>NW_028270173.1:61734579-62043470 GCF_037043375.1 Chiloscyllium plagiosum
TGAAAATACGTTAAGTAGATAGCCTAGACCTTCCCAATTTATTTTGCAGATAAACACATAGTGGTGCGTTACAGATACAATTCAATTGGTCAAATTACTCGACGTTAATAAAAGCAAAGTTTACCCATACAGGATATTTAACTTACAACAAAAACAGTTATGAAAACATTTGGCTTTGTTGCAACTCTATCGAAGTGTTTGACAAAATAGTAGATGTAGGAACTATTGCTAATTTACTGTCCCAATAAAATAACATCTCATAAACACTGTGTTGGCAAAAGAAACACAGACAGTCTCACGTGCAATTCCAGCAGCAGGAAGTGAAACCTCAGTATTTACATGCAACCGAGAGAGGGAGTAGATAGCTTCCACTTCTTCAATACCCCTTCGGTAACTGCTACTGAAAAAAACTAAACATTCTGACCAAACCCATTAATGCTGCTTCTATTGTTCTAATTTTTTAAAAAAAAACAGGCCTCACAAGCCAATTAGTCTTGTGGTTTTGTGGAGACTGCTCAGTACCTCTGCCTTTGAACCTCTCTTCAAAATAAAAGACAAAATATACCTCTTAAAACCATTGTATAGTCATGTCTTCCCCTCCTCCAAAGAAAATCCCATGAATAAACAAAGATGGTTTTTTTTTTAATCCTTCAGTCTTACATTATTAGCACATTGCAATACATATACAATACGGTTACTCAAACTTGCCATCATTCAACAGTCGACTTCAGTCTGTTCTTTACTTCCATTGAACACGACCAACTTCCTTCATCACAGTTAAGACAACGCGTTGGTAATTACATTCCTTCATCCTGCTGCTTGTATAATTTGAAAATTGACAATTAATAATAACAGCTGTGTATAAATATCCTGGAATCTTTGTCCTTAAATATTTCCAAAAATTTTGAGTGATTATGGTCGGTTTTTTTTCTCAGCAGAGAGCGGCGCGAGCTGGGCGGAAGTGAGGTTGGAGCGCAGAGCTGGTCGGGAAGGTAAGTGATATATAAAGAACTGACCTCGACGCCAAGGGTCTTTTCTCAGCAGAGAGCGGCGCGAGCTGGGCGGAAGTGAGGTTGGAGCGCAGAGCTGGTCGGGAAGGTAAGTGATATATAAAGAAAAGACCTCGACGCCAACGGTCTTTTCTCAGCAGAGAGCGGCGCGAGCTGGGCGGAAGTGAGGTTGGAGCGCAGAGCTGATCGGGAAGGTAAGTGATTGATATTTGAGTGGGTGTGTTCTGTGGGCATGGGCGAGACTCTCGGATGGTTTGTTGCCTCCCGGGTGCCAGGGTCTGAGACGTCTCGGACCGTGCCTTCAGAATCCTTAAGGGGGAGGGTGTGCAGCCAGAAGTCGTGGTGCACGTTGGCACCAACGACATAGGTAGGAAGAGAGGTGGGGAGGTCATTCAAGAGCTCAGGGATTTAGGCTGGAAGCTGAAAGCTAGGACAGACAGAGTCATCATCTCTGGGTTGTTGCCGGTGCCACGTGACAGTGAGGCAAGGAATAGGGCGAGAGTGCAGTTGAACACGTGGCTGCAAGGATGGTGTAGGAGGGAGGGCTTCACGTATTTGGACAATTGGACTGCATTCTGGGGAAGGTGGGACCTGTACAAGCAGGACGGATTGCACCTGAACCAGAAGGGCACCAATATCCTGGGGGGTAGGTTTGCTAGCAATCTTCGGGGGGGTTTAAACTAATTTGGCAGGGGGATGGGATCCGGACTTGTAGTCCAGCAAGCAGCCTAGCTGTTTGTCAGGATGTCCAAGTGTGTGGGGAGGCTGTGAAGAAGGAAGCACTGACAGGGAATACTTGTGGACACAGAGATGGGTTCAAGTGCGTATACTTCAACGCAAGGCGTATCAGAAATAAGGTCGGTGAACTTAAGGCGTGGATAGGTACCTGGGACTATGATGCTGTGGCCATCACGGAAACGTAGATAGAAGAGGGACAGGAATGGTTGTTGGAGGTTCCTGCTTATAGATGTTTCAGTAGGATTAGGGAGGGTGGTAAAAAAGGAGGGGGGGTGGCGTTGCTAATTAGAAATGGTATAACAGCTGCAGAAAGGCAGTTCGAGGGGGATCTGCCTTTAGAGGTAGTATGGGCTGAAGTCAGAAATAGGAAAGGTGCAGTCACCTTGTTGGGTGTTTACTATAGACCCCCCAATAGCAGCAGAGATGTGGAGAAACAGATTGGAAAACAGATTTTGGAAAGGTGCAGAAGCCACAGGGTAGTAGTCATGGGCGATTTCAACTTCCCAATTATTGATTGAAAGCTCTTTAGATCTAGTAGATTGGATGGGGCAGTGTTTGTGCAGTGTGTCCAGGAAGCTTTTCTAACACAGTATGTAGATTGTCCGACCAGAGGGGAGGCCATTTTGGATTTGGTACTCGGTAATGAACCGGGACAAGTGATGGGCTTGTTAGTGGGTGAACATTTTGGTGATGGTGACCACAATTCTGTGACTTTCACCTTGGTTATGGAGAGAGATAGGTGCCTGCAACATTGTAGGTTTTACAATTGGGGGAAGGGTAATTACGATGCTGTAAGACAGGATCTGAGGAGCATAAGTTGGGAGCATAGGCTGTCGGGGAAGGATGTCGTGAAAATGTGGAACTTTTTCAAGGAACAGATACGACGTGTCCTTGATATGTATGTACCGGTCAGGCAGGAAAGAAATGGTCGTGTGAGGGAACCTTGGTTGACGAGGGAGGTTGAATGTCTTGTAAAGAGGAAGAAGGAGGCTTACATAAGGTTGAGGAAACAGGGTTCAGACAGAGCAGTGGAGGGATACAGGATAGCCAGAAGGGACCTGAAGAAAGGGATTAGGAGAGCTAAGAGAGGGCATGAAAAATCTTTGGCGGATAGGATCAAGGATAACCCAAAGGCTTTTTATGCGTATGTGAGAAACATGAGAATGACGAGAACGAGGGTAGGTCCGATCAAGGACAGTAGTGGGAGACTGTGTATTGAGTCGGAAGAGATAGGAGAGGTCTTGAATGAGTACTTTTATTCAGTCTTTATGAATGAGAGGAACCGTATTGTTGAAGAGGAGAGTGTGAAACGGACTGGTAAGCTAGAGGAAATACATGTTAGGAAGGAAGATGTGTTGGATATTTTGAACAACTTGAGGATAGACAAGTCCCCCGGGCCTGATGGGATATATCCTAGGATTATGTGGCAAGCAAGAGAGGAAATTGCAGTACATTGGCAATGGTCTTTTCATCTTCACTGTCAACGGGGTTGGTACCAGGGGACTGGAGAGTGGCGAATGTTGTGCCCCTGTTCAAAAAAGGGAATAGGGATAACCCCGGGAATTACAGGCCAGTTAGTCTTACTTCGGTGGTAGGTAAAGTAATGGAAAGGGTACTGAGGGATAGGATTTATGAGTATCTGGAAAGGCACTGCTTGATTAGGGATAGCCAGCACGGATTTGTGAAGGGTAGGTCTTGCCTTACAAGTCTGATTGAATTCTTTGAGGAGGTGACCAAGCATGTGGATGAGGGTAGAGCAGTGGATGTAGTATACATGGATTTTAGTAAGGCATTTGATAAGGTTCCCCATGGTAGGCTTATGCGGAAAGTCAGGAGGCATGGGATAGAGGGAAATTTGGCCAATCGGATAGAAAACTGGCTAACCAGTCGAAGCCAGAGAGTGGTGGTAGATGGTAAACATTCAGCCTGGAGCCCAGTTACAAGTGGAGTTCCGCAGGGATCAGTTCTGGGTCCTCTGCTGTTCGTAATTTTTATTAATGACTTGGATGAGGGAGTCGAAGGGTGGGTCAGTAAATTTGCAGATGATACGAAGATTGGTGGAGTTGTGGATAGTGAGGAGCGCTCTTGTCGGCTGCAAAGGGACTTGGATATGATGCAGAGCTGGGCTGAGGAGTGGCAGATGGAGTTCAACCCTGCCTAGTGTGAGGTTGTCCATTTTGGAAAGACAAATAAGAATGTGGAATACAGGGTTAACGGTAGGGTTCTTAGTGAGGTGGAGGAACAAAGGGATCTTGGGGTCTATGTTCATAGGTCTTTGAAAGTTGCCACTCAAGTGGATAGAGCTTGTAAGAAGGCCTATGGTGTATTAGCGTTCATTAGCAGAGGGATTGAATTCAAGAGTCGTGAAGTGATGTTGTAACTGTACAGGGCTTTGGTTAGGCCACATTTGGAGTACTGTGTGCAGTTCTGGTCGCCTCACTTTAGCAAATATGTGGAAGCTTTGGAGAGGGTGCAGAGAAGATTTACCAGGATGTTGCCTGGAATGGAGAATAGGTCGTACGAGGATAGGTTGAGAGTGCTAGGCCTTTTCTCGTTAGAACGGCGAAGGATGAGGGGTGACTTGATAGAGGTTTATAAGATGATCAGAGGAATAGATAGAGTAGACAGTCAGAAACGTTTTCCCCGGGTACAACAGAGGGGACATAAATTTAAGGTGAAGGGTGGAAGGTATAGGGGAGATGTCAGGGGTGGGTTCTTTACCCAGAGAGTGGTGGGGGCATGGAATGCGCTGCCTGTGGGAGTGGTAGAGTCAGAATCTTTGGTGACCTTTAAGCGGCAATTGGATCGGTACATGGATGTATGCTTAAGCTAGGACAAATGTTCGGCACAACATCGTGGGCCGAAGGGCCTGTTCTGTGCTGTATTGTTCTATGTTCTATCTATGTTCTATGTTATGCAATTGTCTCAGACACATTACTTACAATATGAAATGTTGTAATGCCAAGAACAATTTGAAGGTCTCCTTCTTAGTCGTGGAATATTTTTGTTTATGCTTATTCAATTTTCTAGATTTAATATGTATTTCGATCTTCTCATTGTCTTCTTACAAGAGTATTGTACCGGCAATCATATCATGCACATCAATAGCCACTTTGAATGCTTTTGCATAGTTAGGAGTGGCGAATATTTGGGCTGTGGTAAACACAACTTTCATGCTGTCATATGCCTTCTGACAGTCTGCCATTCACTGAAATTTTATGCACTTCTTCAATACGTTAGTCAGTGGAGAAATTGCACTGCTAAAATTTGGTATTAAATACCGGCAATAAAATCCAAGAAAATGCAATACTTCTTTATCGTCGATATTATGGAAAACTCCTTAGTAATCTTTGTTTCTACATCCAGTGGGAACATCTGCCCATGTACAATTACATGGCCCAGGAACATGACTTGAGCTTTCTGTGAAGTCACTTTGAACCAGACTTATCACAAAGATAGTTGATTGAGCAATTTTGAAAGATGTTCCAAATTTCCCTTCCAAAAGTCATCAGGTCGTCGATGTACACCACACAATTTGGTAATCCTTAAATGAATTTATTAGCTAGTCTTTGAAATGTGGCTGGCACACAGTTCTCATGGCACATGGTAGGACTTTAAATTCGTACAGTCCATTTAGTGTCAGGAAATCCGAAATTTCATTTATCCTTTTCGATAAAATAATTTGCCAGTATTGTCTGAGTAAGTCCAACTTAAAAATATAAGTTGATTGCCCCAGCTTCTCAACAGTGTTCTGAATGAGGAATAGCATATGATTCTGATTTACAATGGTATTGCCATTATCATAGTCCAGACATAATCTTTAGGCGCCATTTGATTTTCACAGCAAGACGATGGGTGAGCTCCAGTCACCTCAATTCACTTTGACTATGTTGTCTTGGACTATGTGTTCAATCTCCTTTAGAACCAGAGCCAACTTTGCATGAGTAAGTAAATTAGGATGTTGCTTAATTGGAGCAGCATTTCCTATACCTCCATCATGCGTAATTAGGTTAGTGCTTCTCAGTTTATTCCCACAAATCTCCCCAACTGATTTCAATAACTCATTCAGGTCACTTGAATTTTCTTCTGGAAGGTAAGTCAATATTTATTCCAATCTTTGAGAACTTCCTCATTGTCCAATTTAATGTGAGGAATTTGCAATTCGGAATTATCTGATCTTCGTTCCTCATTTTAACCAGTAACGCATTCTCTATTTGCTTTCTTTCCCTATCGAGATAACTTTTGAGCATTGGCGCACTGAGAGATTTCTTTCTATCCAGCGTTCTTCGTAAATATTTCAATTCACTCTATTTCCTTTCGATTTGAAGAGGCCCACTAAACCTTGCTTTGAATGGTTCCTCTGCCATTAGTAGTAACACAAACACTTCATCTGCACGAGCTAAATTGCGAATGTTTGATTCCTTGCCTGTTCCCTTTTCCATCACATGCTGCACAACATTCAAATGCTGTCTCGCCGATCATCGGCTCTGTTTAATCTTTCCCCGAAGTTTGATACATTTCTAAATCTGTGGTCTCTGTACTCCTACTCACTATTTTCTCTTAATTCATTTCAGTGATCCTCTCACCTCAGGCCCAAAATTTAATTCAAATGGACTGAATTGGATGGATTCGTTAGCTACATAGTTCAAATACAATACATACTTCAAATACATACAAATAGAAATACTTTGTTCCAATCCTCGAGACTTTAAGCCCTCAACGCGGTCTTTAAAATTTGATCCCACCGTTCTGATGCTCCCTGTGATTCTGGGTGATGTGCAGCAGATTTGAACTGTTTCGTTCTGAAGCTATCTAAGATGTCCGTGAATAAAATTGATGGAAAATTTGATCTGAATTGGATTGCACCTCTGTGGGTAGTGCGTATCTCATGAAAGAAAATGAGTAAAACTTGTGCAATCCTGTCAGTTGGGATACGGTGTTATTGAATAGCCTATGGGAATGTGGTAGACACATCCACTCTAGACAGGACAGATTGATTGCCACTTTTATTTTAGATTGGGATCCTACGCAATCAATTAAAATCTTTGTAATATGTTCCTGAAATGTGGAAATGGGTATTAAGGGTACTGCTTTAATTGCTGCCTGAGGTTTTCCAATTACCTGATATGTATGAAATGTCTGGCAAAATTCGGCCGCATCTTTATGCAGTTCAGGCGAATAAAAACGTTTTTACACTTTTGTTTCAGTTTTCCTGAGTCCGAAACGACCTCCTTCTGGTAACTCATGTTCTCCCCGGAACACTTCCTGTCCACCAATGGTAATACAACATGATGATATTCTGCCCATTCCTCATCTGTCTGAATACGTGATGATCTCCATTTTCTCATCAAGACCACATTTTAAAAATAGTAACATTAAACGATAAACTCAGATTCTTCTTCTCTGTACAGGTTTTGACACAACTGATTGAGATTTTCATCTTTCTGTTGTAATTCAGTTAATTTTTCTGAGTTAATAATATGGACTTTTTCCGTCACCTGTTCTTGTTTTTTTCCCGAACCATTTAATCAAACATGTTGTCTGAAAAATGAACTTCAACTTCTTTATCTTTAATGTTTAATTTCTTCTCCTGCTTCAACCTGTGGCTTTGTCATCTTGTTCTCAAACAGTGAAGAAAAATACAAGGATAGGCTTCATTACTACCTCAGTCACCTTATTTTCCACTAGCTTTTCAATCATATTTTCCACTATTTTTCAACCACAGTTCGCACCACTTCCCTCTGTGATCCAGTTAGACCATTCCAATGGTAAACTTGTTCCTGGAACCAAGAATTTCTCTATCACTCGTATAACCACTGCTCTACTTTTCACTGGACTCTCCAAAATTACTTTTCCCATAGATCACTGCGATTCTCCCCATGAATTCAACGTTTTGCCATCTTTTCTGGCAGTACTACGTCCGAATTATGTACCTCCTCATCTCCCAAAGACTAACTTACTTCCGCAACTCTTAAAATGTTGATTACACTATCTGCGTTGCAGATTCAATTTGAGTTGTCAAATTATTCGATATTAATTAAAACCCTATTTATTAATGGATAATAGCCAAATTACAGCAAAGGAAAAAATAGAAATGGCTTAGATATAACTATATTGAAATGCTTTACAAAATAATAGATACAAAAACTATTGCTAACCGTCTGTCCCAATAAAGTAACATTCCATAAATATTGCCTTGGCAACATGCAAATTCAGAAAAACAGATTGTCTCAAACACAACTCCAGCAGTAGGAAGCTAATCTCCAGCTTTTAACTGCAACTGAGAAGGAAAAAATACCTCATCAGCAACTGCAATTGAAAAACTGAGAAACTGGATATCCTGTTTCTGCGAGAGCTTGACCACACGCATCCAACTTGAGAAAAAGAACCCAAGGCCTCACCAGCTGTGACTCAAACGGGGTTCTGCTGAGACTGCTCTGAACCTTTGCCTTAAATGTCTCTTCAACAAAATAAGACAAATAGGCTTCTTAAAGTCGTTATATCATCATATGGGCATGAAGGAAAATTGGTGCAGATGATGCTGATCAATGGGGTCTGGGACACAGTGGTACAGATTGTACTGATTACAGGGGGCTGCTGTAAGGTGATGCATATGACGCTGATCACTGGGGTCTGTGCGAGTATTGTGCAGACTGTGCTGTTCACCAGTGTCTGGGTGAGAGTGGTTCAGATTTTACTTGTTCTCTGGAGCCTGCGTGACGGGAGTGCAGGCTGTGCCGTTCCCTGGGGGCTGGTGAGGGCGATGTAGACAGTTCTTATCACTGGGATATGAGTGAGGGTGGTGCAGATTGTGCTGGTTCTCTTGGGTCTGGAGTATGGTGTAGATTGTACTGATTATTGGGGTCTGGGCTACATTTGTGCGGACTGTGCTGATCACTGGGATTTCAATGCGGGTTTTGCAGATTGTGCTGGTCAACAAGGATCTGGGTGAGGTTGGTGCAGATTGTGCTGGTCGTCAGGGTCTTGGGGTCGATGTTGAGATGACGAGTGATTACCACTGGGAGTGAGCAATGCCGATGGTGCTGCTCACTTGGCTCTGTAATGCACAGTGTAGACATTTCTAGTAATTTAGTTCCACGTGAGGGCAGTTCAGATGGTGCCAATCATATTGGTTCAGAGATTTCAGTTCAGAGATCACCAGGATCACAATGTAGTCAAAGAACATACAACGTTGATCATATAACATAGAACATACAACACAGAGCACAGAACATAAAATATAGAGCGTAGAGCATGGAACATAGAACGTCGAACACGAAACAGTACAGTAAAGGCACAGAGTCTTTGGCCTACTTCCTGCACTGACTATGATCCCATTCGAATGGAAAACCCTCTGTCTGCTCATAATCCATACCGCTCTTTTCCTTTCCTGTTCACGTGTCTGTACAAAAGCTTCCTTGATTTTACCAATTCCTATGTCACATTCTCCTTAAAAATCTTGTCTCTGTAATCTCCTTTCAACCCCCTCTCAGCTTCAACTTCTATCCCTTTGTATTAAATATTTCTACCCTGGGAAAAATACCCTGACTATCTGCATACTCCAAGACTAGCATTTTTTTTATTCTATTATCACGTCATCTCAGCCTCTGACGGTCCAGTGAAAATAGTGCAAGTTTGTACAACCTCGCCGGATATTTAATATAGGAGAAAGTGAGGTAGAAGGGCATGTGCCCGAAACGTCGAATCTTCTGTTCCCTAGATGCTGCCTGACCTGCTGTGCTGTTCCAGCAATAAAGTTTCAACTGATATTTAATATACCCTAATCCAGCCAACATCTTGGTGAGCCTCTTTTGCGCTCTCTCCAATGTCTCCACATCCTTGCTTTATCATCGTCACCAGAACTGTAGATAGTATTCCAAATACGACTTAACTCAAGTTTTATACAGCTGTAGCATGACTTGCTAATTAATTTAATCTATCCCAAAACAAAGAAGACACTTGCCAGCTTCAGAGAGCGTGATTTGGACCCCAAGAACCCTCTGAATTGTTTGCTCCGAAGTGGCCTGCCGTTTCCCTTGTACTTTACTTTGTAGTTGACCTTCCAAAATGCACGGCTTCACACTTGTCCAGATTAAACTCGATCTGCCATTTCTCAGCTCAACTTTCCAACTGATCTTATAACCTGCCACATTCTATGAGAACTTTCGTCATTGCTTACAATTCAACCAATTTTTGTGTCCTATAAAAACACTTACTGCATAGACCACAGACAAATTCACAGAAATCATTTACACAAGTTCCAAACAACAGAGTTCCCAGCACTGATCATTGTGGAACTCCAAAGATTGCAGACATTCAACAAACAAAAACCCTCCACAAGTACTTTCTGTCTTCTATGACGAAATCAATACTGTATCCAGCTTTACTAACTTACTGTGGATCCCATATGACTTAGTTTTCTGCGCCAGCCTACTATGGGGGACTTTGTCATAGGTTCTAGCAAGGTCCTTGTAGGCAGCAACCGCTGCCCTTACCTCATCAATTATCTTCGTTACTTCCTTAAAACAAGTCCATCACATTTGTGAATCAAGACATGCTCTGCAAAAAGTCTATGCAGAATATCTGTATTAAGTCCCTGCTTTCCGAAATGTAAGTGAATCCTATCCCTAAGGACCTTCTCCAAATGTTTACCTATGACTGATGCAAAGCTCACTGACCAAAGATTTGTTGAATTATCGGTGTTTACTTTCTCAAATGAATGAAAACATTGGACGTTCTCCAGCTTTCTGGAACCTCACTTTTGGCTAAAGAGAATACAAAGATCATCTTATCCAGATCCCATTGTACTCTCAGCTGACCTTCTTCACTGTCTGTTTTGGTGTATTCTGCAAACTTATTGAACATACTGTCGATTTCACATTCACATATATGAGGGAAAGCATTGGACCCAACAGCGCTCCTTGTGGCACACTGCTGGTCACAGTCCTCCAGTCCCAAAAATAACAAACCTGCACCACCACCCTCTGTCTCCTACTTTCAATTTTTTTTTTATCCATTGGCTAGCTGCCGCTGTGTCCAATCTGTTCCGACATTGTGAACCAGTCAACCTTGCAGTTTCTTGTTGAACACCTTGCTGAAGTTCAATTAACAAAGTCTATCACTCTGCCTTCATCAGTCTTCTCATTCACATCTTCAAAACAAATATGTTCCTTGTACGCAGCCATGTTGATGATCTCTAAATGCATGGAAATTCTATCCCTCCACCACTGACATAAGGCTTACTGGTCTGTAGTTCCCTCATATTAGCCAATCTTCAGTCCTCTGGCACCTCACCCCTGGCTGTCGATAATGCAAATATCCGAGCAAGGGACCCAACAATTTCTTACCTAGTTTCCCAACAAACTCTGGGAACCACTCTATTTGGTCCTATGGGTTTATCTATGTACTTGCGTTTCAAGCCATCCAGCCCTCCTCCTCATTCATATGGGTTCTTTTAAAGACATCACTGTTTATTTCCCCAAGTTCCCGAACTGCCCTTTACCACAGTAAATATCAACTCACAGTATCCATTTAATACCTTACCCACCTCCTGTCTTCCCACACTTAGAAGGCCTTGTTGATCTTTAAGTGGCCCTATTTTCTGCCTAGTTGCTCCTTTGCCCTTAATGTATTTGCAAAAGATCGTCGGATTCTCCTTAAACCGATTTGCCTTTTTGACTTTTCTCTGAAGTACTTCATACTGCCCTTATGCACCTCGAGAGCACCAGTCGATTCCAGCTGAATATCCTTGATATGTGTTCTTTTTCTTGACCAGTGCCCCAATTTCCTTCCTCACCCAACATTCCCCACACCAACAAGCATTTCCCTCACTCTAATAGGGATATGCAATCTTCAAACACTCATTACCTCATTTAAAGGCCTCCAGAGTCCCAACAATCCCTTTACCCATGAGTAGCCTCGCCTAGTCAACATTTGAAAGTTGCTGCTGAATGCCATCAAAACTGGCTATACTCCAATTTAGAAGTTAAAATTTTAGATAAGGGCTCTCCTTTTCGGCAAAAATTTCACAATCAATAGAATTATGACCACTTGGCCCAAAATGCTCTCCTATTCATTTCTCCGTAATTTGTCCTGCCTTATTTCTGAACAGAAGATGAAGATTGTTCCTTCTCTCGTATGTAAGTCACACATGAATAAGAAAGCTTTCTTGTACACACTTAAAGAAATCTTCTCCATACAATTCCTTAACATTATGAAATTCCTAGCCTATGTTTGGAAGTTAAAATCTGCTACCGTTACAACCCTACTTCTCTTAAAAATATCAGCGATCTCCTGACAAAGTTGCTGACTGTTGGATGGTCTAGTCCAATTCCAATTAGGTTGTCTTCCATTTTTAATTTCTCAGTTTCGCGCAAATAACTTCACTGGATGTTCTTCCAGGAATATTCTCCCCAAAGTGCAGAGCAATTTTAATCCTACTCAAAAAGCGCCACGCCCCTTCGCTGGTCTTTCCTCCCTTTCGATCTTTTGTATGTGGGTATACCCTGGAACATTAAACTGTCTGTTCCATTTCTCGAATAGCTACGGTATCCCAGTTCCATATTTCCAACCGTGCAGTTAGTTCCTCTGCCTTGCCTGTCAGGCCTCTTGCTTTGAAATAAACGGAGTTTAATTTATCCGGCTTGCCTGCTCCTCTGCCGTGCTCTTGCCTGCCTTGACAATTTAACTTGCTCCCACTTATGTACTGTACTAGCCTGACACTTATCTCTTTTGTCAGTATCTATTTGGAATTCCCACCATCTCTATCTCATCTCTTACTAGTTTAAAGCCTTCTGAGTAGCAAATCTCCCCACCAGGATGTTGCCCCACACCCACCTTTCAATTCAAGTGTAATACGTCCCTCTTATGCAGGTCACCTGCACGCTGGAAGAGATCACAATCGTCCAAAATGCGAATCTCTATCTCTTACACCAGCTCACCAGCCACGCACTCATCCTCTCTCCTCTCCTGTTGTGGTACTCTTGAGTGCGTAATCTCAGGAATAATCCAGACAAAACTGACTTCGAGGCGAGAAACAAGTTCGCCATCTCTGGACAATTGCAAACCATCAATCTTTTTAGGTAAGTGCCAAATGGCCTGACAAATGCTATCCACCCAAAATCTTTGTGTATTTATTTGTGAACTACAACCAACTAGCTCTCCGGTAAGTATACAATTTAAAAAGTTGTATCTTACAGCGGCTTTTAGATAATTGTTATTGTTATTGAGACAGTTCATCACATTAACACCACGGTTACATTCGGAAAGGTCTCCTAATTTTCCATTTTGCATTAAGAATGGGAAACTTTAGCAGCCAGAATTCCAAATGCGGCCGTCACATTTGAAACTCTTTACAATATTTACACTTGTCCTACAGTATGTCCTTGATAAACTGCTCTTGTTTGTACAAAGTCATTTTGGCCACATTTTAATTTTAATACAAATCCGCACACAGCAGTTGCGCAAACATAAACTTTAATTGGTGTATATGTTTATATGTTCCTAACATGTCTGACTGTATTTTAAACTAAAGAAACTCCAGAGTTGCATATTTGAAGTATGACTTCAAAGAAAGGTATTGGCAACGTAGATGCGGTATTTTAAAGTGAAATTGTATGACGCGACATCAATGCAGTATTATTTATTTTGTGAAATAACGGTGAATACCTCTTCAGAATTTGATGGCAATGATACTTGCTAGAACCGATAAATAAATCAGATTGATTTTCGCATAGTGGAACTGGTATGAATTTGTTTCCGTTCCTCCATTTTGTTTTATGTGGTTTATGAAGGATCTAATGGATACATCCAGTTTAACAACAAACGCCACAGAATAATTGCAACTGAATTGGTTGAGTTTTGTCAAGTCTTTTTCCAGTATGCTAATGTGAAGTACCGCGTCATTTGAGTTTCCATATTTTGGACTTTGGACTAAGAGATAAAGATACTGCTTTAAACCGGGATACTGTGCAAGCAAATCTTTACAGCGATTACAGCGGTGCACGTTCAGAATTTTATCCAGTTTTACGTACTTGCAAGAGCAGTGAGAGCAAAAGCAGACACCCAAAAAGCTGATAGATTTAAAACGAAGGAAAATGTGTTTGACGGCAACCTTTTCGTTGTCTTCTGACCAGGTAACCATCAATGCATGTGACCATTGTCGCAGGAATAGACTGAGCCTGCAAAGATAAATTCTAAAAAAAAATCAATGTGCATGGCTCCCTCCTGAGTGGAGGTACCAGTAACAGAGAAATGTATTCTACACAGCTTTCTCCGCAAGTCCCTATTAAAGAAAGCATGAAACAGTCTCCAGTTACAGCGAACTATGACTCACTTACCTTCCTGTGCAAGTCTCCTATTGGTACAAGAATAAAACATCTTCAAAGCGAATGAAAGGACGAAATCTCACCCAATGAATGAAAGCAAATATTAATATCCAAACAATCTATGTCAACAGAAGAGAACGAGCAGGAATCCGAAAAGGAAAACTGAAAGAAATGAGTTATCAACACCCGTCGTCTGCAGTGGAGCCATTAAATTGTGTTTCCCTGACATTTTCTCTTTCCTTCCTTCTTCTGTTTTCCACAAGGAATAATTTTCATCACATTAACAGCTCGCCCATTGTTGACAAAATTGGTTAGCAATTGACACAGGAGCTGTTGTTACTGAGGATGTCAATCAAGTCAACACCAGAACAAGTTTTCCGAAATCAAAAGCGCGACCATTCTTACTGACACATTTCATCAACGAAACGCGAAATCTAATGTTAGTGAGATTCTTCATTATATCAATGACAGGGATTAGTTAATGAGACAGTTAATCGAAATCACCCCCAGGGCTATCCTTACTCAGATTGTTCACCACCTCAGTACCAAGGCTTTTGTTCGTCACATTGTGACACACAGTATTCAGTACATCAACGACAAATACATATTTAATGGGACTTTTGAATTAAACCACGATTATTTCAAGGAAAGAAATTGAATTTGATAACGAACTATGGAGTTTGTTTTGGTCGACCCGTTATTGAGAATATTGAACTCGACAGAAATATGGTTTGTCCATTCAGTTTATGCAATGGAGTGTAATGAAAAGCTCTGTTCTAATTGCCATGGTGGCTGTCTCTATGGATAATCCTCTTCGGTAGAAATAAGATATCCACGGTGTAAATCGTTCTTTATGCGGTCAGTGTCCTGTGTGGAACAAAAACAATGGCATACCATGTAATTTACCAGATAGATCAGATTTATATCTGAATTCCTGCTGCTGTCAGTAATGTTTATGTAGGAGTGATAGGCTATATATTCCCTTTTTGACAGTATCAGTCAAGTGGAATATAATTTCCTTTTCTTAATCAGAGTTTTAAATAGGAAAACAACTTCTCCAAATTTTGAAGCGAATGTTGGAGCAACATTGATACAGTTCAAGCCTCATTGTCGGAGGTAAAACAAGTATCTGACCAGGAATCGTTTAAAAATTTCAATCAGCTGGTGCTCATTAGTGGAACACATTTGTAATGTGAGAATCTTAAAATGCAACAAAGCTGTTTATTTTGTGTTTGCATCTGGCTTCTCTGCATTTTTTTCTTGCTTGCGTGTTCTTAATTCAAGCTTTTGCTTTTCTTGTAATATGTTGAAGGGGAATTCCATGACTCTTTTTCCTTCAGAAATGAGTCAATTCCAGGGTAAAGGAGGGAGAGCAAAATTCACAGAAGGGAATTCAGTTTAAGGCTTGGTGGCAAGGAGCTCAGACCCTTCTGTTTCACGACTTGTAAAATGTGGATAATCTTAAGTTGTTCTGATAGACTGGATGGTCACATCTGTACATATTTCAAATGTCATCAGCTCGAATGGTGGATGTGGTACTTGAGCGTCGATTGGAGACATTGCAGTGCTTCCGAAAATTATGCAGAAAAAGACATGGTGCTGGAATTTTCATCAAGACGTTGATTACTGCAGTCAGGTAGGACATCTTTGGGGTTTCCTGAAATGATACCTTTGGGCAGAATTAAAAACAATGAAGTGACCAATCACATTACTGGTGGTATAGTGTAGACATCAAAATGAAAGGGAAATGATTGAAAGACAAATATGTCAGCAAATCTCAGAGAAGGATGTTGTAAAACTTGACAGGATTCAGAAAAGATCTACAAGGATGTTGCCAGAGTTAGAGGATTTGAGCTACAGAGGGTGAAGAGGCATGGGGATGTTTTCCCTGGAGCGTCAGAGGCTGAAGTTCACCATATAGATGTATATAAAATCATGAGGGGCACAGATTGGATAAATAGACATGTCTTTCCACTGGGTTGGGAGAGTCCAGGATTGGCCTAGAGGTATGAGTATAGGGTGAGACAGGAAAAGTTTAAAAGCGACCTGAAGGGCAACTTTTTCATGCAGAGGGTTATGTGTGCATGGAATGAACTGCCATTGGAAGTGATGAAGGCTGGTACAATTATAACATTTAAATGGCATCTGGATGGATACATGAATAGGCAGGGTTTAGAGGGATATGTGTCAAGTGCTTACATACAGGACTAGATTAATTCAGGTGTTTTGGTGTTGTACATCTCTATGTCTCCATGACTCGAAGTGCAAAAGAAAGGTGGACATTCCAATTTCCCCAAAATTAACTGGAATTGATAAATTGTGAAATGTTTAGATGGAGCAGAATTCCTGAAATGTGTCCAAGAGCTTTTTTAAACCAACACATACACATTGGCACAATAGAGGTGCAATGCTCTCCTAATTTTAAGTCAAATTGTCACTGGGGAGTGTTTTGGTAACAGCAAACACAATTTCAATTGGATTTAAGTTAACTATGGATAAGACAAGGGTCGACATGAAATGAAGATTCTGAATCAATGTAAAGCAATTTCAAAATGACAAGACAAAATGTCACTCACGTCGACAGGGATCAAACACCAAAAAAAGGAAAATGCATTTGCAAACACGGGAGACATTTAAAAGGGTAAGAATAAGAGTGTAGAGCCATCATGTTCCAACAAGTGCAGAGAACCCTGGGTGTCAATGGATTGTATGAGGATTAATAAAGGAATGTGTTCCAGATACAAAGGTTCAAAAGGTTGCATGCCCCAAAGGAGTTCAGGGTCTCTATTCAGATTAAATTTGGAAAGTAGAGTCATAGAGAGGTACATGAAAAAAACATAACTGCTGGATAATAGTTTAGAGAATATAAAGGCATTTTATATGTATAAGACGGGCAAGGGAACAAGCAGGTCTCTCAGATTACTTAAAATCTCTACAGTGTGGAAACAGGCCATTCGGCACAGCAAGACCACACTGACCCTCCAAAGAGTAACCTACCCAGACCCTTTCCCTAATCTCCCCTGACACTACGGACAATTTAACATGGCCAATTCACCTAACCTACACACCTTTTGGGTTGTAGGAGGTAGCCCACACAGACAAGGGGAGAACATTCACCCTCCACACAGAGAGTCGTCTGAAGCTGGATTCGAATCCAGCTCCCTGGCATTGTGAGGATCCAGTGCTTACCATGCCACCATGCCATCGCAAAGTAAGAAAATGTTGGGAGAATGTCTCCAGGCTGTCTTGCAACAGTTTTTTTAAAATTAGATTTCCAGCATCCACAGTTCTTTGGGGGCAGCGTGGTGACTCAGTGTCTGGTACTCTGAGACAACACTGAGTTTGATTACAACCATGGGCGACTGTCTGTGTAAAGTTTGTATGCTTTCCTTGCATCTGTATGAGTTTTCTCTGGTTTTCTCCCACATCCAAAGTTATGTAGGTGAGGGTGGATTCGCCATAGAAAATGCAAGACTATGTTGAAGTGGGACTGGGTTGGATGCTCTTCATAGGATTGGTATAGACTCGATGGGCTGAATGGCCTGCTTCCACACAAAATGGATTCATTGATCATGATTACAGAAATCTTCGTTAGAAGGTTTCATGACAGACCTAAATGACAGTCTGTGTGTGATAACTAACTGTCAAGCCAATTTTGCCTTAAATTGAGGAGCTTTCCTTGAAATCTGAAACCCATGAGATTTAACCTTAGTCAATGACCTACCTTATCAGAGGTGTTTCGAAAGACCATGTTATCAACGCCTACCATACTGTCCTCATCCACTTTCTTTGTCACTCTTTCGAAAAATTAAATCAAATTCGTAAGACACAATTTTCCATACATACAGTCATGCTGACTCTCCCAAAGTTGTCCTTGCCTCTCTAAAGGCTTGTCGATCCTGTCTCTCAGAAGCTCCTCTGACAATTTACCTACCATGGACATTAGGCTCACCAGTCTAGAATCCCCAGGCATTTCCCTGCAGTTTTTCTTGTTGACACAATCTTGTTGAAGACGAAAGAAATGATCTATTTTGCTGAAAAAAAAAGCAAAGCAGAAAGATTCCGCGGGAACAATGGTTATTGAATATGCAGGGGTTGAACAAAGTAAACACTGAATACAATTCCAGGTGGTCATTAAAAATCTCAGTCCAGTGTAGGTCAGATATTGCTTGGGTTCCATGTGTTTCACAAAGAATATGTTAATGCAAATTTGAACGAGTTCCGCAACTCTTCCGACGAGATTAATTGTGCTGATGCACTCATGCCACCTTAAAATAATGAAACCATCAGCTGGAATTTATTGGAATTCTAACTTGGTAAATTATGATTTGTCTGTATCACTACTCTTGCTGCCCACGAAACTGTTTGGTATCTCTCAAAGCATTTGTTTTGTTTCTTGTAACTCGAACTCCGTTTGTTATAATTTTTGCTTTGTTGTGAGCTTTCATTCATTCTCATTCGTTCGCCAAAAACGGATAACCCCGCAATTTCATCAACAGCTGCCTAAGGGAATGACAACGGAACTCAAAGGACTAGCCACACTACCATACATCAAGAGAATTTCTGAACTGACAGTCAGACTACGACGACCACTCGGACTCATAACAGCACGCAATTCAACAGCCACTCTCAGACAACAACTCACCAGGACAAAGGACCCGATACCCATCATGAGCAAAACCAACGTCGTGTACAAAATCCTATGCAAGGACTGCACAAAATACTACATCGGACAAATAGGAAGACAGCTAACGATCCGTATCCATGAACACCAACTATCCACGAAACGATACGACCAGCTATCCTGAGTAGCCACACACGCGGATGACAAGCAATATGAGTTCGACTGGGGCAACACTACTATTATCGGACAAGCCAAACAGAGAACAGCCAGGAAATTCCTAGAGGCATGGCACTCATCCACAGATTCAATCAATAAGCACATCGACCTGGACCCAATATACCGGCCACTGCAGCGGACAGCTGGAACTGACAACCGGAAGCGGCAGAGACAAACCACTATAAATGCCGGAGTAAACATCACAGAAGTGCTTCACAGGAGGCTCCCAAGCACTGAGGATGTCAGGCGACGAAACGTCTGCAACACAAATTCTCAGCTCGGCGAACAAAACCACAGCAACGAGCACCCGAGCTCCAAATCTTTTAACAAAAAATTTAGATCATTAATGTTTATCTCAACAAGTAGGAGTACGGTAATGCTCCCGGTGAACTCTCGTAAAATACTGTCCTCGAGTCCGGCCAATTGGGGTCCAGTAAGAGCCCCCGGTGAAATCTAGTACATACCCTCGTCTAGCTGGCCAACTTTGAATCAATCCTACTTCTGATTCTTTCATTCCATAAGATGCAACTCTCCTCAAAAGTCTGTTGTTTCGCTGCATTGAATATCTTCTGGGAATTCATATCAGCAGCACTTCAATTCTTTGAAGAGGTAACAAGTAGGTTAGACTAGGGAAACCCAATGGATGTCATCTAATTCACTTCCAAAAGGCCTTTGATACGGTGCCTCACGGGAGGCTGCTGAGTAAAGTAAGGATCCATGGTGTTCGAGGTGAGCTACTGGCATGGATTGGTAATTGACTGTGTGAAAAAGTGCCAAGAATTGAGATAAAAGGTTATTTTTTCAGAATGGCAGCTGGTGACAAGTGGGGTCCCGCAGCGTTCAGTTTTGGGGCCGCAGCTGTTCACTTTATATATTAATGATCTGAATGAAACGACGGGGGCAATCTGGCGAAGTTCGCTGACGATATGAGGTTAGGTGGATTGGCAGGTAGTGCTGAGGAGATTGGGAGGTTGCAGAAAGATTTGGACAGTTTAGGACAATGGTCCAGGAAATGGCTGATGAAATTTAACGTGAGCAATTGCGAAGTCTTGCACATTGGAAAATAAGAACATAGGCATGGAGTATTTTTTAAAAGAAGAGAAAATTCATAAAGTCGAAGTACAAAGGGATCTTGGAGTGCAATTCCAGGATTCTGT
This sequence comes from Chiloscyllium plagiosum, assembly GCF_037043375.1. Lineage (NCBI taxonomy): Eukaryota > Metazoa > Chordata > Chondrichthyes > Orectolobiformes > Hemiscylliidae > Chiloscyllium > Chiloscyllium plagiosum. The sequence goes on from NW_028270173.1 coordinate 61,754,651, forward strand.
GAAGGTTGATTTGCAGGTTGAGTCCGGATTAAGAAAGCAAATGTAATTTTGTCATTTATCTCAAGTGGGTTGGAATATTAAAGCAGCGATGTTCTTCCGAGAATTTATAAAGCTCTAGTTCAACTCTATTTAGAATACTTGGTCCAGTTTTGGGCCCCAACCCTCAGGTAGGACATACTGGCACTGGAGCATTCACAAGATAATCCGTGGAATGATAGCCCTAACAAATGATGATCGGCTGAGGATCCTGGGATTGTATTCATTAGAGTTTAGAAGGTTGAGTGGAGATCTAACAGAAACTTACAAGATAATGCATGGCTTAGAATGGGTGGACATTGGAAGTTGTTTCCGCTTGGTGGGGAGACGAGGACCCGTGGGCATTGCTTAAAATTAGAGGTCGTCAATTTAGAATGGAAATGAGGAGACATTTCTTCAGCCAGAGACTGGTGGGCCTGTGGAATTCATTGCCATGGAGTGCAGTGGAATCTGGGCCATTGGGTGTCTTCAAGGCAGAGATTGATAAGTTGTTGATCTTGCAAAGAATTAAGGGCTACGGGGAGAGTGAGGGTAAGTATAATTGAAACATCCATCAATCATGATTAAATTGCGGAGTGGACACGATGGGCCGAATGGCCTTGTTTCCACTCCTAGGTCATATGATCTTATACTACGCCGATCGAGTTATCTGTCAATCTTCCGAAAAATGTTCAGGATATCAGTTCCAAATCCACAGTACCCATTCATAGTCAATCCACATTTTTCCACGCAATTACTAATTCTGTCACGAATAATTATCTCTAGAAACTTTCCCAACACCGAAATTACACAAACATGCCTATAACTACTGGGCTTATCCTGATTAACATTTCTGAACGAGAGAAGTGCTTGCATTTGTCTAGCATTTCAATACCTCTCTCGAGTTGAGAGAAGACGACAAGTATGTGGACAGGTCCTCTACGTTTCTTCTACAACCTCAATTACTGTTAAGCCCTCAGATGAATATCATCTGGCTCCATTGCCTCGTCAACTTCACAGACCCCTGCTAACATGCAAACATCCACCAGTTGTTTGAGCACATTGGCTCTTAAGAATCGATCGTGTACTTTGAACAAGAATAAACTATTAGCGGGGGAACCGGAATGTGCTTTAAAGCAAAACATTTCCAGACCAAATGCACTTCATCACTGAGTTGCAAAAAAATCTTCAAAAGGCAGACCAGACCCCTTGTTGTTCTGGTCTCATTCTCTGATGTTTCATTTGTTTTTTTTTTAGAGATCACAGAGAGGCTGCTTCACTTGAAAAATGTACATGCTTTATCAATTCAAAAGTTGCAGCTTACTGCAGAAAGAAGTAACCAGCTTACTTATCATTGAAACAGGGTTTTGACTGCAGAGAACACACGGCATCTTGGATGGAAGAGGGTCTGCATACTTCTCCTCTCAGCCTCCCCCTGTGTCTCTGTAGCTTTTTTCCAACTCGTTGTTCATGCAACCAACAAACAATCACAGAGTTATTGGCGATGAACACCTCTCTGTCACTCATAACTCTCACTCGTTAGTCCACAGACCAATAAATTTCTTGTTGCCAACAAGAATGGCTCCAATATGCCTCCTTGGCTCCACATCATCTGCAATTTAAGCTTCAATTACTGTTTCTTTTAAAACTTCTTTAGAATGCCTTCCTCACAGTTATTTGCTTTCAAAGCTGCGGCCACTCTTACAATCTGGTTCTTGTCGCAGTCCTTTCACTGAAGGATTTCCTGTTTACATTTCAGATTTCCAACTCTTGTTACGATGACCTTTGAGACCAGAAGACCCGAAAGCATTGGAAGAGCAATAGCTAATTCAAACAGTTTGAGATAACCCTGAAACTGCGCACCCAACAACGAATAAGAAAAAAAAATACCGAAACTTTAAAACAAAAATCTGAACACTGGGATTATTGTTACTGAGTCTGTTCAGCGCGTCAAAACTGGGAATGGTTACGGAGTGTGTTCAGCACATCAGCAACAGGGACATTGTTCGTGAAAATTTTCGAAACATTAACATGGACTGAAACATTTTCTGTTTGCGAAGTAGTATTAAGAATGGAAAGTTTTAGGAACAGGAATCCCAATTGGAGCATTCACATTGAAACTCCTCACGATATTTATCCTATGATATGACCTAGGTAATTTGCCCTTGTTTCTGTGAAGGCAATTTTGGCCAGTCGTTTTATTTTTAAAATTAAAGTCAGCAAATTCCAATTGTTTAAACATATACTTTAATCAGTGTATATGTTCTTCGCCTTTATCACTGTATTTTAACGACTTTGGCTAAGTAAATGACAGAACTTCAGATATGAATTGATTCAGAAGTATTTGGAATGTCGAAGCGCTGATTTAAACTCAATTGCCATGACCTCACATGAATATAACTCATTTTGTGTGATGAAGGTGGATATATCTTTCGAATTTGATGTCGACGACACTTGCAAGCACCTCTTCAGTAGATCAATCTTAGATAGAAACAGGGCACTGCCAGCCCTGTGGAGACAATCTTCTCACAGACAAACTGGGTACGAATCTGTTTCTATATTTGCTTTTCAGTGGACTATGAAGAATCTATGTGATGCATCCAGCTGAGCAACAACACAGCTAGATAACTCCACTTGCTTTGTTGATGTTCAGTCAAGTATTTTCCCCGTATGTAATGTAAAATACATAGTCATTTGATTTTATTTATTTTAGGCTGTGAACCAGAAGCAAAGATACTGCTTTAAACTAGAGATACTGGCCAACCAAATGATGAAGTTTTAAAATGTCTGTTTCGCACAACACCTTTTGAATTGTATTCAGTTTTATATTTTGCCAGGAACAGTGAGAGCTAAAGCAGACAACGAAAAGCTGATCGATTCAAAATGAAGGAATACGTATTTGACAGCAACATATCTACCGGCTTCTGACCAGGTGACCATTGATGTATGGGGCCACCATAACAGAAAAGCACCTAATCCGCAAAGAGAACCCATAAATATTCGGTGTGCATGTTCCTCTCCTTCTTGCATGGAGATACCAGCAAGTCTCCATTAAGAGGCTGACGGAGTGGCACAGCGGCAAGCACTGCTTCCTCAAAGCGCCAGGAACTAAGATTTGATTCCATGCTGGGGTGACTGTGTGAAATTTGCATGTCCTCCCTGTGTCTTAGTAACAGAGGGGCAGGTTAGGTGAATTAACCATGTTAAATTGCACCTGCCCAGGAATGTGCAAGCTGGGTGGATGAGCAATGCCAAATACAGAGTTACAGTGCCGGCAGCATTTGGGATGCTCTTGGAAGACTCTGTGATCTTCTATCTGTAATGCACCGATTAGGTGGAGGGAATTATCTTCTTGTCATCTTCCTCTGCAAGTCCCCTATTGAAGAAAGAATAAAAAACCTTCAAAGACAGTGAAAAGGTGAACGTTCAACTAAAGAATGGAAAAAAAATCAATATGAAAACAACCTTGCGTCTATTAAAACACATTGTTTGGGATTCTCAGCCCAGTGCTCGTCCATCCATCTGCTTTTTCGTTTTTGTTTTTTCTTCCTCTCTCTCTTTTGTAAAGATTTTAAAGTGTTTTTTTTTGTAAAGAAAACTTACCTTGGAGTGGTTGAGGTCTGGAGCGAAGTAACTGCACCTAATTTGGCTTCTTGAGGGACGATGTTGGAAAGTTTTCATTTTACTTCTGTAATTATGTACACGTGATAATGAACCTGATTCTTATTCTTCTAAGTCTAATTAGAAGAAATCAGCGGGGAAAAAAGAAATAAAAGCAACTTCCATGTTGTATTGAATTTCCCTGATATTTTACCTTCCCTTCCTTCTTTTGGTTTCCTCAAAAGATAATATTCATCACTTTAACAGAAGGACACGTTTTTCCTGGAACTGTTTGCGATTGTTACTGAAGCTGTTCTTCAAGTTAATACCGAGGAAATTATTGCTGAGACTTATTCTGAAATCAACAGTGCGGCCAATGTCGCAGGAACTTTGAGAAAAACACGATGGTTTATGTCAGTGAGACTTTTCATCACATGAGCAGCATGCTTAATATTACCGAGATTGTTCATCACGGCAATGGCAGGGATTTTGTCGTTCAGATTGTGCCTCAGTATCAAAGCTTTTCTTCTGAAGAATGTTCGTCGCATCAGTCACAAACACCTAATTTACTACTTTTCAAATTGTTGAACAAAGACATAACTTTTTCAGATAATGCACATGTCTTAGTTGTTGAATTTTTTTCACTTATCCATTAATGTGTATTTTCTCCTGAGTATAAATTTAACAAGCAGTGGTGATTTGTCAATTCAATTCATTCTCTTACGTATTACTAATAGCTCTGCTGGCAGTCCCTAGCTGGCGGTCTCTGTGGACAATTCTCTTTGGAATAAATAATGCTCTCTCGGAATAATTTTGTGTACATATTGTCAAGGTCCTTACCAGGCAAGGCAGGCACTTATGTTGAGATCAAGCAATGGAATACTCTGTAATTTACCAGATAGATCGGATTTATTACCCAATCCTTGCTGCGGTCAGTATTCCTGGTAAGACAATGCTACAAGGTACTAAATATTGAATGTGCATATGGGAGTGTTACGTCATGAATTCCCTATTTGGCAGTATGAGTCAAATGAAATGTGATTTTGTTGATTTCTCCATGTGAGTTTTATTTTTAACATATTATGTCTCCGAATGTGAAGCGAACGTTGAAGCAACATTGATACAGTTCATACCTCATAATCAGAGGTAAAACAAATATTAGATGAAGAATTCGATCAATGCCTTTTATCTCCTGATGTCCATTGGTTGGTCACGTTTGACATATGGGCATTTTTAAAAGTAACAAAGCTTTTAACTGTATTTTGAGGTTATATTTGGCTTCTATGTACAATGTTCTTTGTGTGCGTACTATTAACTTCAGCTTCTTTACTTCTTGGATTATCTGGAGAGGAATTCTATAATGTGTGCTCGACAGAACTGAGCGAAATTCAGGGTAAGGGAAAGAGAGGGAGGAGAAGAGGTTCTTCAAGGAAGGCATTCTTGCAAGAGAATTCGCAGTAGGTTAAAATCAACTAGGAGAAAGTGAGGACTGCAGATACTGGGGATCAGAGCTTAAAAATGTGTTGCTGGAAGAGCGCAGCAGGACAGGCAGCATCAAAGGAGAACGAGAATCGACGCTTCGGGCATAAGCCCTTCCTGAAGAAGGGCTTATGCCCGAAACGTCGATTCTCCTTCACATTTGATGCTGCCTGACCTGTTGCGCTCTTCCAGTAACATATTTTTAAGCTCTGATCCCCAGCATCTGCAGTCCTCACTTTCTCCTAAGGGAAAGAGAGGACCGTTTACAGAAAGAAAGTTTGTTTAAGACTCGATGCGGCAGAGGAGCTCAGAACCTTGTTTCTGCACAATGTGTGAGAAATCTTAATTCCTCTTGACAAACTAGAAGGCCACTACTGTAGGAAGTACAGATTCTACCTGCTCGAACAACGAATGTTGGTACTTGAGCGTTGAGAGTGTGTTGCTGGAAAAAGCTCAGCAGGTCAGGCAACATCAGATGAGCAGGAAAATGGATGTTTCCGGCCAGAGCCCTTCACCAGGAAGTGTTTATACTTGAGCATCGATTGAATACATAGACGTGCACCTGCAAGAGAGAAAAAGCGCGATATTGCAATATTTATCAAGATGTCAGTGACTGCAGTAAGGTCAGCTATCGTGGACATTTCCTCAAATTAGGCCATGTGGTAGACTTAAAAACAAAAATGTTGGCAATCACATTGTAGATGCGTAAACAGCCTGAGAGAGATGGAAAGACAAATATGGCAGCAAATTAAAAAGCAGCGCTTAAAACAAAGCGTAGATTTTAATTCCTCCAATATTAAGTGGGATAGGTAAAGTGCAAAATGCTTAAAGGCGGCAGTATTCACGAAAGATATTCAGGGGAGGCTTAAGTATATATGTGCAAAGCCCTATAAATAAGGAACAGTGAAGCCAGACAAATCATAGCTGGAGAAGTGGAAAAGACCTTTGGTGATAACAGGAAATGAAAATTCTGATTTTAGGCATGGCAATTGTTTGTCTGATAAAGCATAATCTGCCGAATATGGACTGGGAGCATATGCATAGAGAAAAATCCATCTATGAGCACGGGAATGGAATGCAAAGAGGTAATATTGTGAGGACATGGCCAACATGATCCAGTAAGGGTGAATGGTGAGGTAAAAATAAAGAAGTATCAAAATCATTGGATGTCAATGAATGTACAGGATTGTATAAGGCAAAATAAACGAATATAATGGCAGATGCAAAAGGCTCAGAAGAATACAATCTGAAGAAGAGCACAGAAAGGCTTCCTTAATTTAAAGTCGAGAGTGAAGAGAGGACATGAAAAGAACACTGATGAGTAACATTGAGGAGAATTTAACGCTTCTGTATGTTATAAGTTCACGAAGGGAAAGAGAATAACCACGGAATCAGTAGGGCTCAAACTAAGAATTGCTGGATAAAGTCAAGATGCCTTTCAGCATCTATCTTTGTTTCAGATTCCCAGCAGCCACAGTTCCTTGCTTTACCAAAGAGCGGTTTTTTAAAGAGATCAAAATAGCAATCAAGGTGTGGTGACCAGAACTCATGGCTGAGGTTTTAAATGCTACTTTGTATCTATGTTCACTATTGATTAGCATAATATGAATATCGAAATAAGGGAGGAGGGAACTGTGATATAATTGAATTTATTGTTATTGTGTGAGAGAAGGTATAACTGCTTTTGGCAGGCTTATGTACCCATATAGTCTGTCATCCAATGCAGAGTGTGTGCACTCTCCATGTCGCACATAGAATTCATGACGTAATGACAGTGCACTCTCTAATGCACAGACTGCCCAACAAGGCAAGAGTGCAATCTCTATGCTGAACGATCACCAATTCCACAGTCCATGAGGCAAAAGGGGGAAAGCACAATATCATTGTTGCACTAATTATTACTGTTAAGATGGCAATGAGCTATCCTGATTTTACATATCAAAGAGCACATACACAACATTTTGGACTCCTGCATGTGGAAACCATCAGCACACAGAATGAAATTATGTAGAACAATTAAATTTTCCAAAGATTAGTAAGTAATGTAATTAGTAAGTAGTAACTGTTATCTGTTTAAGACAACTAATTTCTTCAGATATGCCCGATTTTTATTTTACCGACCATCTTTGTGTCTATTGATGTCATGATGTTTATTCAATCTATTACATTGCATAAGTAGCTTCCTATACTGTATAGGTTTTTTAATCATAAATGGAATTGTCTTTAAATTAACAATATCTCATTTGGAAGTACAAAACAAGTAGTAGCAAATCGTATAAATCAAGCTGTTAAGTCTTTTGCCTCCTGCTTCTTACAGTTAATCTGGTGGCAATTCTGATCCTGTCACGAGGCAAGTGTGGTCTCTCCAAATGCATCACTCACTACCTGATAGCCATGGCTGCAGCGGATCTAACAGTGGTTGTCATCCATGTTATATTTCACCGGATTAATAACATGTACTTACCAATTACTTTTCTCCTTCTGACGCCAGTGTGCAAGGTGAATCTTGTTGCCTACATTGTAGCAGTTGACTGTTCAGTCTGGTTCACTGTCACCTTCACTTTTGACAGGTTTGTAGCTATTTGCAGTCAGAAGCTACGGACAAGATATTGCACTGCAAAAAAAGCAAAGATAGTTATTTCTTCTGTGTTTATGTTCAGCTGTGTAAGGACCATTCCATTTTACTTTATAAGTGAACCGGCTTATACAATTGATAACATGCCATGGCACTGCGTTGCAACAGATGATTATCACATTTCCCCTTTGTGGAAGGCTTTTGAATGGATAGACAGCATCATAACGCCTCTAATACCCATCCTGTTAATTATCTTGTTCAATACTTTAACTGTGAGAAATATTATTGTGGCTAATAGAGTCCGCAAGGGTCTCCAGAGAACAACTGAGAATCAGAATGATTCAGAGATGAAAAGTCGGAGAAAATCCATCGTTTTACTTTTCAGTCTTTCTGCCAATTTCATACTCTTGTGGATTGTGCATGTCATACATTCAATTAACTGGCCCGTGATCAATTTTTATTACACAGACAAATATTACAGCAACCCGATTTACATTACACAGCAAGTTGGGTTCATGCTGCAACTTCTTAGTTGCTGCACAAACACTTGCATCTATGGACTGACTCAGAGAAAATTCAGAGAAGAGCTAAAAAATGGTGTGAAGTATTTATTCACTCTAAATGGGAAACTATGTAAACAGTAGAAATGTAGAATCGACCTAGATCAGAGGTTATAATTTTAAATGTCATTTATAGTTTCAAAACATGTGAGGTCAGTTGAAAGTTAAATTGAAGATTTACTGTAGTCGACAGCATTTTAGATAACTGTGTATAAGAAACCAATTATTTTGGCGGGACGTTGATGTGCAGAAATGGGAGGCTGAACGTGTGCGTGGCGTGATATCAAAACCTAAGAATGCACATGTAAAATTGAAACGTATCAATATTCATATGTATCTAAAATGGATTATTTCAATGTTTATTTTCCGAATATTTGTATGGTGTTGGGGCAAGTGCATGCACCAGTAGATAGCAATTTCATACACATAAAGAAGTGATGATGCTGACCACTGTTTCCCAGGTCCTTCAACTCCATTCCGTATTACATTTCATGACATGCCATTTGCTTCCTAAACAGCTCACGTCAATAAAGGAGATAAAATTGCAGGCAAAAGAGACCCAGTACATAATCAAATTAGAAGTAAACAATTATTTTCCTGTATTGACTTTACTGTCACTTTTCACGGAATAGCATTGACTTTGGATTCGCATATTTACACCCATGCCAAGGCAGACAGACTTTAGTGCATCTGTTCTTACAATGGATCAGAATGGAAATCATGGTTTAGGACTATCCTCCAGGTGAACATTTGTCGAGAACATCTCAAAGTATTAAGTTATCCTTTGCACTCCTTGTGCCTCCCATTAGTCTCAAAAAATTCTTTATCAGTTGTTTTATTCCTCCATAAGATGTGTGAGAATTTCAGCCATAGGATAGGTGATTACCATTCTATTCATCCTTTCAGTTGTTTTAACACACAACTTTGTCCTTGCATGGATTACATCCAAGCCCCCATCGGACATTGGACTTGACCAGAAATATTTGGAGCAAATTTTCTTGAGCTTACCTCAATTTTCATATGGTATTCGAATGCTGCATTGTGGTGAGTAGTTCATTTGAAGTTGTCCACGCGGTTAATTATGGGGCACTTACTCGATCTGAAAATGGGAACAGGTTTTCCTGGTCTAAGGTATGCAAACCTGTCCTAATCCATGATTGCTCCACAAAAAAAACGACACGAATAACAGACTAAATTTTTGAATATGTCCTTAGAGATTAAGTCTGCACCCCCTGAATGCATTCTGGTTAATCCCCTGCATATCCTCTATAAGATGAATGTATCCTTGTTAAACCATGGTGACCAGCTCTTGGCAACAGCATTGCAGTGGTGGTGCAAACAGAAATTTATGACGTTTTAACAGCACTTCACATGATTGAGTTTTCAATGCATTCTTGAATTATTTATCGGATCCCTCTCTCAATAAAACTTGCAACCCCATATGTGCAACCTTATGCACATATGCTCTTATGTCACTATTTTCTTGGAACTCTTCAGAACAACGTCATTTTGATTGCATCTCTCCTCTTAAGCTGAAGTTTTCATTTTCTGCATTCTGTTACCCGAGGGAGCAGTGGAATGAATAGTTTCCCTGTGTTTTTAGATGCAAGTTTTTGTAACATGAGAGCTAGCAGTTATCAGGCGTTGGAAGGAATGTACATTTGATCTGATGAGACATGTGATTGTAAAAGCCAGCATAGCTCGGAGGACCATAGGCTACTTTCCCATGAGAGAAAGGCGACTTGTGTTGAATGACAGCATGCCACAGAAGAAGGCTGCATGTAGAAGGACTTCATGACAAGAAACAATTCTGTGTTGTTGCTATCATTCTGCATCACAAATCAGATTTGCAGCCAACTGAACTGACTCGACTTTAGAGAAGGTGAATGCGAATGGTCGAGTTCACTGGGGTCTGGTGGAGGATATGCTTGTCGTGCACATAACTCTGGGAGAGGACAATCGAGATGGCGCCATTTGCTGGGAGAGGCGGTGCAGATGATAGTGATCACAGGAGTCTTAAAGAGGGCAATACAGGCAACGTTAATCACTGGGATTTGGAAAATTGCAGTGTGGTCGGGAGAAGAGACACATGGCAGGTGGTCGTGAGCGGTCAACCCCAGAAGAATGTAGTGCAGTCAGTGTTGAACGCCAGGAGGGGGCAATGAAAATGTTGCTGGTCACTAGGATCTGGCAGAAGACGATGCAGATGGTGCTGATGACCAGGGTGTGGGATAGCGTGGTATAAATGTTGTTGACCACCAAGATCTGGAATAGAATGGTGCAGATGGTGCAGGTCACCTGTGTCTGGGATAGGAAGCTTCAGATGGTTCTGATCACTAATGTTATGCAGCAGGCCAAATCCCCTGAAAATACGTTAAGAAGATAGCCTAGACCGTCCCAATTTCTTATTTGAAGGTAAACACAAGGTGGTGCATTCCAGATGCAATTCGTCAAATTACTCGACGTTAAGAAAAGCAAAGTTTATCCATACGCAATATGCAACTTACAACAAAAAAAATTGAAAATATTTGGCTTAGTAGCAACTCTATCGAAATGTTTGACAAAATAATAAATGTAGCAACTATTGCTAATTAACTATTACAATTTACTAACATCCCATAAACACTGCCTTGGCAAAAGGAACACGGCCTGTCTCACATGCAACTCCAGCAGCAGGAAGCAAAACCTTAGCACTTACTTGTAACCAGGAGAGGGAGTAGATAGCTTCCACTTCTTCAATCGCCCTTCAGCAACTACTACTGAAAAAAACTAAAAATCCTGGTTCTCTGAGAGCTTGACCACACAATTTCAGGTTGCTTCTATTGTCCCAATATTTTTAAAGGCTTCACAAGCACGGAGACTGCTCAGTACCTCTGCATTTGAACCTCCCTTCAAAATAAAAGACAAAATATACCTCTTAAACCATTGCATAGTCATCCCTTCCCCTCCTCAATGAAAAACTCCATGAATAAACAAATAAATAAATAATCCTTTCGTCTTACATTATTAGCACATTACAATATATATACATTACGTTTATTCTAAGTTTGCAATCATCCAAAAATCCACGATGTTGAGATGATGGCGATAACCACTGGGAGTGAGCAATGCAGATGGTGCTGCTCATTTGGCTCTGGTGTGCATAGTGTAGACGTTTCTGGTAACTTAGCTCCACGTGAAGGCAGTGCAGATGGTGTCAATCACATTGATTCATAGATTTCAGTGTCGATGACACTGATCACCAGAATCACAATGTAGTCAAAGAACATATAACATTGATCGTAGAACATACAACACAGAGCACAGAACATAAAATATAGAGCGTAGAGGATGAAACATAGAACGTAGGGCATGAAACAGTGCAGTATAGGCACAGAACCTTTGGCCTACTACTCCTGCACTGACTATGATACCATTATAAAAGTAAGCGCACCTTTCTGCTCATAATCCATTACCCTCTATTCACTTCCTGTTCACGTGTCTGTACAAAAGCTTCATAGTTGCTTTTACCAATTCTTATGTCACACTCTCCTTAAAAAATCTTGTCTCTGGAATTTTCTCTAAATATTCCCCCTCTCAGCTTCAACTTCTATCCCTTTGTATTAAATATTTCTACCCTGGAAAAATATCCTGACAATCTGCCCACTCCAAGCCTAGCATAATTTTTTATTCTATTATCACGCCATCTCAGCCTCTGACGCTCCAGTGAAAATAGTGCAAGTTTGTACAGCCTCGCCTGATATTTAATATACCCTAATCCGGCCAACATCTTGGTGAACCTCTTTTGCGCTCTCTCCAATGTCTCCATATCCTTGCTTTATCATCGTCACCAGAACTGTAGATAGTATTCCAAATACGGCTCAACTCAAGTTTTATACAGCTGTGGCATGACTTGCTAATTTCTTTAATCTATCCCAAAACAAAGAAGACACTTGCCAGTTTCAGAGAGCGTGATTTGGACCCCAAGAACCCTCTGAATGTTTTGCTCCGAAGTGGCCTGCCGTTTCCCATGTACTTTCCTTTGTATTTGACCTTCCAAAATGCACGGCTTCACATTTGTCCAGATTAAACTCGATCTGTCATTTCTCAGCTCAACTTTCCAACTGATTTTACAACCTACCACATTCCATGAGAACCTTCGTCATTTCTTACAACTCAACCAATTTTTGTGTGGTATAAAAAAAAAACTTACTGGATGGACCACAGACAAATTCACAGAAATCATCTACACAAGTTCCAAACAAAAGAGTTCCCAGCACTGATCCAAAGATTGTGGAACTCCAAAGATTGCAGACATTCAGCAAAAAAAAACCCTCCATAACTACTTTCTTTCTTCTATGACCAAATCAACATTGTATCCAACTTTACTAACTTACTGTGGATCCCATATGACTTCGTTTTCTGCGCCAGCCTACAATGGGGGACTTTGTCAAAGGTTTTAGCAAGGTCCTTGTAGACAGCATCCACTGCCGTTACCTCATCAATCATCTTCATTACTTCCTTAAAACAAGTCCATCACATTGGTGAAACAAGACATGCTCTGCAAAAAGTCTAAGCAGAGTATCTCTATTAAGTCCCTGCTTTCCGAAATGTAAGTAAATCCTATCCCTAAGAACCTTCTCCAAATGTTTCCCTATGACTGATGCAAAGCTCACTGGCCTAGGATTTGTTGAATTATCGCTGTGGCCTTTCTCAAATGAATGAAAACATTGGACATTCTCCAGCCTTCTGGAACCTCACATCTGGCTGAGAGAATACAAAGATCATCTGATGCAGATCCCATTGTACTCTCAGCTGACATTCTTCACTGTCTATTTTGGTGTATTCTGCAAACTTATTGAACATACTGTCCATTTCACATTCACATATATGAGGGATAGCATTGGAACCAACACCGCCCCTTGCGGCACACTGCTGGTCACAGGCCTCCAGTCCGAAAAATAACAAACCTGCACCACCAACCTCTGTCTCCTACTTTCAATTTTTTTTTATCCATTGGCTAGCTGCCTCTGTGTCCAATTTGTTCTGACATTGCAGAATCTTGTTGAACGCCTTGCTGACGTTTATATTAACAAAGTCTATCACTCTGCCTTCATCAGTCTTCTCAGTCACTTCTTCAAAACAAACATTATGTTCCTTGTACGCAGTCATTTTGATGATCTCTAATCAGTCCTTGTCTTTCCAAATGCATGTAAATCCTATCCCTCCACCACTGACATAAGGCTTACTGGTCCATAGTTCCCTCACATTAGCCAATATTCAGTCCTCTGGCACCTCACCCCTGGCTGTTGATAATGCAAATATCCGAGGAAGGGACCCAACAATTTCTTACCTAGTTTCCCAACAAAGCTCTGGGAATCACTTTATTTGGGTCTATGGGTCTATCTATGTACTAGCGTTTCAAGCCATCCAGCCCTCCTCCTCGTTCATATGGGTTGTTTTAAAGACATCACTGTTTATTTCCCCAAGTTCCCTAATTGTCCTTCACCACAGTAAATATCGACACATAATTTCCATTTAGCACCTTACCCACCTCCTGTCTTCCCACACTTAGAAGGTTTTGCTGATTTTTAAGCGGCCCTGGTTTCTGTCTAGTTGCTCCTTTGCCCTTAATATATTTGCAAAATATCTTTGGATTCTCCTTAAACCTATTTGCCTTCTTGACTTTCCTCTTAAATATTTCATACTGCCCTTATACACCTCTGGAACACCCACTCGATTCCAGCTGAATATCCTTGACATATGCCTTCTTTTTCTTGACCAGTGCCCCAGTTTCCCTCCTCACCCAGCAATCCCTACACCTGCAAGCATTGCCCGCATTCTAACAGGGACACCCGATCTCCAAACACTCATTACCTCATTTGAAAGGTCTCCAGAGTCCCAACCATCCCTTTACCCACGAGTAGCCTCGCCGAGTCAAGCTTTGAAAGTTGTTGCTGAATGCCATCAAAACTGGCCGTACTCCTTTTGAGAACTTAAAGTTTTAGATAAGGGCTATTCTTTTTGGCAAGCATTTTACAATCAATAGAATTATGACCACTTGGCCCAAAGTGCTCTCCTATTCATACCTCAGTAATTTGTCCTGCCTTATTTCTGAACAGAAGGTGAAGTTTGCTTCTTCTCTAGTATGTTTACCACGCATGATTAAGAAAGCTTTCTTGTACACACTTAAACATTCCTCTCCTTTCAAGTCGTTACCATAATGGAATTCCGAGTCTATGTTTTAAAGTTAAAATCTGCTACCATTACAACTCTACTTCTCTTAAAAATATCAGAGATCTCCTGACCAATTTTCTTCTCAATTTTCTGCTGACTGTTGGATGGCCTAGTCCAATTCCAATTAGGATGTCTTCCATTTTTAATTTCTCAGTTCTGTGCAAATAACTTCACTGGATGTTTTTCCAGGAATATTCTCCCCAAAGTACAGAGTAATTTTATTCCTACTCAAAAAGCGCCACGCCCCTCCGCTGGTCTTTCCTCCCTTTCGATCTTTTGTATGTAGCTATACCGTGGAACATTAAGCTGTCTGTCCCATTTCTCGAATAGCTACTGTATCCCAGATCCATATTTCCAACCGTGCAGTTAGTTCCTCTGCCTTGCGTGTCAGGTCTCTTGCTTTGAAATAAATGGAGTTTAATTTATCCGTCTTGCCTGCTACTCTGCCGTGCTCTTGCCTGCCTTGACAATTTAACTTGCGCCCACTTATCTATTGTACTAGCCTGACACATCTCTTTTGTCACTATCTATTTGGAATTCCCACCATCTCTATCTCATCTCTTACTAGTTTAAAGCCTTCTGAGTAGCAAATCTTCCCACCAGGATGTTGCCCCACACCCACCTTCCAATTTCAGGACCCCTTATGCAGGTCACCTGCACGCTGGAAAAGATCACAATGGTCCAAAATGCGAATCCTCTTGCACCAGCTCACCCGCCACGCACTCATCCTCTCTCCTCTCCTGTTGTGATACTCATGAGTGCGTGATCCCAGGAATAATCCAGACAATACTGATTTCGAGGCGAGAAACAAGTACGCCCTCTTTGGGCAATTACAAACCATCAATCCTTTAGGTAAGTGCCAAATGGCCTGACAAATGCAATCCACCCGAAATCTTTTTGTATTAATTTGTTAACTACAACCAACTAGCTCTCTGGTAAGTATACAATTTAAAATGTTATACCTTACAGCGGCTTTTTGATAATTCTTAAACTGCTTCGTCCAAAAAAACAACGAGGGGAAAAATACTGAAAGTCTAAAAGAAAACTCTGAACGCCAGGGCTATTCTCGCTGAGATTGTTCATCACATCAACACGAAGACGATTGTCATTGTCTCTGTTTAGCAGATCAGTAATAGGGTCATTGTTATTGAGACAGTTCATCACATTAACACCACGGTTACGTTCGGAAAGGTCTCCTAATTTTCCATTTTGCATTAAGAATGGGAAACTTTAGCAGCCAGAATTCCAAATGCGGCCTTCACATTTGAAACTCTTTACAATATTTACACTTGTCCTACAGTATGTCCTTGATAAACTGCTCTTGTTTGTACAAAGTCATTTTGGCCAGATTTTTATTTTAATAGAAATCCGCATACTGCAGTTGCGCAAATATATACTTTAATTGGTGTGTATGTTTATATGTTCTTCACATGTCTTACTGCATTTTAAACTAAAGAAACTACAGAGTTGCATATTTCAAGTATGGAAAAGGTATAGAAAGGTATCGGCAATGTAGATGCGGTATTTTAAAGCGAAATTGTATGACCCGACATTAATACAGTATTACTTAATTGGTGAAATAACGGTGAATATCTCTTCAGAATTTGATGGCAATGATACTTGCTAGAACCGATAAATAAATCAGATTGAGAATCAAATGAAGCATTGGCAACCCTGTGGATGCAATTTTCTCATAGTGGAACTGGTATGAATGTGTTTCCGTTCCGCCATTTTGTTTTATGTGGTTTATGAAGGATCTAATGGATACATCCAGTTTAACAACAAACGCCACAGAATAATTGCAACTGAATTGGTTGAGTTTTGTCAAGTCTTTTTCCAGTATGCTAATATAAAGTACCGCGTCATTTGAGTTTCCTTATTTTGGACTGTGGACTAAGAAATAAAGATACTGATTTAAACCGGGATACTGTGCAAGCAAATTATTACAGTGATTGCAGCGGTGCACGTTCAGAATTTTATCCAGTTTTACGTGTTTGCAGGAGCAGTGAGAGCAAAAGCAGACACCCAAAAAGCTGATAGATTCAAAACGAAGGAAAATGTGTTTGACGGCAACCTTTTCGTTGTCTTCTGACCAGGTAACCATCAATGCATGTGACCATTGTCGCAGGAATAGATTGAGCCTGCAAAGATAGATTCTAAAAAAACAAATCAGGTACCTCCTGAGTGAGGTACCAGTAACATAGAAATGTGTTCTACACAGCTTTCTCCGCAAGTCACTATTAAAGAAAGCATGAAACAGTCTCCAGTTACAACGAACTGTGATTCACTTAGCTTCCTGTGCAAGTCCCCTATTGAAACAATAATAAAACATCTTCAAAGCGAATGAAAGGACGAAATCTCATTCAACGAATGAAAGCAAATATTAATATCCAAACAACCTATGTCAACAGAAGAGAATGAGCAGGAATCCGAAAAGGAAAACTGAAAGAAATGAGTTATCAATTCCCGTCGTCTGCATTGGAGCCATTAAATTGTGTTTCCCTGACATTTTCTCTCTCCTTCCTTCTTCTGTTTTCCACAAGGAATAATTTTCATCACTTTAACAGCTCGCCCGTTGTTGACAAAATTGGTTAGAAATTGACACAGGAGCTGTTGTTACTGAGGATGTCAATCAAGTCAACACCAGAACAAGTTTTCCGAAGTCAAAAGCGCGACCATTCTTACTGACACATTTCATCAACTAAACGCGAAATCTAATGTTAGTGAGATTCTTCATTATATCAATGACAGGGATTAGTTAATGAGAGAATTAATCGAAATCAACCCCAGGGCTAACCTTACTCAGATTGTTCACCACCTCAGTACCAATGGTTTTTGTTCGTCACATTGTGACGCAGTATTCAGTACATCAACGACAAACACATATTTAATGGGACTTTCGAATGAAACCACGATTATTTCAAGGAATTAAACTGAATTTGTTCTAGAACAATGGTTTTTGTTTGGGTCGACCCGTTAATGAGAATATTGAACTCGACAGAAATACGGTTCGTCCATTCAGTTTATGCAATGGAGTGTTATGAAAAGCTCTGTTCTAATTGCCATGGTGGCTGTCTCTATGGATAGTCCTCTGGTACAAATAAGACATCCTCGGTGTAAATCGTTCTTTATATGGTCAGTGTCCTTTGTGGAACAAAAACAATGACATACTGTGAGAGGTAATTTCGGTTTAAACTTTAAGATGTGCCTGGACCACAGACTGATCTATAATAAAAGACAAAACTTTTGTTTCTTTTCTAACAACTTGGGGGCTCGTCATCCGGGATCAACACTCCGGCCGCAAGGGGAGTTGAGGAAGGATATCGGAGAAGGTGCACCCTGCTGAGTTCAGCAGTCCCTGATTCCTTGCTTGTCGCCCCGCGCGGTTTGAGCGAGTGATATCCGGGAGGCTCAGGAAAACAAAGGAGGGGTGTACCCGAGGCAGTGGGGACGGTTAACGATCGAGTAATTTCGGTGCACCGAACCCAGGTAAAAAAAAACTTGCGGGGACTGTGTTTCCGGAGGACTGGGTACCTACGGGGTGCCTGTGGATTTTTTCTACAGAGACGTGGGACTCAGGAATCTAGAGACCGGGGCTCGCCTGTGAGGGATTTTGCAGAGACCGTGTTTGAGGAGGAACGTGTACCTACGGGGTGCCTGTGATTTGTGTCACAGAGACGTAGGACACAGGAATCCAAAGACCGGGGGTGCCTGCAAAGGAACCTGGGCGATCACGGGACTGAAGGTCCGGGAATTGGCTACATTGTGATAGATTATCACGGGAAAAATACGAAGTCCTCGGAAATGGGAAATAAGGGATCTAAGGTGATTAAGGGAAAGGTAGGCTTAAACAGGGACAATGACACATACCCCGGGGTACCTGACGATAGTCCGTTAGGGAAAATGCTAAATAATTGGGATCAGGGTGGAAGAAAGGGAAAATCTAAAAGGAAGATGGTAAAATACTGTCAAAAGTGGTCCCAGAAACCTATTCAGGGCGACTCAGTGTGGTGGCCTAGATTCGGTACTGACGAAGACTGGGTCCGGCAAGCCCTCATTTTATATGTCAATTCAAAACCTGATGTTAATCTGGAAGAAAGTGATTATGCCCTTTGTTGGCTGCCGGTTACGATATCTTGCCAAATGCAGGTAACTAAGAAAGACTCGAAAGGGCAGAAAGAATGGGACCCTTTAGATCACTTACCGCCGCCCTACGTGACCCCGTCTGCCCCACAGAATGTTCCTTCGGGTGACGACGATTCAGGGGAAGGGGAAGAAAATGGGGAGGAACCACCAGGTGCCTCAGGAGTACAGACTAGATCTCAAGCTGAAAAGAGTCACAGACGGAACTCTGTCCCGATTGCAAGAATGAATCCACTCCGGGAAGTGCCCATGGGAGGTGAGGAAGGAAGGACGGGATATGTGAACGTTCCCTTGACGAGTACTGAAGTACGGAATTTCAGGAGGGAGATGAAGGGCCTACTAGAGGACCCCATGGGACTTGCTGAACAATTGGATCAGTTCCTGGGTCCGAATACTTACACGTGGGAAGAGATGTGTTCCATCATGAAAACATTGTTCTCTAGCCAGGAGCGTCAGTTGATACGACAAGCTGCGCTCTTGGTCTGGGAGAGAGAGGGGGGAGAAGGAGGGGAGCAGAAGTTTCCCCTCAACGACCCCGAGTGGGATAAGAACACGGAGGGAGGACGGCGCAACATGAGAGACATGCGGGAATATTGGATAAAAGGAATAAGACACGCAGCCCCGAAGGGGCACAATTTTACCAAGGCCTTTGGTAATCATCAAAACCCAGAGGAAACCCCTACGGACTTCCTAGACAGGATTAGGAAGAATTTGCAGCAGTTTGCTGGGGTGGACCCTGAGACGGACGTGGGGCAACAACTCATACGGGTAGAGTTTGTATCAAAAGCCTGGCCGGACATACGAAAGAAGTTAGAGAAAATGGATGATTGGGATAGTAAATCTTTAAGTGAATTACTACGGGAGGCGCAAAAGGTGTTTGTGAGAAGGGACGATGAGAAGCAAAAGAAGGCGACAAAGATAATGATGCAAACGGTGCAACAAATGACAGCTGGAAGAAAGGAAAAGGGAGAGCCGTGGCAGAAACAGGAAAGGGGAGAGTCGTGGCAAGAGCAGAGGAAAAGAGAACCATGGCCGGAACAAAGGAAGAGTGGAGGAACGTGAGACCGCGACAGGGAAACGAAGAGGACACTCAGATGTTACTATTGTAATGAAAAGGGACATTTTAAATGGGAGTGCTCCCGCTACAAGCAGGAGGTGAGGTCGTACGCCCTGATGGAGGAAGATTAGGGAGGTCGGGGGTTCCTACCCTTGGGGCAAAAGGACTATCGACAGGAACCCCTGGTAAACTTGAAAGTAGGGCCCCAAGGATCAGAGATCACATTTATGGTGGACTCGGGAGCCGAAAGATCAAGTATAATCCAAATACCGCCCGGCACCCGAGCAGGAGGAAAAGTTATGGGGGTATCTGGAATTGGAGGACAGAAATTACAAGTCCCAGTGGTGGAGGACGTGGAAATTGGATATGAAAACAGAACTACTAAACGAGACCTCCTTCTACTGCCATCGGCGGGGTTTAATTTGTTAGGAAGAGACTTGCAGGTCAAACTAGGGATCGGAACGGTACCAAGTAACGGGGAAATGGTGGTAAGGTTGTTCGCCCTCACCGAAGAAGATGATCAACAAATAGACCCGGAAGTTTGGTACCGAGAGGGGAACAGAGGGGGTCTAAACATCAAACCTCTCCAAATCACCATGTTACCAGGAAGAGGCCCGGTAAGAAGGAAACAATACCCGATTGCTATGGAAGGACGGGAGGGGTTACAACCTGTGATAGAAAGATTAATCACAGATGGACTACTGGAGGAATGCATGTCCCCTTTCAATACTCCAATACTCCCTGTGAGGAAGCCGGACGGGACATATAGGCTGGTGCAAGACCTGCGGGGGTTGAATGAAGTAGTCCAGGCTAGATACCCGGTGGTACCTAATCCCTACACGTTAATGAGTAAAATTCCCCCCGAACATGAATGGTTCAGCGTAATAGAGCTGAAGGATGCTTTCTGGAGTTGCCCCCTTGACGAAGAAAGTCGGAACCTTTTTGCCTTTGAATGGGAGAATCCCTTCACAGGACGAAAGCGACAGTTAAGATGGACGGTCTTGCCGCAGGGATTCACGGAGTCACCCAATTTGTTTGGACAAATACTGGAGCAGATCTTAGGAGGATTTCAGTGTAACGCGGAGAATCAATTGCTCCAATATGTCGATGGTCTCTTACTCTCAGGACCAAGAGAAGAGGAGGTACGAGCAGACACCGTTGCCCTGTTGAACTTCCTGGGGAAACAGGGTCTACGCGTCTCCAGGACAAAACTCCAGTTTGTGGAGCGAGAAGTAAGATATCTGGGCCATCAAGTCAGTAAGGGGCACCGCCGTATCACGCCAGAACGAATATCAGGAATTACGGGTATGCCAATACCCAGGACGAAGAAGGAAGTCAGACAATTCCTGGGACTAGTAGGGTATTGCCGGATATGGATTGAAAGTTACACCACTTTAGTAAAATTTTTGTACAACAAACTGGGACAAGAAGGACAAAAGGTGGACTGGTCAGATGAGGAGGAGCAGCGATTTAATATTATTAAAAATAAACTGATTCGAGCTCCGGTATTGGCTTTACCCACCCTGAAGGAACCGTTCCAGTTATATGTTAATAGCGCCGGCGGAATTGCCCAGGGTGTGCTCACTCAGCTGCGGGCAGGGAAACGTCAGCCGGTTGCATTTTTGTCAAAAATGTTAGACCCTGTGTCATGTGGATGGCCGACCTGTATACAGGCAGTGGCAGCTACGGCAATGTTAGTAGAAGAGGCCCGAAAACTTACCTTTGGAGGAAGGATCACAGTATACTCCCCACATTCGGTTAGTGCCATACTGGCTCAAAAGGCTCACCGCTGGTTAACAGACTCTCGCATCCTAAAGTATGAGACGAT
Organism: Chiloscyllium plagiosum; assembly: GCF_037043375.1. NCBI lineage: Eukaryota > Metazoa > Chordata > Chondrichthyes > Orectolobiformes > Hemiscylliidae > Chiloscyllium > Chiloscyllium plagiosum. Next base: position 61,776,124 of record NW_028270173.1, read on the forward strand.
TTTGATGATCGGGAACGATCTCAATTTTGCAAAAGATCTCAGTTGCAACCCAGCCCAGTTTCTGTACGGACGTCCTGCAGACGGGGAACAGGAGCATGATTGTGTGGAATTTGTGGACTTGCAGACCAAAAGCCGAGAGGACCTGCAAGAAGCCCCGCTGGGTGAGGGACAGGAACTGTATATCGACGGGTCCTCCCGGTACATCAGTGGAGTACGATACAGTGGCTATGCTGTTATAGATGGTGCAACGAAACGGACGATTGAGTCTGGACGACTGCCCAGGAAGTGGTCAGCCCAATCCTGTGAGGTGTACGCCCTCCAGAGGGCCCTGAAGTTGTTGGAAGGGAAAGTGGGGACCATATATACTGACTCAAAGTATGCATACGGAGTTGTTCATACTTTCGGGAAAATCTGGAAAGAGCGAGGATTGATAACTTCCCGGGGAAAAGAATTAGCTCACGAACAAATGATCAGCCTAACGTTGGAAGCCCTGGCGTTACCTACGGAACTTGCAGTAGTCCATGTACCCGGTCACCAGAAGGGGTCGACACCGGAAGCGGTGGGAAACCGGCTGGCAGACGAGGAAGCCAAGCGGGCAGCTGTCGAAAAATCCGTCCAATTGTTAACGTTAATACCGTTGAGGGAAGGGCTCGCTAAACAACCCGTCTTCACCCAGGGGGAGATTGATAAAATGGATCAATTGGGTGCCCGGCTAGATACTAACGGGAAGTGGACGGTTCCTGATGGGAGACAAGTACTGAACAAACAGATCACCCGGGGTATTCTGCACCGATTACACCATCAGACCCACTGGGGGGTGCAAGCTATGTGTGACACAATCCTGAGAGACTATGTATGCAGGGGGATATACACATTAGCCCAACAAGAGGTAGTCGGATGCCCCACTTGCCGGCGTATTAATCAGAAAGCCATGCGTTCTATGCCAGCTGGTGGTCAGCCCCTAGCGATTAGGCCATTTCAGAGGATCCAAGTCGACTTTACAGAATTACCCCCAGTACAGAGATGGAAATATCTGCTAGTAATAGTAGACCATTTCACTCACTGGGTAGAGAGGCTTTCCCAACTGCCAAAGACGATGCACCAACCGTGGCCCGACTGTTGTTAGAGAACATAATCCCGAGATATGGCATAATGGAATCTATTGACTCCGACTGCGGGACGCATTTTATTTCTAAGCTACACCATTTGATCTGTAATGCCCTGGGTATCCAATGGAAATTCCACACACCCTGGCATCCTCAGAGTTCGGGTCGAGTTGAGAGAATGAATGGCACGCTCAAGACCCAATTGACTAAGCTGATGTTAGAAACTAAGTTACCCTGGCCAAAGTGCCTGCCCATTGCCCTATTGAGGATACGTACGGCACCTCGCCGAGATGTCGGGGTTTCCCCCTAAGAAATGCTGTTCGAATTACCGTATTGGAGTAAGGTTGATGGATGTCCCACTCTACAAGGGGGGGATGTATTTATCCGAACCTATTTACTGGCCTTATCCTGTTCTTTTGCAGAACTCCGGAGGAAAGGTCTCCTGGCTCAGACTCCGCCGCTCGACTTCCTCCTGCATAAGGTGGAGCCCGGAGATTGGATACTTGTTAAAACCTGGAAGGCCGAAAAGCTCCAGCCGCGGTGGGAAGGACCGTTCCTGGTTCTGTTAACAACTGAAGCAGCGGTTCGGACGAAAGAAAAAGGGTGGGTCCACGCATCAAGGATAAAGGGGCCTGTTCCGCCTGAAGAAGAAAGCACCTGGACATGCGAGCAAGGGGACAAGCCGTTGTCGGTAAAACTGAAAAGACAGCAATAATGAACTCTACTTGGACTGTATTGGTGGGGATATTGATCAGTTTACTCCTGTATGTGGGGGAGGGTGAGGGGAGATGTGACAAATGTCGAACTACAGTAAGACTTGGGACTCGAATCTATTCGGGATCATTTGTGTCCCATTCCTATGTGGACGATAGGTGTTACGATGTGAGTGCACGCCATGAATGTTGGGAGGTGGGACCTATCCTCCGTGTTGCTCAGGGAGCAGGTTGACAGAGTCAAGGAGACCAAGATACAGATCCCTGATCGGGGGTTGGGGAAAGAGCAAGACCGTCAGGGAACGGTCGTACTCCCTAAAGTGCCATCTGTATACGAAGAGGTAGAAGGACAGATTGAACTCCCTGATGTTACACAAAACCTGTTTATTGATCTCACCGCTAGAATAGCCACTGTTTTAAATGTTAGCAATTGCTGGGTCTGTGGGGGGGCCGCATATGTCGGAACAATGGCCGTGGACTGGTCAAAGCTTAGACATAGGGGAATTGCTGCAAACCACTTGGACTCATGACAACGACAGAAAAAGCCAGGGGTGGAGACTGACAAACAGCCCTGAGGGCCAGTTCTGTATTGAAGGCAAGGGGACCGTGAAGGTAGGGATTAGCCCCTGTCAGAATATATTGGATGCAACCACGCGAGTATGGTGGCCTGAGAATATTGCTTGGTACATTGCAAACCGAGATCATCAAAATTGCATTCGGTTACGTTCTGATTCCTCCTCTTACGAGCTAAGTGCTGACCCTTCCGATGGCATGAAAAGAGTGTGGAGCGGTGGTTGTCAGGGGAATCAATGCTGGAATAATCCTGTCCAGACTCTGCCACGGGGTCAACAATCCGAATACTGGAATTGCAGTGGTCCTGGTCCTTGTGAGGGCGTCCCTGGGGTAAAGGAGTTGTGGGATGACGTTGTGAGGCAGGGAGGGCCTGCTCCAGATGGCCTATTTTGGATATGCGGTAATCAGGCATACTCCAAACTGCCCATGGGATGGGCTGGGGTATGCTTCCTGGGTCTACTACGACCTGCGTTCTTCCTATTACCCCGGGAGGAAGGCGATGATTTGGGAGTTAAACTCTTTGACTCCCTGCGTAGGTCGCCAAGGGAGATCCAAGTCGGTGATTGGGGGGATGAGTGGCCACCGGCCCGGATTATTGAATACTATGGGCCGGCTACTTGGGCACAGGACGGATCATGGGGATATCGCACTCCTATCTATATGCTAAATCGAATTATCAGGCTCCAAGCAGTTGTAGAGGTCATTACTAACCGGACTGCCCTGGCCCTAGAGCTGTTGGCTCAGCAGCAGGATCAGATGAGGGCTGCTATATATCAAAACCGACTTGCCTTGGATTATCTGTTGGCCTCGGAGGGGGGTGTGTGCGGGAAATTTAACCTGACAAACTGCTGTCTAGAAATTGACGATAATGGTAAAGCGGTTTTGAAAATTTCCGATGAAATTCGGAGATTGGCCCATGTGCCAGTACAATCTTGGCGTCCTCTTAGTGGCATCGGATGGTGGGATGGTCTCCTAGGTGGTAGCTGGTGGCGCACGGCGTTGCTGGTGGTTGGGGGAGGCATGATTCTTCTTCTCGTATTACCCTGCCTAACTCCCTGTATTCAGTTTTTAATTCAGAAAAATATTTCCCGACTCCAGGCAGTGGTGGTTCCACAACATGGGACACGGGAACTTAAAGTGATGTTGCTGCGAAAGACCAAGGATTTCCCGGGCCCTTGAGGGAAGGGGGGGGGCTTATCTTGGTCAGGCACATCTTAAAGAAAGAAAAGGGTGGAATTGTGAGAGGTAATTTCGGTTTAAACTTTAAGATGTGCCTGGACCACAGACTGATCTATAATAAAAGACAAAACTTTTGTTTCTTTTCTAACAACCATTTTATATACTCAAAAGTAGAATAGTTTAAATTGTGAAGAATGCTGACAATTTGTGAGCGATAGTAAAAACAAGCAGGCTCTTGATTGATGAAGCCATTCACACAGCAGGGAAGGATAAGTCCTTGACTGATAAGACTCCAGGATGGGAGAACGACTTGAGACATCTGTTTCAGATTAAAGCCTTTGACTGATAAGACTACAGGGTGAGAAAAACAACAAACTTTGGAGACTCTGGAGCCTTTTGTTGCAGACTTTGTGATAAAAATAATGATGTTTTTAAGAATGTGAACCTCATGGCTTGTTGGAGCCAAGGAGAGGAGGGACTTGTGCTATATATAATGGAGACTTTGTAAGCCTCAGCGCGCCTTTTCTTTAAGGGTGCCCGACTCTGCAGACTTGACTTGTTAATAAAACTTTGTTTTCCTGAATTTGTCTAGAGCGATTATTGAGAAGCGATTTTCGTTTCTAACACATACCATGTAATTTACCAGATAGATCAGACTTATATCTCAATTCCTGCTGCTGTCAGTAATCCTGGTAAGGCAACGAAACAGGGTAAATACACATTGAATGTGTATGTGGGAGTGATAGGCGATACATTCCCTTTTTGACAGTATCAGTCAAGTGGAATATAATTGCCTTTTCTTAATCAGAGCTTTAATTGGGAAAACAACTTCCCCAAATTTTGAAGCGAATGTTGGAGCAACATTGATACAGTTCAAGCCTCAAAGTCGGAGGTGAAACAAGTATCAGACCAGGAATCGTTTAGAAATGTTCAATTTGCTTGTGCTCATTAGTGGAACACATTTTTAATGTGAGAATCTAAAAAAGTAACAAAGCTGTTTAACTTTATTTTGTGTTTGTATTTGGCTTCCCTACACTTTTTGTCTTGCTTGCGTGTTCTTAATTCAAGCTTTTGCTTTTCTTTTAATATGTTGAAGGGGAATTCCATGATATGTGCTCTACAGAAATGAGTTAACTGCAGGGTAAAGGAAGGAGAGCAAAATTCACAGAAATGAATTTAGTTTAAGTCTCGGTGGCAGGGAGCTCAGACCCTTGTGTTTACGACTTGTAAAATGTGGATAATCTTAAGTTGTTCTGATAGACTGGATGGTCACATCTGTACATATTTCAAATGTCATCAGCTCGAATGTTGGTTGTGGTACTTGAGCGTCGATTGGAGACATTGCAGGACTTCCGAAAATTATGCAGAAAAAGACATAGTGTTGGAATTGTGAAATGTTTAGATGGAGCAGAATTCCTGAAATGTGTCCAGAAGAGTTTTTTTAAACCAACACATACACACTGGTGCAACAGAGGTGCAATGCTCTCCTAATTTTAAGTCAAATTGTCACTGGGGAGTGTTTTGGTAACAGCAAACACAATTTCAATTGGATTTAAGTTAACTATGGATAAGACAAGGGTCGACATGAAATGAAGATTCTGAATCAATGTAAAGCGATTTCAAAATGACAAGACAAAATGTCACTCGTGGACAGGGACCAAACACCAAAAAAAGGAAAATGCATTTGCAACCACGGGAGACATGTAAAAGGGTAGGAATGAGAGTGTAGAGCCATCATGTTCCAACAAGTGCGGAGAACCCTGGGTGTCAATGGATTGTATGAGGATTAATAAAGGAATGTATGCCAGGTACTGAAGGTCAAAAGGATGCATGCCCCAAAGGAGCATAGAAAGTTCAGGGTCTCTATTAAGATTAAATTTGGAGAGTAAAGAGGAGATGGAGTCATAGAGATGTACATGAAAAAAAAATCACTGCTGGGTAATATTAAAGAAAATACAAAAGCATTTTATATGTATAAGACGGGCAAGGGAACAAGCAGGTCTCTCAGATTACTTAAAATCTCTACAGTGTGGAAACATGCCATTCAGCCCAGCAAGACTACACTGACCCTCCAAAGAGTAACTTACCCAGACCTTTTCCCTTAGTTCCCCTGACACTACAGACAATTTAAGATGGCCAATTCACCTAACCTACACACCTTTGGATTGTGGGAGGAAGCCCACACAGACAAGGGGAGAACATTCATCCTCCACACAGAGAGTCGTCTGAAGCTGGATTCAAACACAGATCAGATATTGTGCGGGTTCTATGTGCTTCACAAAAATATGTTAATGCAAATTTGAACGAGTTCCTCAATTCTTCCGACGAGCTTAATTGTGCTGATACACTAATGCCACCTTAAAATAATGAAACCATCAGTTGGAATTTATTGGAATTCTGAATTGGTAAATTATGATTTGTCTGTATCACTACTCTTGCTGCCCACGAAACTGTTTGGTATCTCTCAAAGCATTTGTTTTGTTTCTTGTAACTCGAACTACGTTTGTTGTAATTTTTGCTTTGTTGTGAGCTTTCATTCATTCTCATTTAAGCCAAACAATCATCATAACCCAGGACACAGTAAACATCTGTAAATTGGAGGTGATGTGGAAAGAGTTATCACCTAATTTTGGATGATGTCAGTGTGCATACAGATAGAATTAATCAAAAGAGCAATGATGCTGCGTAGGAAGAATTTCTGCAATGAGTTTGAGGTCACTTCTGGAGCAAACATGTTGAAGGATAAAGTAAGGCACAGTCTATTTTAGTCTGGTATGATAAACACGCAATTAAGAAACTTCTTATGAAGTTTAAGTGAATTTTCCATTAAATTTGAAAAAAAATTAATCAATCTAACACTAGAGTCTTAAGTCTAACAAAGCAGATGATAAAGTTATGAGGAAGAACTTTGCCGTGGTAGATGGAAACAATATTAATTGGTTGATGGAAACCCAGCTCTTATTAAAATAGTTGATTTCATTTCAAAGTACATGAAATCTCAATAGTCAAAAAAGCCCCCCAAATAAGCAAATTGTAGCAACTGGGGGAGGTAAAGAGAGCATCTGATCATTGGAGGAAGTTTAGAAAGTGACAAAAGAGAAAAGAAATCTGAGGATTGGTAGAACTTCAGAATACAATAAACAAACTCAAGGAAAATGAATGCAGAATCTGAATATATAATAGAATGGAAGTAAAACAGGTTGCAAAATCTTCTCTATGGATGAAATACAATTGCTAAAGACAAATATTAGTCCATTGACACCTGAGATAGATGAATTCATGTCAGGAAAATGAGAAGTGGCAGAGAATCTGAACAAGTACTCATAAAGGAAAACCAGAAGACTCTCTGAGTTAACTAAGATTTAGGGATCCAGTGACAATGTTGATTCGAAAGAAACAAAACACAAATTGCTGGAAAAGCAGTCTGGCAGCATCCGTGGGGGGAAATCAGAATTAAGCTTTGTGTTCAAGTGACCCTTTCTGAGAGCTGATAGTAAGTAAGAAAATGTCAGTTTCCATGCAGAAGATTGGGTGTGGGCAAGGGTTAAGGGGGAAATGATAAGAGGGATTACAGAAAGAACAGTTGGACAGACAAAGGAGTAGATAATGATTTGGCTAGGAGCGTGAATAACTATTAATGGGGACTGTTAGTGTCTAACAATAGATCGTGTGCAAAAGTAGACCATATGATAACAAGGCCTGGCATGAAGGGTTGAGGTAAGGACATGGGAGAGTACACGTCATAATGTTGTTGAATTTAATATTGAGTCCAGAAGGCTGGAGGATCCCAACTGAAATGAAGTCCTGTTCTTCCAGCTCGCGCTGACCTTCACTACAGCACTGCAACCAGCTTGAGACAGAGATGTGTGTTGAATCGCCATAGTCTTACATCAAAGCAGAAGTTGCTATAAAAGCTCAGCAAGTCTCGCAGCATCTGTGGAGAAAAATCAGAGTTAACGTTTTGGGTCCATGGACCCTTCTCAGGAGAAAATTGTCATATTCTTAGCCGGCTATTGAGCTGCTGAGCTAAGCAGTGACTTTCTCTTCAACCTCTGAATGCAAATATCCTAAACATATCGCACAATACCAGGTTATAGTCCACCAGGTTTATTTGGTTTAATTTAGAGCAAATTATATGTCTTATGAGCCTGATGTACAGCTACCTGATGAAAGAGTAGCGTTTCGGAAGCTAGTGCTTCCAAATAAACCTGTTGGACTATAACTTCGTGTTGTGTGATTTTTACCTTTGTCCACCCCAGTCCAACACCACATCTACATTTTTAAAAATTTCAGATTCTTCAATCCAAAATTTTCATCATTGTCTATTATCTGTAATCTTTGAATAATATTGACTCTGATAATGTTCTTTCATTTGATTTCACATTCTCAAGCCCTCCAGCTGTACATTAAATTAACGTCATGCATGGACTCAAAAACAAACTCCAGCTATCCGTTCATCTGCATCCATCTTGAGGATACATCTGACGAAATGCTCTTGCTCCTAGGTTCTTAGTTGCTGAAATTTTTTTTCTTCAATTATATTCACTTCAGGAGATGTCAATGTGTTTAACTCGATCCTGATTGTTTTTAGGTCAGTTTCTCTGTCGTGCTCAGAATGCTTTCCTGATTTTAAAGATGTAATCTCACTTTACTGGCAACAATAACCATTTCCCGCCATGCTCTTTGTGACGTAGGTACACATGATTGAAGCAAAAACACAAATTGCTGGAAAAACTCAGCAGGTTTAGCAGCATCTATGGAGACAATTCAGAGTTAACTTGAGTTATGAGAAAGGAACACTCCACACAAAAGATTAATTCTGATTTCTCTCCACAGACGCCGTCAGATCTCCTATGCTTTTCGGGCAATTTCTGTTTTTGCTTCTAATTTACAGCATCCACAGCTTTATCGGTTCCTATTTTGCACATTACTCACAATGCAATATTTTCAAACTTTTGAACTGAAACTGTGCTTAACAAGTTTCCTATATACACTTGCACATTATACATTATCCCAGTAGCACAACATTTTTTTTTACTCTCGTGTGATCTTATCGAGTTATCTGGAAGTTCTTTACTTAGTCTCCACGTATGTTCCCAGTGCTTGGGAACATTGTCAAACTATGTTCTCTTTTAAAAAATGATAACAAACATCATCAAGAGAAAGCTATCATTTTGCTATTAACATCTAAACTTCGCTTTCACAAAAATGCATATTAAAACCAAATTGACATTCTATTAAATGAGGAGAAAGTGAAAACTGCAGATGCTGCATTTTCCAATTTAAACTTACTGCTGCATTTTTCCTCTGCCTATCTTTTAGCCTCATCCACTTCTTCGCATTTCCCATACCCCGTGCTACCATTCTTTCCCATTTATGAGCACTGGAGAACTTTTACAGTACTGTAAAATACTATACTAACATCTTTAAACCAGAATTCAAGCAAGAACACACTTACCTTATTTAACTTAGATTAGATTTTTGTCAAACATTCCTTGATGAATTGGCAAAATTGATAAAACGGAACTCCATTGTGGTTCTAAGATGGTGGGGATGAGGTGAGGGCAGAAAAACAGAATATGAGTCAGATATACCAAGGTCCTTGCGAATGCCAGTGACAGCTTTGGGGGCATGGGTGTGGGGGGTGAAATGGAGAGATGATGCAGTGTTTTGTTGCAGAAAGGAAGAAATGTTTGAGGTGTCATTGATGAAGTTGGAACCATGGAACCACAAGCCATGGAGATAGAGAAACATAAAAATGGAATGGAGTCCTGAAGGAAACTTGGTGTGGACAAGTGTAATCAAAATAGCTGTGGGATTCCGTGGGATCTTAATGATTATTATCAACCAGTCTCTTTCCAGAAATTGATATAGAGATGGCAAAGAAAGGAAGAGATGAATCACAGATGGACCAGGTGAAGTTCATAAAATGGCGAAATATGGAAGCGGTAGTGATGTTAGTTCCTAGTTCCAGGTAGAAACAGGAAATAGCACTGATACAGTCAACAATGTTGTTTTCATCCAGCCACAGGATGATGGCATTTACAGTGTATTGCCCATTTCATAGAGCAGTTAAGAGTGAAGCACATTGTTGTAGTTTTGGAGTCTCATGTTGGCCACATCAGGTAAAGATAGCAGTTTCCTTCCCTGAAGGACATTAGTGAATCAAATGGTATTTTTCTGACAATTGACAACGGACTCTTAAATTCAGTATTTTTAAAAAAAAATACTCAAATTCTATCAGCTGCTGTGGCAGGATTCAGACCTAGGTCTCCAGAACATTACCTGGATCTCTGAATTAACAGTCCTATGATAAAACTCTCAGCCATCATCTCACTAACGAATTCCCCTGAATAAAGGTTTTGGGAGAAAACCAAAACAGAAATGGAAAAAAAGTATGGTGCACACGCGGAAAACTAGAGCTGCACATTTTATTTGGTTCAATGACAGAGCAAGCTGGGTCAGTTGAAGGAGGGCGAGGTGAATGCAAATTGTTCAAACATCCATTCAAGGAAGATGCAGAGAATGCCCAGACTGTCCTGATGACGAATGCCTGTGGAAAGGGAATTGTTGAAGTGCTACAGAAGAATCAAGACAGTACATAGGAGAGACTGGACAAGTTATGAAAAAAATAAAATTAAAAGATGAAGAAACAAGTTAAAGAAATAAGAAGCAGTCTGAAATGATAGAATTGTCAGGGAAATTGTCTTTGTGAATTGTGAGAAAAGTTAGATAAGGGCTGTATGGGGTTTGTGGCTTATGAAGGGAAGCTATTCAGAGCAGATGAGGTCAGTAACAGTCCTGGAAACGACAGCCTGATGTTCAAGGGTGGTGTCATAGTGCAAGAGAAGATAATAAGTGCCTTAGAGTTGGCACTTGAACTCAGCAACTTAAAGTCAGAAAGTCAGACAACAACTGTACCAGCCATTGTCAGAACTTGCAAACCCCAGACAACAGACTTTGTCCTTACATCAGTTGCTGCAACAAGCAATCCATTGTCAACGACCAGTACTGCCCATTACTAATGGTCAATTGTGTGGTCTTCTTGCATCGCTATCTCTTAATAACCTCAGCCTAATGTTCCCATTGGAAAATTAATAAAAGTATCCGTGATTAAATGAACTCAGTGGTTAGTTCTATATCAGTGTCCTGATTATTGTATTACCATTTACTGCCAGGGACTGAGGCTCAGATATTGCAAACAGTTGCTGTGGTTATAAGAATAGCCTGCCTGATGTTCGGTTTCAGAAACATTCCCTTCTACTTTGTACTTGACCCAGTTATTACAATTGATAATATCGCTTGGTTCTGCAATATGGAAGTAAAATATTTCACTGCTGTCGCATGGGTAGTATTTGGCTGGATTGAGCACTGTTGAGCCCCACTGCTCTTAACATAGCCATCTTGCTATCGAATGCTCTGACTGTGGATGTATTTTAAAAACCAGTAGAATCTGGTGGAGGTTGAGAGGAAGCAAGAATGACATAGGTCAATATGTTCCAGAGGCAGAGAAGCAAAGGAAATGCATCATCTTATCCTTCACTGTATCCAGAAGCTTCCTACTGTTATGGATGATGAATGTGAAATATTTCTTTTCCATATGAATTTCAAATCAATAAATACCAGTGACCTGATGCATATGACAGATGCTAATAGTTTTACTCTTCTGTTTTTGAGCATCTGTACAAACATGTGTATTTATGCAGTGACCCAGATAAAATTCAAACAGTTAAAGAATGGGATCAAACAGCCAGTCAGAATATTGTTTAAGTTACTGAATCACAGAGAAAAAGGATGTATTCTCAACGTTGAAATAAAAAAAAAAACCAGAAAATGTTAGTGAAAGTCAGCAGGTCTGGCAGCATTTGTGGAGGAAAAAACAAGTGAATGTTTCCAGTTTGGTGACTCTTCATCAGTTTCTCCAGTAACTTCAGTTTCAGATTTCCAGCATTGGCATTTCTTGTAAACAATGAATCTGCTTTGGTTCACATATTCCATATTGTGTCCATCTTGCTCATCTTCCATCCCAGCCCTATTCTGCTTCAGCTATAATACTGACAGTATCTGAGGAAGACTGTAATTTCCTGTGTTGCTCTCAGTGCCAGTGAGCAAAAGGTAACATCTACCAAGTTAACTTGTTTGAGTTGAATTAAATCAAAAGTCTGGGCTATTTAGTAAACCAGGCAGGTTGACTCAGGCTGAATCAAATATTACCTGCCTTGTTCATAATTTAAACAATGCCTGAGTGTTAATTGTCAATCGATATTAATGGGTGGATTTCTGTGGCAACAACTCTATCCAATCAAAGTTCAATTGAAACTGAATCAGCAATGACATCTCAAGTAGCAACTCATTTTTAAAATTTCTATTCTTGAATACTTTTCAGATGAGTTCAAGTCAAAAGACATCTTCTTTTTCCCTCAAACAACATCATATTTTCGTATTTTCTGTTGTTAGTAATATTCGGAAGTTGATCAAATATATATTTTAAAAAATCAGAATTCGAGTGATTCGTGATCTGACGTCGTTGAATTCAATGTTGAGTCCAGAGGTTGTAATGTGCTGGAGCATAAATTTTGAGACTATTCCACAAACTGTTTTGGGCTTGCCTGGGACACAACTACAGACCTAGGGTTGAAACATGAAGAATGAGTGCAAGATAGTGAATTTCAGTGTGAAGTGACTGGAAGATTGGGATCATATTTGCAGTTTGAGTGAAGGTGTTCTGGAAAGTGACTACCCAGTCAGCGTTGGGTAGACAATTTGAGCAGTAAATACATTGCACAACATTGAAAGGTATACAAATAAATTACTGTTGCACATAAAACCTGAGTTGGGGTCTTGGACAAGGAGCGATAATGCAAAAGGCAATTGTTACACATCCTACAATTCCATGAGAAGGTGACATTGAAGGAGCAATGATGCTTTCTGAGTGATAGAGGAGTGGGTCAGGATTTCAGACAGGGAATGGTCCCTTCAGGATTCTCGCTGGACAAGATGTATCTGCTGATGATATCACACTGGGGGTGAGAGAAATAGAAAAAGATGACCTGGTCTTGAGTCTTTATGGAGACAGTGTCAGGCGAGAGGAGAAGTGAAACAATCCTGGCAGAAATTAAACGGGAATGTGCCATATCCCATGTGTGTTCATTGTTCAGAATGAGAGACAACTGTGGGAAGGATTTATAACAGAACTAATTTTGTGTGTGTATTGATGAATCAGGAGTTACACTGGTTTGGTGAAAGCCCTGTCATTTCAATGGCTTGTCATCAGTGTGGATTTGCTGGTGTTTTCAGAGATTGGGAAAGTGAGGGAGAGACTTTGCACAAATGCATTAACTGAACAGCTGCCCCACAATGTGAATTTTCTGGGTCATAGAGGTTTGAAGATGCCACAAAAGCATTCTTGTAAACCTTACACTGAGAGGATTACTTCTTTGTGTGGTTCCTCTGATGTAATCAGGCATTTTGAAGATCTACCAAATACCATATGTTGGTGTTTGTGAACACTCCCTGATCATGAGAATCAGTTGTCACACACCTTACATTGGAATGGAACCTCTAATGTCAATGCGTTGGTATGTGTGGATGGTCTATGAGCTTGTGAACGAACTGGGAAATATCTCACCCAAAAAGGCTTTCTCACTGTTTGAAAGTACTGGTGTGTGGCATGATCGATATGATTGTGAATGATTTGTTATACATTCCATACAGGTATGGTTTCTTCATATTATGGATCCACTGTGTATGCAGGGCATCAATAATCTGTCATACATCTCACAGGAGCAGTTTGTCATTTCGGTGAAGTTGATGGTGGTGCACCTGGCCTGATGATTGTCCAAAGTACCTTACATGTGAAATGTTTCAGTGTGAACATGTTGGTATTATTGGATAGTCAACGAAACAGAGAAAAATCTGATACATTGCACCTGAATGGTTTCTCTGCTGTATGATTAGGCTGGTAATGCAAAAATGACTTCAATGAATTTGAACAGCAGTAGCACCTTGTGGTTGAGGAGATCACATGAGCATGTGGAGGCCTTCTCACAAAGAAGGAAAGGCTGGTAGGTGCAGGGAATGTGGATGACGAAAGAAATTGAGGGTTTGGTTAAGAAAAAGAAGGAAGCATTTGTAAGGTATAGACAGGATAGATTGAGTGAATCCTTAGAAGAGTATAAAGGCAGTAGGAGTATGTTTAAGAGGGAAATCAGGAGGGCATAAAGGCGATATGAAATTGCTTTGGCAAATAGGGTTAAGGAGAATCCAAAGGGTTTTTACAAATACATTAAGGACAAAATGATAACTAGGGAGAGAATAGGTTCCCTCAAAGATCAGCAAGGCAGCCTTTGTGTGGAGCCGCAGAAAATGAGGGAGATACTAAATGAGTATTTTGCATCAGTATTTAATGTGGAAAAAGATATGGAAGATATAGAAAGTAGCGAAATATATGGTGACACCTTGCAGAATGTCCATATTACAGAGGAAGAAGTGCTGGATGTCTTGAAACGCATAAAGGTGGATAAATCCCCAAGACCTGATCAGGTGTACCCAAGAACTCTGTGGGAAGCTAGAGAAGTGGTTGCTGAGCCTCTTGCTGAGATATTTGTATCATTGATAGTCACAGGTGAGGTGCCGGAAGACTGGAGGTTGGCTAACATGGTACCACTGTTTAAGAAGGGTGGTAAGGACAAGCCAGGGAATACAGACCAGTGAGCCTGACCTCGGTGATGGGCAAGTTGTCGGAGGGAATCCTGAGGGACAGGATGTACATGTATTTAGAAAGGCAAGAACTGATTAGGTTAGTCAACGTTGCTTTGTGTGCAAGAAATCATGTCTCACAAACTTGATTGAGTTTTTTCAAGAAGTAACAAAGAGGACTGATGAGGGCAGAGCGGTAGATGTGATCTTTATGAATTTTAGTAAGGCGATCGACAAGGTTCGCCATGGGAGATTGATTAGCAAGGTTAGATCTCACGGAATAAAGGGAGAACTAGCCATTTGAATACAGAACTGGCTCAAAGGTAGAAGACAGAGGATGGTGGTGGAGGTTTGTTTTTCAGACTGGAGGCCTGTGACCAGTGGAATGCCACAAGGATCGGTGCTGGGTCCTCTACTTTTTGTCATTTACATAAATGATTTGGATGCGAGCATAAGAGGCACAGTTAGTAAGTTTGCAGATGACACCAAAATTGGAGGTGTTGTGGACAGCAAAGACTATAACCTCAGATTACAACAGGATCTTAACCAGACGGGCCTTTGGGCACAGAAGTGGGAGATGGAGTTTAATTCAGATAAATGGAAAGTGCTGCATTTTGGGAAAGCAAATCTTAGCAGGACTTATATACTTAATGGTAAGGTCCTAGGAGTGTTGCTGAACAAAGAGACCTTGGAGTGCAGTTTCATTGCTCCTTGAAAGTTAAGTTGCAGGTAGATAAGATAGTGAAGAAGGCGTTTGGTATGCTTTCTTTTATTGGTCAGAGTATTGATTACAGGAGTTGGGATGTCATGTTGTGGCTGTACAGAACATTGGTTAGACCACTGTTGGAATATTGCATGCAATTCTGGTTCCCTTCCTGTTGGAAAGATGTTGTGAAACTTGAAAGGGTTCAGAAAAGATTTACAAGAATGTTGCCAGGGTTGGAGGATTTGAGCTACAGGGAGAGGCTGAGCAGGCTGGAGCTGTTTTCCCTGGAGCGTCGGAAGCTGAGGGATGACCTTATAGAGGTTTACAAAATTATGAGGGGCATGGATAGGATAAATAGACAAAGTCTTTTCCCTCGGTTGGGGAGTTCGGAACTAGAGGGCATAGGTTCAGGGTGAGGGGGAAAGATATAAAAGGAACCTAAGGAGTACCTTTTCACGCAGAGGGTGGGTAATGTATGAAATGAGCTGCCAGAGGTAGTGGTGGAGGCTGGCACAATTGCAACATTTAAAAGTCAATTGGATGGGCACATGAATTGGAAGGATTTGGAGGGATATGGGTTGGGTGCTGGCAGGTGGGACTAGATCGGATTGGGATATCTGGTCGGCATGGATGGGTTGAGCTGGAGAGTCTGTTTCCATGCTGTACATCTCTATGTCTATGACATGACACTTGAGCAATGCAGGAATGTAGGAAAGAGTCAGCGATTCATAAGGCTCAATGGCTGATTGAAGGTCTTACCCAACTTGGAGTCACTCACACTTCTTCCCAACCTCACCCAGACTCTTCAGAAAGGAGAGCACTTTACACTTTGCTGTGTTTCAGATCTGATGGTATGGTCAGGATCTGTCTGTGGTGTCTACCCTCTCTGGATGCTGTGGTGTAGGATGGTGCAAGCCTTCCATAAAACAAGAAAGGGACCCAATTTCCTCCAACTGCCCTCCTTTCATGTAAAACTCCCATGGCACAACAGGGCCAGGTGAGTTATTGTGCTTTCCTGGCCAACATGAATTCCTTCATAGACACCAACAAAAATAAAGTCAGTTGGCTATTATCAACTTGCTAGTTATAGGATATTGCTGTGTGTATATTGCCATGTTTCCTACATGAAAACAGTGATGACATTTCATTGGGGATGAGTACTTCATCGATTGTAAAGCAGTTTGGGATATCTGTCGGTCATGAAAGGCTCTATAAAAACAAGACTTTGCTTTTCCTGTTGTCTAAGGAGGAAAAGACAGGTAACATCTAAACCTCAATGCACAGGGAGAACTGACAATTCACAGTCCAGAACATAATAAGTAACTCCGACACACACACACCTGACAGGAATCTGTTCGCCTCCTCAGACACACTGCATCTCCTAGATAATTACACCTCTCCTTCTGATATTCAGAAATGAGCCCTCAGCAAAACTGTCTGTAATTCAGAAGGGAAATACCTTAAATAAAAAAAGGAAATAAACACACTCAATATTCAACACACAGCTTCAGTCAAACAGTTCAGCACAAAGCACCGAGTAAACAGCTCTCTCAGCTGGATCTTCTCACACAGCATAAGGGACATTTCCACCCCTGACTGCCCACAGGATAGTCAGACTGCCTGAAGATTGGTGCGGATATTATGGGATACAATTTGCATAAAAGCTGCTCCTTCACTCACCATCTCCTCACTTGGTTTTCAGTTCTGAGAGAAACTGGACAAAGCTGTGAGTTCAGGGTGAAAGCTTGGGAGCAAGAATACAAGCTTGTCCAGGCAGGATAGTGAAAGGAAGGAACTGGCAGAGATAGCTAATGGAATTGTTTCAATCTTATTTTCTTGAGCAGAGATCTCCTGGAATGGATGGACGGCTTAGAGGGAACTTTAGGACTAAATAGTTATCATATTAAACCAAAATCAACTTGCAGTTGCCAGTTTATAGTGGGGAGAAACATTTCTTCCACAGCCTTGGGACTGAAACCCTCAAGACTGAATCTAATAAAACAGAAATATTAAGAGTTCAGCATCAGCTGTAGCTCAGTTAGCTTTCTTGTCTCTGAGTGAAGAAGCTGTGGGTTCAAGTGTCACTCCAGATAATCAATGCCAGAGTTCACACTTCCAATGCAGTGCTGAAAGAGTGCTGCACTATCAGAGGTATCAACTTGGTTAGGGCTATCTGCACTCTCAAGTGAATGTAAAAGCTCTCATGACACTGTCATAGAGGACCTTGTTAGTTATATCTAATGTTCTGGCTAAGGCAAATCTGAACATCGATGCCAGAAAAAATGAACACATTACTTCCACAGCTTGGGAGGAGGAGAGGCTACAGTGTGCGAGCTGCCATGTATTCTGCATTACAAAAAGTGATAGTCTTACTGTAGTATCCTGAGAGTTTCAGTGAATAAGGAACACACAATGCTGACAAATCAGCAATACTTTGGGTTAGTTTGTTTGGGTTTAATTTATTGAATAAATCTACACAGAAGATTGATGAATCAGCAGATAAACATCAACACAATAATTCAGCTTATATAAAACTCTCATTACGGTGAGAGAAGAAAGATTTAGAAGGGACCTATGGGGTAACTTTTTCAATCAAAGGTAGTGCATGTATGGAATGAGCTTTCAGAGGAAGTGGTGGAGGCTGGTAGAATGACATGTAAATGGCATCTGGATGGGTAAATGAATAGGAAGGATTTACAGGGATATGGGTCAAGTGCAGCCAAATGAGGCGAGTTCAATTCAGGTTATCTGGTTGGCATAGACGAGTTGGACCAAAGTCTCTATTTCATCCTGTACATCTCTATGACTATTTGAAAAATGACTCAAGACTGTTTCCAGATCATGCCATAAATGTTGAAAGAGTGTAACGTGATCATACCTCACCAGTAATTCATTGAGATATCGTAGGCTGAGGGAACTCAGGTCTGTACAGACTCATCCCCACTCACATATTCAAGATAGTAGTCCTCTCAGACAGGTGAGTACAAACATTCCCCATGGTATTCATCAAACACTTGACACCTGATGAGGATCCGTATATAATTCACCTCGTCAGCTAAAGTAAGATCCCACTTTACCCCACACCCAGTACTGAGAACTGGCTCACTTTACCCTGAAACACCAATGTTCAAAATACACAGAGGCGATGCCTGGTTCAACCTGAAAATCATCACATGGAAAATGCATGGAGGTAACCAATCAGAGAAAAGTCATCTGTTCATGTTGGTGGTGAGACTAAGAATGATATGCCCCATAAGTCACATGTAACGCCTTTTTCCCGTATGAGTGTGTTGGTGCCTGCGGAGGTGTGCTAACTGACAGAATGATTTGTCGCACATCTCACACATGTATGGTTTCTCCTCTGTGTGAATTCTCTGATGGAGCAGGAGTCTTGATGAGTCAGAGAATGGTTTGTCACACACCTCGCATGTGAACGCTTTCTCCCCCGTGTGTATACGTTGGTGCCTGCGGAGGGTCGCTAACTGTGAGAAGGATTTGCTGCACACTTCACATGTGTAGGGTTTCTCCCCCGTGTGTGTTCTCTGATGGAGCAGCAAGGTCGATGGGTCAGAGAATGCTTTGTCACACTCCTCGCACTTGTACGGTTTCTCCCCTGTGTGAGTGCGTCTGTGTCTGTGGAGATTCCCTAACTGGGAGAATGATTTATCACATATCTCACACATGTATGGCTTTTCCCCAGTGTGGATCTGGTAGTGAGCATGGAGCGTAGATGATCGTGAGAACGATTTATCACACACGTTGCACAGGAATGGTTTCTCCCCTGTGTGGGTGAGTTGATGTGTACGGAGAACACTTGAGCATGTGAATGATTTGTCACAGACCTTGCACGTGAATGGTTTCTCTCCTGTATGGATGCGTTGGTGAATGTGGAGGGCTGATGAATAAGAGAATGATTTGTCACACACTTCGCATGTGAATGGTTTCTCTCCTGTGTGAGTACGTTGATGAACGTGTAGGGCTGTTGAATAAGAGAATGACTTGTCACACACTTTGCATGCAAATGGTTTCTCTCCTGTGTGAATACGTTGGTGTCTGCAAAGTTTCCAAAACTGGGAGAATGTTTGGTCACAAATGTTACAAGTGTTTGGTTTCTCCGCAGTGTGAATGCGCTGGTGTATGTGGAGGTTTCCGGATTTTGAGAATGATTTGTCACAGATTTCACACGTGAAGGGTTTCTCCCCTGTGTGAGTGCGCTGGTGTGAATGAAGTTCTGATGGCCATGAGAACGATTTGTCACACATGTTGCACAGGAATGGTTTCTCCCCTGTATGGGTGAGTTGATGCGTACGGAGAGCGCCTGAGCATGTGAATGATTTGTCACACACCTTGCAGTGGAATGGTTTCTCACCTGTATGGATGCGTTGGTGAATGCGCAGCACTGATGAATAAGAGAACGATTTGTGACAAACTTCGCACATGAATGGTTTCTCTCCTGTGTGGACGCGCTGGTGTCTGTGAAGTTGCCATAACTGGGAGAATGATTGGCCACAAATGTTACAAGTGTATGGTTTCTCCCCGGTGTGAATGCGCTGGTGTATGTGGAGGTTTCCGGATTTTGAGAATGATTTGTCACATACTTCACACGTGAAGGGTTTCTCCCCTGTGTGAGTGCGCTGGTGTGTGCGAAGATCTGATGACCGTGAGAATGATTTGTTACACACCTCACACGTGAATGATTTCTTCCTCGTGTGAGCAGATTGTTGAGTGATCAGGTCATATTTGAACAACTTCTTCTCAGTGTGAATGTGTTGATGAGTCACAAGTGCTGATGACAGTCTGAAAGCTTGGTCACACATGTCACACTTGAATGGTTTCTCTTGCATGTTGCTCTCTTTGCATATGAGGAGATTTTCTAAGCCTGTGGAGACCTCTTCATTCACCTCACATTAGAACAGCCTCTGTCCTGGTTGAATGAGTCAGTGATTCTTGTAGCTCTCAACATATTTAGAATCCCTCACACATCTTCACAACCTCACCCTGACCGATCACCCACAGCCGAACCTTTAGAAAGGTTGGTTCTGATGGAAGGCTCCACACCGCTGACCAGTTTTAGATCTGATGATGTGTCAAAGCTCCCTTAATCTAGTTGATTTCCAGATAATAGTTTCACGGTGCAAGGCTGGATGGCTTCTGACAATTGTGCAGTTGTTCCTTGTTTGGTGGTCAGGATCTATCTCTGTATCGATCCACTCTGGACTCTCTGATGTAGCGTAAGGCAATCCTTCTGGAAAACAGGAAAAGGAAACATGATTTCCTCAAACTCCTCATTTTGAAAGACATAGAGTTCCTCAATTTTTTTTATAATTTGTATTTTCATGGTACCTGGGGATCACTGGCAAGTCCAGTATTTGTTGTCTATCCCCAAATGTCCTTGAGAAGGTAGTGATGAGCCATCTTCTTGAACTGTTGTGGTCTCCATTAGCAAAACTCAGTCTATAGATCTATTTCTAGTTCCACAGACAGTTAATTGATCAGGAAACATGACAAAGCAGGGCATTATACATTTCTCTGCATAAAACCGATATGATTCACTCATGTCCTTTCAGGAAGCAAACTATTGTTCTTCCATTTTCTGTCCAATAAGTAACTCCAGACACATAGCCATGTGGGTGAAGTTACTGACCCTTTGAAATGTTCCAACGAGTCACCCATATCAACTGCTAGAAAGGAAGAAAGGAATTAACTGGGATAGACTTGGCATCAACTTCGGCACCGAAAATGACAACAACAAACTCAGCACTATTCATTCTGCAAAGTTGTCTTTACGGGTGCTAGTGCCAAAATTGGGAGAACTGTCTCACAGATTAATCATGCAACAGCCTCACAGTCATACACATGGAATCATACCTTACAGGTAATGTTGCAGACAACATCTGCACCATCTGCACATACTTCCTGTCCCATCGGCAGGACAGGCCCAACAAAGGTGGTAGAACAGTTGATATCCTGTCAGGTGCGAACTGCTCTGGGAGTCCTCAACCTGAAATATCATGGCATGCCATCAAAGATGGGCAAGAAAATCTCTGGCAGATTATCACAGACAATCCTCTTTCAACTGAAGAATCATATTGGACAACACTTGCGGGGAGCATTAAGGGTGACAAAGGCACAGATTGTACTCTGGGTGTGTGATTTCAGTATCCATCACAAAGGGTGACTCAACAGCAGCACTACAGATCGAGTTGTCGAGTCGAAAGGATGAAGGTGCCAGACAAGCAACATTGTGCAAGGATGTGCAGGTCAGGTGAATTGGCCATGCTAAATTGCCCATAGTGTTAGGTGTCAGAGGGGAAGTCGGTCTGTGTGGGTTACTCTTCGGACTGGTTGGGCCAAAAGGCCTGTTTCCACACTGTAGGGAATCTAATCTAATCTAATCTGGTGAAGAAACCAACAAGAGGGAAAAACATACCTGACCTCAACCTCACCAATATGCCTGCTGAAGATGCATCTGTCGATGACAGAATCAGTAAGAGTGACTACCGTACAGTCCTTGTGGAGATGAAGTCCTTCCTTCAGACTGAGAATAACCTCCAGCTATCACCATGCTAATTGGGACAGACTTCAAACAGATCTAACAACTCAGAAACTGGGAATCCAAGAGGCACTGTCAGCCATGAGCAGCAGCAGAACCATGCTCCAACACTGCCCACAACCTCATGGCCTCTCATCGCTCCCAACCTGCCATTACAATCAAGCCAGGGGACCAACCCTGGTTCAATGAAGCATGCAGGTCGGCACGCCAGTCGCAGGCAGACGTAAACATTATCTGTCAACATCTTAAAGCTCTCAAGCAGGACTACTAATGCGCCAAACAGCATAATTAGCAAGTGAGAGAGAGACATTTAAGCAATCAACGGATCAGATCAATGCACTGCAATCGTGCCATATCCAGTTGTGAATGCTGATAGACAATTAAGCAACTCACTGGAGGAGGACTCCAAAACTCTCCCCATTCTCAAAGATAGGGCAGCCCAATATATCAATGCAAAAGATAAAGCTGAAGAATTTGCAATAATCTTCAATCAGATGTGCCAAGTGGATTGTCCATTTCAGTCTGCTCCAGTAGGCTGCTCCAAAATCATAGATGACAGTCTTCAGCCAATTTGATTCACTCCACATGATATCAAAAGACAGTTGGAGACACTGGATTCTGTAAAAGCTATAGACTCTGACATTTTTCCAGTAATAGTGCTGAACACTTGTTATGCCCTTAGCCAAGCTATTCCAATATAGCTATAACACTAGCATCTCGACAACAGTGACATCGACCCAACAATGTTAAACTGTGCCAAGGTATGTCCTGTGTACAAAAAAAAGGCAAAATCCAACCCAAAAAATTATCACCTTTTCAGTCTCCTCTCGATCATCAGGAAAGTGGTGGAAGGTGTCATCAACAGTGCTATCAAGCAGCATCTGCTCAGCAATGGTCTTCTCAGTGACGCCCAGTTTGGGTTCAGCCAGGGTGACTCAATCCCGACTTCATTACAGCCTTGGTGCAAACATGGATAAAAGATCTGAATTCCAGAGATGAGGTGAGAGTGAGAGTCCTGGACATCAAGGCTGCATTTGACAGAATGTGGCATCATTCAGTCTACTTAAAACTAGACTCAATCGGAATCAAGGGGAAAACTCGCTGCTGGTTAGATTGATACCTGCTCAAGTGCAACAAGAACTGGATCGTAGCCAGGGTTGGGCTGACACATAACAAGTAACTATCGTGCCGCAAAATGCCACACATTCACCACTAAGAGACAATCTAACACTGACCCTTGACATTCAATGGCGTTATCATCACTGAATCTCCCATCAAGATACTTAGAATTACCATTGACCAGAAACTGAACCAAAATCATAGAATTCCAACAGTGTGTAAGCATGCCATTCAGCCCATTAAATCTATACTAACCCACCAAACAACATGCCACATACACCCACTTCCCTACTCTAACCCTGTATTTCTGATGGTTAATCCAACTAGCCTGCACATGCCTGGACACTATGGGAAATATATCATGATCAATTCACCTAACCTGCACATCTTTGGACTGTGAGAGAAAACCAAGCGCCCACAGGAAACCCACACAGCCACTGGGAGAACATGCATGCTCCACAAAGTCAATTACCCCAGGGTGGGATTGAACCCAGGTCCTTGGTGGTGGGAGGCTACAGTGCTAACCACTGAGCCACCGTGCCACCCTATTTAACACATTGGATACAAGAGCTAGGCAAACACTCAAAATGCTGTAGTGAGTAATCACCTCCTGATATCCCAAAGCTACCCACCACTGACAAAGTACATGTCTGTAATGGAATACGAGGAGAAAGTGAGGACTGCAGATGCTGGAGATCAGAGCTGAAAAATGTGTTGCTGGAAAAGCGCAGCAGGTCAGGCAGCATCCAAGGAGCAGGAGAATCGATGTTTCGGGCTTATGCCCCCGAAACAGCGATTCTCCTGCTCCTTGGATGCTTCCTGACCTGCTGCGCTTTTCCAGCAACACATTTTTCAGCTGTAATGGAATACTCCCCACTCATCAGGATAAGTGCAGCTGCAACAACACTCAAGCTTGTTATTATCCAGGACAAAGTAGCCTGTTTGATTATCAAAATGACCAAGCTCTCCATCACCAATGCTTGACTAATTTGCTGAGCTCCAAACTTTAAGGTGATGTCACCACACTCTTGATTACAGTTCAAAAGCTTAATGCCATCCAGGGCAAAGCAGCCCATTTGATGAATACCACATCCAGATGTTTTCACTTCCTCCACAACTGACGCTCAATCACAGCACTATGCACCAGCTACAAGATGCACTGCAGGTATTCATGACAGATCCTTAGATAGTACTGTTCAAACCCTTCTCGAAGAACAAGGACAGCAGAAACGTGAGAACACTATAACCTGCAACCATTCTGAATTGAAAACATATTGCCATTTCTTCAGTTTGCACATTGTTCAAAATCCCAGAATTTCTTCCCTATGATGCATTGTCGGTCTTCGTACAGAAGACGGACCTACATTACATTTGAGTGTAGGAGGGCTGATCAATAAGTTCGTGGATGATATGAAAATTGGTGGGATGGTAAAGAGTGAGGGGGCAGCCTTAGATTATAGGAGGAGATAAACAAGCTGGCTAGGTGAGCAGATAAATGGCAATGGGAATTCATTGGATAACTGAGGTGATCCACTCAGAGCGTGGTGTGAATGTGGAACTCCCTGTCTGTTAGGGTAGTAGGTGAAGAAACTCTCATAACATTTCAGAAGTATTTAGATGCATACTTGCCATGCCAAGGCTATGGTGAAGTACTGGAAAATGGGATTACAATAGTTTGATGCTGTTTTTGACCAGCGTTGACTCAATAAGCCAAACAGCCTATTTCTATGCAGGAGACCTCAAGTATTCTATAACGCTATGATTGCAGTAGTCCAAGAACGTAGTTCACCACCACTTTCTCAAGGGCAACTAGGCAACAAATCTGAGAGCATAAAGTATTCCATTCACTTTCTGGTCTCCCTCTATCGGAAGGATGTTGTGAAAGTTGAAAGGGTTTAGAAAAGAAGAACAAGGATGTTGCCAGGGTTGGAGAGTTTGAGCTATGGGGAAAGACTGAATAGGCTGGACTGTTTTCCCAGGAGCGTCGGAGGCTGAGAAGTGAGCTTATAAAGATTTATAAAATCATGAGAGCCATGGACAAGGTCTTTTCCCTGGGATGGGGGAGTCCCAAACTGGAGGGCATAAGTTTAGGGTGAGGGGGCAATAATTTAAAAAGGACCCAAGGGGCAACTTTTTCACACAGAGGGTGGTGCGTGTATGGAATGAGCTGCAGAGGAAGTGGTGGAGGTTGGTACAATTACAAAATTTAAAAGGCATCTGGTGGGAGCATGAATAGGAAGGGTTGAAGGGATATGGGTCAAGTGTTGGCAAATGGGACTAGATTAGGATAGGATACCTGGTTGGCATGGACGTGTTGGACTAAATGGTCTGTTTCTGTGCTGTATACCTCTTTGACTCGATGATCTGCTGGGTGGTTAAAATGAAATATTGAACAGTATGTGAAGGGATATATTTGTCCTGGCCAAAATCAGGCAATACAGAGGACGGGAAAAATTTCTGGCTGTAACAGCTGCTCCTTTTTTGAAGTATTTTAGGTGCTAGAGGTGATTTCCTTGAATTCCAGGAGCAGTAATTACTGTTTCATATGCTGTTGCATTGTTTTGGAACTTTGGAAAAAAAAGTCAAAACAACAGCAGTATAGAAAGGGAGAAGAACAGACAAATGACGCACATGGTGAGGTCATTGCAGGAGAGAGATAGAGATAAAGAGAGAGAGAGAGAGAGCCTGCACAGTTACTGCCTTTGCTGTTTGAATTCGTGTATCGCTGAACATCAGAGTGCATCTGGGAAAATTATCAAACAGTTAAATTCACAAATGATCTTGGAGGAACTATTGGGCGAAGTTCACAGCACCGAGTGGCCTACAGATAATCTGCAGTAGGGAGTAGAGTAGGTTCGTTCCTGATTATATTTTTTGGAGATATGTCTCTTGATTAAACTTTAAATATAAGCCATAACTATTAATTTAACATGGGACAGTGTATATAGAGGAATAAGACGGTGTTATTTTCTGGGTTTGTAGATTGTGAAGGAGCAAAAATAGCCTTTAATAGAGTGATATGTACTTCTTGTCAGATGTGGGAGTTTAAAGAGAGTTTAAGGGTTACTGCGGATTATATCTGTCATAACTGCTGCTGGCTGCGAATCTTATCAGATTGAATGGATTGACTGGAGAGACAGTTAGAAGCAATCAGGAATTTGCAACACCAACAGTATGTGATGGATAGCAGTTATAGGAAGGGGGAAAATCTCAGATACAGTCACATAGATGGGTTAACTCCAGGAAAGGTAAGAGAGGTAGGCACCTAGTGCAGTAGTCTTTTGTGGATATACCCATTTCAAACAGGTATGCTGTTTTGGAAAATGTAGGGGGTGATGAATTCTCAGGGGAACGTAGCACGAACTACCAAGTTTCTGGTATGGAGACTCTAATGCAACGAGGAGTACGTTGGGTTCCAAGAGATCAATTGTGTTAGGGGATTCTCTAGTTCGAGGTACAAACAGATGTTTCTGTGGCCAGCAGTGAAAAAGCAGAATGGTGTGTTGTTTCCTTGGGGCCAGGATCAAGGATGTCTCAGAGATGGTGCAGAATGTTCTCAAGGGGGAGAGGGGCCAGCAAGAGGTCATTGTCCACATTGGAACCAACAACATAGGAAGGGAAAAGGTTGCGATTCTGAAGGGAGATTACAGAGAGCTAGGCAGAAATTTAGAAAGGTGGTCCTTGAGAATATCTGGATTACTCCCAGTGCTACGAGCTAGTGAGGGCATGAATAGGAGAATACAGCAGATGAATGCATGGCTGAGCAACCTGAGACTGATATAGTTGAGAACAGAGGCGAGTCAAACAGTCAGGGCAGGCAGAGACAAGGTAGGATTAATAAATTAAATTGCATTTATTTCAATGCAAGGGGCCGAACAGGGAAGGCAGATGAACTCAGGACATGGTTAGGAACATGGGACTGGGATATCATAGCAATTACAGAAACATGGCTCAGGGATGGGCAGGACTAGCAGCTTAATGTTCCAGGATACAAATGCTACAGGAAGGATAGAAAGGGAGGCAAGAGAGGAGGGGTGGGGGTGGGGTGTGTGTGGCATTTTTGATAAGGCAGAGCAATACAGCTGTGCTGACGGAGGAGATTCCCGGAAATACCTCCAGGGAAGTTATTTGGGTGGAACTGAGAAATAAAGGGATGATCACCTTATTGGGATTGTATTATAGACCCCTTAATAGTCAGAGGGAAATTGAGAGACAAACCTGTAAGGAGAACTCAGCTATCTCTAAGAAAAATAGGGTGGTTATGGTAGGGGATTTTAACTTTCCAAACATAGACTGGGACTGCCATAGTGTAAAGGATTTAGATGGAGAGGAATTTGTAAAGTGTGCACAAGACAATTTTCTGATTCAGTATGTGTAACTTTCAAAAGCTGATTGGGGGCAGATGTTCGCAAGTAAAGGGATGGCTGGAAAATGGGAAGCCTTCAGAAATGAGATAACAAGAATCCAGAGACAGTATATTCCTGTTAGGGTGAAAGGAAAGGCTGGTAGGTATAGGGAATGCTGGATCACTAAAGAATTTGAGGGTTTGGTTAGGAAAAAGAAGGAAGCATATTTCAAGTTTGGACAGGATAGATCGAGTGAATCCTTAGAAGAGTATAAAGAAAGTAGGAGAATAATTAAGAGGGAAATCAGGAGGGAAAAAAGGGGACATGAGATAGCTTTGGCAAATAGAATTAAGGAGAATCCAAAGAGTTTTACAAATTCATTAAGGACAAAAGGAGAACTAGGGAAGAGAATAGGGCCCCTCAAAGATCAGCAAGGCAGCCTTTGTGTGGAGCCGCAGAAAATGGGGGAGGTACTAAATGAGTATTTTGCATCAGTATTTACAGTAGAAAAGGCTATGGAAGATATAGACTGCAGGGAAATAAATGATGACATCTTGCAAAGGGTCCATATTACAGAGGAGGAAGTGCTGGATGTCTTGAAATGCATAAAAGTGGATAAATCCCAAGGACCTGATCAGGTGTACCCTAGAACTCTGTGGGAAGCTAGAGAAGTGATTGCTGCGCCTCTTGCTGAGATATTTGTATCATCGATAGTCACAGGTGAGGTGTTGGAGGACAGGAGGTTGGCTAACGTGGTGCCACTGTTTCAGAAGGGCGGTAAGGACAAGCCAGGGAACTACAGACTAGTGAGCCTGACTTCGGTGGTGGGCAAGTTGTTGGAGGGAATCCTGAGGGACAGGATGTACATGTATTTGGAAAGCAAGGACTGATTAGGGATAGTCAAAATGGCCTTGTGCATGGAAATCATGTCTCACAAACTTGATTGAGTTTTTTGAGGAAGAAACAAAGAGGATTGATGAGGGCAGAGCAGTAGATGTGATCTATATGGACTTCAGTAAGGCGTTCGACAAGGTTCCCCATGGGAGACTGATTAGCAAGGTGAGAGCTCACAGAATATAGGGAGAACTAGCCATTTGGATACAGAACTGGCTCAATGGTAGAGGACAGAGGGTGGTGGTAGAGGGTTGATTTTCAGACTGTAGGCCTGTGACCAGTGGAGTGCCACAAGCATCAGTGCTGGGTCCTCTACTTTTTGTCCATTACATACATGAGTTGGATGCGAGCATAAGAGGTACAGTTAGTAAGTTTGCAGATGACGCCAAAAATGGAGGTGTAGTGGACAGCGAAGAGGATTACCTCAGATTACAACAGGATCTGGACCAGATGGGCCAATGGGCTAGAGGTGGCAGATGGAGTTTAATTCATATAAAGGTGAGGTGCTGCATTTTGGGAAAGCAAATCTTAGCAGAACTTATACACTTAATGGTCAGGTCATAGGGAGTATTGTTGAACAAAGAGACCTTGGAATGCAGGTTCGATATGCTTTCCTTTATTGGTCAGAGTATTGAGTACAGGAGTCGGGAGGTGATGTTGTGGCTGTACAGGTCATTGATTAGGCCACTGTTGGAATATTGCGTGCAATTCTGGTCTTCTTCCTATCGGAATGCTGTTGTGAAACTTGAAAGGGTTCAGAAATGTTTTACAAGGATGTTGCCAGGGTTGGAAGATTTGAGCTATAGGGAGAGGCTGAACAGGCTGGGGCTGTTTTCCCTGGAACGTCAGAGACTGAGGGGTGACCTTATAGAGGTTTACAAAATTATGAGGGGCATGGATAGGGTAAATAGGCAAAGTCTTTTCTCTGGCATCGGGGAGTCCAAAACTGGAGGGCATTGGTTTAGGGTGAGAGGGGAAAGATATAAAAGAGACCTAAGGGGCAACTTTTACACACAGAGGGTGGTACGTGTATGGAATAAGCTGCCAGAGAAAGTGGTGGAAGCTGGTACAATTGCAACATCTAAAAGGCATTTGGATGGGCATATGAATAGGAAGGGTTTGGAGAGGTATGGGCCAAGTGCTGGCAGGTTGGATTAAATTGGGTTGGGATATCTGGTCGGCATGGAGCAGTTGGGCCGAAGGGCCTGTTTCATGCTGTACATCTCTATGATTCTATGACTCTATTTGATCATGCACACAATGCTGTCATGCAGACAAAGCAGAGTACAGAAGACAGAAGAAAGAAGAGATGACCAGGATCTAGTCAGATGGCTGAGATCAATGAGTGATTGCAGACAAGTTGCAGGTATGTGGAAGAATGGTGCAACAAAGGGACATGAGGTTCCTTGACAGATTCCCCATCTTCAGGAGTCACAAGCGGCAGAGTTTTGTGGGAGCTTGCTGTGACCATGCTTCAAAAGCACTTCAAAAGGCTGAAATGACCTTGATGTTGTCTGGCGGTCATAAAAGGCTCTGTATACAAGTTGGTGTAATTTTCACTTCTGTGGAGGTCACAGAGATAGTGTGGTGAGAGATCTTGGAGTGATTGGAAAGACAGGTCACATTCAGCTCCCAATACACAAAGAGAACTGACCAGTCACTGTCCACGGGATAATAACTAGCTCCCAACACACACACAAACACACAACTCAACAAAAGGAAATCAGTAAGAATACTCAGATACTCTGCATTTCCCAGACAATGACATCTCACCTTCTCAGATTTAGGAATGAGCCATCAACAAAACTCAGCCTGGAAATCAGAGGGAAATGCTTCCAATAAACACACTCAATATCCAACACACAGCTCCAGTCACACAGTTCAGCACAAAGCACCGAGTAAACAGCTCTCTCAGCTAGATCTCCTCACACAGCATAAGGGACATTTCCACCCCTGACTGCCCACAGGATAGTCAGACTGCCTGAAGATTGGTGTGGATATTATGGGATACAATTTGTATAAAAGCTGCTCCTTCACTCACCATCTCCTCACTTGGTTTTCAGTCCCTATAGGAAGTGAACCAGCTCTGGAAGAGGAAGAGGAGACAATGGGCAGAGTGGGTGGACTCTCTGATTGACGTCTCTCACAGTCAATTCAAATATTTCTGGGGCAACATGAGTTTCCTGAAACTTGGGAAACTGACCGGGGAAATGGAGGTGACTTTGAGCAGCAGATCAGGTGGGGATTTAAACTTGTCATTGTCCCATCTGAATAAAACCTCACTTATTACAGCTGCTGTCTCAGTTCCCCTGGGAAATGCTTGACAGAGATTTCGAGGTTGGGAATAGCATTCTTATCCTCAGAGGCTTTCAAACTGACAACGTCAGTGTGGGATATGCAGGGTGAGATGTGTTTGACAGCAGATCAGAATAGGATGGTCTGAAGCATCCAAGATCGCGATTATGTGAAGTGGTAGAATCAGTATGACAGAGGGACACAGCAGAGAGGGAACTACATAATGGTGAGGGGCAGAGGAGAGAGACACTGCCGAAGGAGGCATACAGGATGAAAGGACAGAGGGGACAGAGGACACTGGCTGGATGTGGGCATGAGAGACACACAGGAAGGACAGCTCAGTGATTGAGTCTGTGCTTGGAACATAACCTATGCTTGGAGAGTGACTGTGACTCAGAGATTGATGGTCACCAGGTGACTTAGGGCGTAGTCCCTCTCATCATCAGCCGTCTCTGTTGGCCTCTCACGCTCGCATGGGGCTGCACCTTCCTGACTTCCTACCACTGACCTGGCCCTGTGTCTCATCCATATTTCGGAGGCAACAACATATCCAAGGACTTTGGAGATGAAAGTGAGGTTACAGAGGGATAATATTTTGCAAAGGTGACGGGTTTATAGGTTGGTTTTTTGAACGGTAAGCTGATGAGAACACAGAGTCTTGGGGGAGAGGGTCAATATTAAAGAAAGAGAACCATGAACAAGATCAGCGAACACGGGGAGCAGGAATGGAAGTGGATGGTCATCACGTCATTGAGGCTAAAGTTGAGGGAACAGAAAGTGGGTTTCATGGATAAAATTAGCTCAGAGACAGCATGAAGGGATATCGGAGAGAAACTAAAGAAAGATGGCTCAGGCTTGGGGAGGTATTAGTGGAAATTTGTCCTGGTAGGAAAGAAGAAGAGAGAGAAGTGGCAGAGGCAGCTGATGGAATTGTTTCAACCCTGAATTGTGCTTCCTTGAGTTCTGAAGAAGAATCACTGGACTTGAAATATTTATGTCTTTTTCTTCACAGACAGTCCGAAAGCATGGAGCCAGGCCATTTGGTCCAACTTGTCCGTATTGCCCAGTTTTCCCAAGTAATCACTCCCATTTGTCTGTGTTTGGTCCACATCACTCCACACTTATCCCATCCATGTACCTGTCCAAATGCTTCCTAAGTGCAATATTGTTCTGGCCTCCACCGCAACCTCTTGCAACCCCTTGCTGACACTCACCACCCTGTTTGTGAAAAAAGTGCCCCTCTGGACCCTTTGTATCTGTCCCCCTCACCTGAAAGTTCTGCCCTCTAGTTTTAGATTTCCCTATCATTGGGAAAAGCTGTGGGCTATCTACCTTATTTTATATACTTCTATCCGGTCATCCCTGTCAACAGTATCCAAAGTAGCGTGTCTGTTTGAAATGGGGATGACCACTGGGCACTCCTGAACTTCCTTCCTTTGCCTTTTGCTTTGTCTGGAAGTGTCCCTCATTTCCCACATTTTGCAAGATGAGCACATCACGGCTCTGGGATCTTCTGTAATGGGTTGTCTCTCGATTACGCTGGTTCAAAATAATTTAATTAAGCTAGGTACTTTCTTTCATTTCCAACACTTCTATTACAAGTCCCCACCTTTATTGAAGCTGATACATTTTTTAAAAACTGTAAGAAAATTCTCTGAAGACAATCACTTACCACTGGGACTACGTCACTTTCTGGCTGACCCGGACTGAGACTAAGCATCACACTCAGTCTTTCAGCTTCACCTTCTCCATGTCTCATCTCCCTGTTTTCACCCAACTCGAAAGCACTTTCATCTAAGCAAGCAGCACTCATACTGCAGCCTTGTCACTTTAATTGTCTGCTTACATCCATTCTGATCTCAGCCTTCTACACAATTCCAATGAAGCTCAATGGGAGCTCAGGCAATAGCATCACATCTTTCAATACACCCCATTGTAATGTTCAGGACTCAACATGGAGTTCACCAGCATCTGGGTGCATAGAGAGTTATCAGGATCTGAAATGTTTCAGATTTGAAGGGGTGCTGGAACTCAAGTTTATAAGAATATTAAAGATGAGTTTGCAAGCATTTGAAAATGAAGAATTTATGGGTTAAAATCATGAAGTATGTGAATGGATCTAAATATGACATGCTGTCAGACATGCTGAATTTCTACAGCACTTTCTGTTTTTTTTTTGTTTGTTGCAAATATCCTGCATCTGCAATTCTTTGTCTTATTTAACCGTAAGAGAACTGGGTCATTGCTGCTTTATGTTCAACGGTGTAACTATTACTCGATTACCCACTATCAACATCCTGGCAACATCATTGACCAAATGATACTATGGCTACAAGAGTCAAAGTCTAGGAATCCTGTAGCAAGTAACTCCTCCTATCTCACATTCCTTCTAATCTGTGTTTCGGTTGTGTGAGTCTCGAAGGTCCATGCATGGAAATGATGCCCTGAATCGAGAGTCAATGCTGCAATTGTCACGGTGATACCAATTGCCATGCACAGAACTTTGGAGCAGATGTGCCAGCATGCACATAGTTTAGAGTGAATGTTGCTCCTGCAAGCCATTGGCAAGACATGAGGAAGGTGTGTGATGGAATACTGTCCACTTACATGGATGTGTACAGATAAAATAATTCACAACTTTGACATTAACCAAGACAAAACAGCCTGTTTGATTGACACAACATCCACAAACATTCGCTCCTTCCACGACCAATGTTTAGTAGCAGCAGTGTATTCTGTCTACAAGATACTCTCTAAAAATTCACCAGTGCTTCTTAAATAGCAATATCCAAACACATGATCACTACGAACTAGGACAAGGCCACATCACCAACAGAAATTTCCCCTCCAAACCACTCAATATCATAACTTGGAAATATGTTACCATTCTTTCAGTGTCGCTGGGTCAAAATACTGGAACTCTCAGCCCAATGGAATTATCACTGTTCCAAAGCAAAATGGGTTGTACCAGTTCATGAATGAAACTCACCTCCACCTCCTGAAGGGCACAGAGGGATGGGCAATAAATTCTGGCTCAGGCAATAACACCCACAATCCTTGAATTAATAAAAAAACTTCCAGTGATCTGAGGACTGATGCTGGCACATGTTTGCAGCAATGTCTGATTTATGAAATCAAACATTTGCATCACCTTTAATGATACAGTTGATTAACTATGGAAAGCTTTTCAAAGTCCTGAGATTGTAAAGTTGATGTAAATTATTCTTTCTTTATTGAAATTGATTCCTGTGAACTGGAAATTATAAGCCCCCTGTGGGGGAAATATCTCAGTCCACATTGAACTGATGAATAGATCATGTCCAGATCTCTTTACTGTAGGATCCTGAATGTTTCAGTTGACAAATCATCTAGTTTGGGTGAAGATGAAAGTGAGTTTATTCTAAGTTAAAAATCTGTGCAGAATACTGATTGAACAGACAAACAATACCAAGTTACACCAAACTTTGAATCAACCAACATAATAACACATTTGAAAATGACTCAAGATCATTCCTGGAACACGAATGAATTTTGGAAGAGTCTAAGGTGAAGATATCACACCATTAATACATCGAGGTTTGATGATCTAAGGGAACTTCGGGCTGTAGAGACTCACAACCCCCTTCCTCACCATACTCAGGATAGTTGTCCTCCCAGACAGGACAGTACAAACATTAGTCACACACCCATTGGCTGGAGATCCTCTGTCTCTAATTAACATTTCCAACTAAAGCAGGGTGTGAGTCTACACCTTACTCACTCCTGAGAGCAGGACTCACTTTACAAGCTCAAGGGGCTCCAGTTTTAAAACTGGAGCTGGACTGTTCGGGAGTGGGTCAAAGTGTGTCAGGAAGGCAGGTAGTGCAGGATCCCAGAATCTCACTCTCCAAATAGTATTGAGCCTGAGGAGAAAGTGAGGACTGCAGATGCTGGAGATCAGAGCTGAAAATGTGTTGCTGGAAAAGCGCAGCAGGTCAGGCAGCATCCAAGGAACAGGAGAATCGACGTTTTGGGCATAAGCCCTTCTTCAGGAATCCTGAAGAAGGGTTTATGCCCGAAACTTCGATTCTCCTGTTCCTTGGATGCTGCCTGACCTGTTGCGCTTTTCCAGCAACACATTTTCAGTATTGAGCCTGAGTCCTGGTTAAAGAGATGGGTGATCTGGGGAGTCCATGGCACCACAGTTAGCTCAGCAGTACAAGGAGGTGCACAGAAAATACAGCAATTGTGATAGAAAGCTTCTTCTCAAAATTCACTGAACAGAATTGCCTGGTCAAACCCACAGTTTCTGCCCGTTCTTGACATATTGGAACTTGTCATTGACATGTGTCAAAAAGTGTGGTGCTGGAAAAACTCCTCAGATGCTGCCTGATCTGCTGTGCTTTTCCAGCACCACACGTTTTGACTTTGATCTCCAGCATCTGCAGACCTCACTTTGTCCTTGTCTCTGACATGGTCTATGTTTAGCACAGCCAACCCATCTTAACCTCCTAATGGTCCCTATTGTCAGCTTTCCTTCCTTTCATGCATTATGTTTATCCATCTGTTTGTTTGCCTAACTATTTCTCTCACCCACTGTGGGGTCTGTCTGCATCTACTGCATATGCCTGCATCACCACCACCATCACACCGTCCCACCTATCCCTGACTCTGCCTTCAGTGTACACACCCGCCATTTCTTTGCTGGCATCAGTTCTGAAGAAGAGTCACTGGACCTGAAATGCTAACTAGGTGCTGCCAGACCTGCTGAGATTCACCAGCAATTCCCATTTTTGTTTGTGATAAGAAGCTTGTTAGTTCTGGGAATAGATAGATATTTTAGCAGCTGGCGATGTGAATCCAGAGTGATGCCAGGGTCAAGGATGTTACTCAACAGCTGAAACTGTCAGTGGTGGAACCGTTAGGAGACAGTGACCTTGTATAATGAGGGTTAGGCTGGAAAAGGACAATGAGCAATTGAGAGTAAGAATTATGAAGTGCAGTAATTTAGTGCACAGAAGTATGAAATGATTTATTTGGTTGGATGATCTCAGACACTCAATTAAAAATAAAGGTACAATTTTAAAGGAGGAGTAGGAGCAGAAGGACCTGGATTTATATGAGCGTAATCATTAAGTTGCAAAGACAAGCTGAGAAAGTGGCGAATAAAGCATAGGATATTCTGGGCTTTACCACCATGGACATTGAATACAAAAACAAGAAATTATATGGTCAAGCTCCATAAAACATTGGTTCAGCCTCTACTGGATGACTGCACCTAGTTCTGGACATCACACTTTAAGAAAAATGTGAGGGATGTCACAGAAAAGATTGGAAAAATTGGGAATGATTTCCTTAAGGAAGAGAGGTTGTATAGGGGTTTGATAGAGATTTCAAACTCATGAGGGGGCTGGACAAAGAAAATGGGTAGAAAATGTTCCTACTCATTAAAGGATTTGGAGTGAGAGGGCATGGATTGAAAAGAATTGGAGAAAGAAGCATGAGAGAGGTGAAGAAAGGTAATTTTCATGCAGGGACTAATTCAGGTGTGGATCCTATTGACTAACAGTGAAATAGAAGTAGCTTCAATTGAAAGGAATTAGACTATCCAAAAACAACATTTGTGCTCTGGGAGAAGACTGGGATGTGGTACTCTACAAAATACAATGAGTCTGTCACACACAACACACTCGGAAATGGTCCTCTCCTGTACGATTATTCTAATATCTCAAGAGGCTTTAATGTGTATCGCAGAGTAACATCCTGTGTTAACAGTCCTTGAAACAGACAAAACTTGAGTTTTAAGAAACATTTAGAATACCCTCTTTACACCTCTCTGCATAAATTTATCTCCAGGTAAAAACAAGGACTGCAGATGCTGGAAACCAGAGACTAGATTAGAGTGGTGCTGGAAAAGCACAGGTCAGGCAGCATCCAGGAGCAGGAAAATCGACATTTTGGGCAAAAGCCCTTCATCAGAGTGGAGAGATATATGAGAGGGGGGTGGGGGTGGAGAGAAAGAAGCACAGAGTACAATAGGTGAATGGGGGTGGGGTGAAGGTGATAGGTCAGAGAGGAGGGTGGAGTGGATAGGTGGAAAGGAAGATAGGCAGGTAGGACAGGTCATGAGGGCGGTGCTGAGCTGGAAGGTTGGAGCTGGGGTGATGTGGGGGAAGGGGAAATGAGGAAACTGTTGAAATCCACATTGATGCCATGGGGTTGAAGTTTTCCGAGGCGGAAGATGAGGCGTTCTTCTTCCAGGCATCGGGTGGTGGGGGAGCGGCGGTGGAGGAGGCCCAGGACCTGCATGCCCTCGGCAGGGTTGGGGTGGGGAGTCTAAATTTGGCCACGGGGCGGTGTGGTTGATTGGTGCGGGTGTCGCGGACATGTTCCCTAAAGTGCTCTGCTAGGAGGTGTCCAGTCTCCCCAATGTAGAGGAGACCACACCGGGAGCAATGGATACAATAAATGATGTTGGTGGATGTGCAGGGAAAACTTTGATGGATGTGGAAGGCTCCTTTGTTGCCTTGGATGGAGGTGAGGGAGGAGGTGTGGGCGCAGGTTTTGCAATTCCTATGGTGGCTGGGGAGGGAGCCAGGATGGGAGGGTGGGTTGTTGGGGTGGGATTGGACTTGACCAGGTAGTCACAGAGGGAACAGTCTTTGCGGAAAGCCGAAATGAGTGGGGAGGGAAATATATCCCTGGTGGTGGAGTCCGTTTGGAGGTGGCGGAAATGTCGTTGAATGATGTTTTTTATGCGAAGGTTGGTAGGATGGAAGGTGAGCACCAGGGGGCTTCTGTCCTTGTTACGGTTGGAGGGGTGGGGTTTGAGGACGGAGAGGCTGGATGTGGACGAGATGCGTTGGAGGGCATCTTTAACCATGTGGGAAGGGAAATTGCAGTCTCTAAAGAAGGAAGCCAACTGGTGTGTTCTGGGGTGGAACTGGTCCTCCTGGGAGCAGATATGGCAGAGGCGGAGGAACTGGGAATACGGGAT
This sequence comes from Chiloscyllium plagiosum, assembly GCF_037043375.1. Taxonomy (NCBI): domain Eukaryota; kingdom Metazoa; phylum Chordata; class Chondrichthyes; order Orectolobiformes; family Hemiscylliidae; genus Chiloscyllium; species Chiloscyllium plagiosum. Next base: position 61,813,282 of record NW_028270173.1, read on the forward strand.
GGCATTTTTGCAGGAGGTAGAGTGGGAAGAGGTGTAATCCAGGTAGCTGTGGGAGTCGATGGGTTTGTAAAAAATGTCAGTGTCAAGTCGGTCATCATTAATGCAGATGGAGAGGTCCAGGAAGGGGAGGGAGGTGTCAGAGATGGTCCAGTTGAATTTAAGGTCGGGGTGGAATATGTTGGTGAAGTTGATGAATTGCTCAAACTCCTCGTGGGAGCACGATGTGGCGCCGATGCAGTCATCAATGTCGGGGAGGAAGAGGTGAGGAGTGGTGCCAGTGTAACTACGGAAGATGGACTGTTCTACGTAGCCAACAAAGAGACAGGCATAGCTGGGGCTCATACGGGTGCCCATGGCTACCCCTTTGGTTTGGAGGAAGTGGGAGGATCGCTGTCTAAATTTAGGATTCTCTTTAAATTCAACCTCTTTGATTGTATTTGAAGGTCATCCCCCCTTTTCTCTCTTGGTGTTAATTTTTATGTGATTCATCTCGATGAAACACTGTCAGATAATTAGATATATTAAGATGCTATGTGAATGCTAGCTGTTGTCACATCACATACTCTCCAAACCACAAGGTTAAAGGGAGGCTCTCATGAGAGTGAGAGAGAGAGAGAGGGGACTGGTGGTGGTTTAACCTGAGGGTCACCATACTTTGGGAGAGGAGAAGATGTTTAGAAGGATTGTCCCTTAACGATAACCTCAGCCAGCGTTGGAATTGAATCCATGCTGTTGGCATCACTCTGCATCGCAAATTGCCATCCAGCGAACTGTGCTAACTGATTCCCTCCTCCAGGTACTGGCCTGGAGGACAGACTGTGGACATTGATTGGCCTCTAGTGCTCTGGTCGAGTCACCATTCAGTATGTGGAGAGGCAAACAGTGAATGCTGTGAAAAAATGGAGACTGTCACAGCCGAGATACATCCCGCTCTCCCCTGACTTCCCAGTTGGGCTCACTGATGAGGAATGGGATTCCTGTCTAATTCTCCTCCTCCATAGACCAGAGACACTGAGGCTAATTGAACTACCTCCATTACTACCCCAGGAAATGGCTCCTCCCACGGGCGCTTGTGCTGATAGATCTGAGGCTGAAGCCTTTCTAACCACAGAGTATCTGATTGCCTTCTTGGTCAGAGTGAGAATTAGTGAGTGACTTGTACCTGACACTGCACTGAATGAATGCTGAGTTTATATTGAAGCTTCTATACACACTGATGTCTGCTTTAGATGATGTTTTGCCATTAGGTGAAAAGTAAAATTGGTCCTCTTGAAATAATTGGCCTGATGGTGGGAGAGGTAAGAGACAAAGAATGGGTGAAACAATACTGACACAGACACACTGGAAGGGGTTCTCTCCGGTCTCTACTCATTGATACTGCAGGAGGTCCGATAGCTGTGTAAAGTTTTGATTACAATAGCTGCACCAATCGTCTCCCAAATGGTTTCCCACCACTATGGTCCAATTGTTGCTTTCGGAAAGCAGAGATTTGGGTGAAATCTGGACTCAAACTTCATACTTGAAAAAACACTTGAGTTTATGCAGGCGTTTCTATACACATTGATGTCTTCTTCTAGTAATGTTTGGAGACCTGGTCAAAAGTTAAATTAGTCCTGTTGAAATGATTGGTCTGATGGTGGGAGCAGTTTGAGACAGACCTGGCTGCAGGTCCAAGCAGAGACATCATTGTATGACAACACAACAAGGTTTGGTGAAACAATCCAAAGACATATCATGCTGGAAGGGCTTGTCTCAGATGTAGGTTTGCTGATGTTCCAGGAGGTTCAACAATATTATGAAGGTTTTAATATAGAACTCACACTGATAAGGTTTGTGCATAAGCCTAGAAACAGCTGACGCGTGAATGGCTTTTCCTCTGCTTGAACCCACTGGTTGCAAGGAGGTTTTGAAGACTTTGGGAGGATTTTATTTTAAATCTCACACCAGCAGGGTTTTCCTTGTGAAGAACACTGGATAGACCATCAGCTTTGATGACTTAGTGAAGGCTTTGTCACACAGTTCACATGTGAATAGTTCCTTTGCAGAACTTTGGGAGATTCACCAGGCCTGATGTTTGACCAAAGCCTGCATTGTACACCTCAGATCTGTATGTCTTCTCCCTTGGATGTGTGGATGTGTTACTGTTTCACGAGTGAAGAATCAATCACATACTTTACGTTTGAAAGGTTTTTTCCCAGTGTGAATACGCCGATGATTTAACAAGCCTGACTGCTGTGCAAAGTCCTTATTACACACCTCACATGTGAATGGTTTCTCCCCAGTGTGAAGGCGTTGGTGTTCACGAAGGGTTGATGACCGCAAGAATGACTTCTCACACACCGCACAGGTGAATAACTTCTCCCGGGTGTGAATTCGTTGGTGAACACGAAAGTCATATGAGCATGAGAATGATTTGTTGCACACCTCACACTTGAACGGTTTCTCCCCCGTGTGAATACGCTGATGTGTGCGGAGGTTTGATGACTGTGTGAAGGCTCGGTTGCACACCTCACATTTGAAGGGTTTCTCTCCTCTGTGAATCCTCTGATGTCTCAGGAGATCGGAGGATTGGGTGAATGACATTTGACAAACATCACACTTGAATGGTTTCTCCCCCGTGTGATTACTCTGATGTGACAGGAGCTTTGTGGACGTTGCAAAAGCTTTATTACACACCTCACACTTGAAGGGTTTATCCCCTGTGTGGATTGTCTGATGGACCAGGAGGTTCGATAACTGTTTGAAGGATCGATCACACACGTCACATGTGAATGGTTTCTCCTCTGTATGAATGCGCTGATGGTCACGGAGGTTTGAAAAATGTGAGAACGACTTGTCACACACCTTGCACGTGAATGGTTTCTCCCCTGTGTGGATGCGTTGGTGTGCACGGAGGTTCGATGACTGTGAGAATGATTTGTTGCACGTTTTGCACGTGAATGGTTTCTCCCCTGTGTGACTGCGTTGATGCAGGCAAAATTGGGATGAGCGTGAGAATGACTTGTTGCACATTTTACACTTGAAGGGTTTCTCTGCCATGAAGCTACCTTTCCGCTAATGGTTATACAACAAATGTACCTTGAGATCTGTAAGCCAATGGAGTCACACTTGAGCAGACATTTCCCTGGAGGAGTGAGTCACTGGTTCATGAGGCTCGATGAATGATTGAAGCTCTCACCACACTTGGAGCCACTCACACTTCTTCTCAGCCTCACCCTGACTGATCACCTACAGCCGAACCTTCACCCCTGACCAGTTTCAGATCTGATGAGATGTTAGAATACCCCTGACTCAACTGATTTCCAGATGAAGGTTTAACTGCCCAACCTTCTCTGTGTTGAGCAATGATTGAAAGGACTGGATGTCTTCCCACAGTTGTGCAGTTGTTCCTTGGGTGATGATCAGGATCTATCTTCAGTGGCTATCCTCTCTGTATTCTCTGGTGCAGTGCAGTGTAATGCTTCTGTAAAACAGGAAAAGGAAACATGATTTCAATGAACTCCCTCCCCTGAGATGGGGAACGGAAGGGGGTTTGGTGTGTGTGTGTCCGTCTCTGTGTGGTGTCCAGGAACAGACAGCATGACTCCTTTCTTTTCCCTCCCCACCCCTTCAACTTCCCAGGCACTGTGAGGGCAATGGAAAAGACAGTTGACGGGTGGAGGATAAAATAAGTTCACAATCCACTATGAGGTTGTGTCATGCTGGTGAAGACTGCTTATACCCTTATAGTATCTGTTGAGTTTAAAAAAAAATTGGAGAAATCATCATTCAATGGAGATGCACCCTCGGGTTCAAAATTACGTGATGAAAACACACTGGGTACAAAGAGCTTGAAGTGAAGGAAAATGTTGCTTCAGTGTGCCTGAATGAATACTTCTGATTTATCTTGGGAAATTAGATATATTGCATTTGCTCAGACTGCACATCCCAAATTCAGCTATCATCCACAGCACCATGCAAAATTATCAAATCAAAGCCCAGGCTTTTGGGAAAGTTCACGGCCTTCAAGTAAAGTTGCAAAATAAGGCAAACACATTATAATAAATGGGTGTCCAGGTATGGCAGTTGAAATGAAAGTGTTAAGTGGATTAGTTTCAGAGTACATAAGGACATATATTGGTCATGAAAGGCTCTATATAAATGCACAACCTTGCATTTATATAGTATGAGACAGTGTGGTCAGTTGTTATGGAGAGATTTGAAAAGGCATTCAGATTACAACAGAGAACTGACTATTCACAGTCCACAGAAAAAATAACCAGCTCTCAACACAACACAGAACTCAAAAAAAAGAAAATCAGTAACAATCCTCACTCTGCACCTCCCAGGTTATGACACCTCACCTGCTTATATTCATGAATGGACCACCAACAAAGGCCAGCCTGGAAATCAGAGGGAAATGCTTCCAATAAACACACTCAATATCCAACACACAGCTCCAGTCACACAGTTCAGCACAAAGCACCGAGTAAACAGCTCTCTCAGCTGGATCTTCTCACACAGCATAAGGGACATTTCCACCCCTGACTGCCCACAGGATAGTCAGACTGCCTGAAGATTGGTGTGGATATTACGGGATACAATTTGTATAAAAGCTGCTCCTTCACTCACCATCTCCTCACTTGGTTTTCAGTCCCTATAGGAAGTGAACCAGCTCTGGAAGAGGAAGAGGAGACAATGTGCAGAGTGGGTGGGCTCTCTGATTGACGTCTCTCACAGTCAATCCAAATATTTCTGGAGCAACATGAGTTTCCTGAAACTTGGGAAACTGACCGGGAAATGGAGGTGACTTTGAGCTGCAGATCAGGTGGGGATTTAAACTTGTCACTGTCCCATCTGAATAAAACCTCACTTATTGCAGCTACTGTCTCAGTTCGTCTGGAAAATGTTTGACAAGAGATTTCTAACGTGAGAATAGATTAAAAATCACACAACACCGGGTTATAGTACAACAGATTTATTTGGAAACACTAGTTTACGGAGCGCTGCTTCTTCATCAGGTCGTTGAAAAATAGCATTCTTCATCTTCTGAGGCTTTGAAACTGACAACGTCAGTGTGGGATAAGTATCTTTGGATGTGTTTGACAGCAAATCAGAAGAGGAAATCCAACAGCATCCATGGCTGCATTGACGTGCAGTGGTGGGAATCAGCATATGCGCAGGAAGGAGAGGCAGAGGTGGGACGGACACTGGAGGGAGAGGGTCATAGGGAATAGGAGCAATTTAGACTCCTCTGTACCTCTCCTCCACCCTTTTATATCTTGCCTTCTTCTCTGACCTAACTTGGTTCCTTTCTTCCTCTGAGCTCATCCTGTTTCCGCCCTTTCCTTTGTCCTTCATCCTCTCCCTGTCCCTTGCTCTCTACCTCCTTGAGGTGCATTTAACAGATGTGAGGGATAGAAAGTTTTAAACTCTTATCATAAATTTTAAAAATCAAAGTAGAAATTGTATAAAATATTGTTGAAAATAATAATGTCTTTATGACTATGCTATCTTGTTTTATTCACTCATGGTACATGGGGCACTGCTGGCTGGGTCAGCATTTACTGCCCATCTTAGTTGCCCTTCAGAAGCTGTCGGTAAGCTGCTGCATGAACTGCTGCAGTCCATGTGCTGTCGGTAGCTGCACAATGTTGTTCAGAAGGGAATTCTATGATTCTGACCCAGTGACAGTGAAAGGATATTTCCAAGTCTGGATGATGAGTGGCTTGAAGGAGAACCTGCAGGTTGTATTGTTCCCATGAATCTGCTGCCCTTGTCCATCGAGATGGAAGTGGTCATGGACTTACAAGGTACTGTCTCAGAATGGTTAACTATTTCTCCTGTTCATGTAACATAACTGAAATAAACTAATATCTGTCAGCCTGTAGTTTGCTGAAAAAAAATGTTGGGCATGTATGTTGCAGTCATGAATATGACTGACTCTTGGTGCATGAATACCCAAAATACTCAACTGTAATATGAAGAGTCACCTCAAACAGGTACAATCAGCAGGAACTCACCACTTCCACTATTTCATCTGGGGCTGCGGTCACTTCTGACATTGGTACCAGCTTCCTGGCTTATGTTTAATAAACCAGTATCAAAGATCACAAATGTTCAACTTACACTCGATGTAACTTACACTTAAAATACCAATTTCAATTACAGTCAATTTTACACTTCATGTAACTGACAACTAAAATGCCAATTTCGATTCCAGTTAAATTTGCACAGATTAAAACAGACACAAGCTAATGCAAACTCTCAGCTAGAAGTTGTCTTCTTCCGGTTGTTATATATTTGACAAGGTTTTCTAAAGCAAATATTGAAAAAAATTATTTGCGACCAATGAAAGCAGCTTTATAAAAGAATGGTACGTTATCTTCTGATTGTAAACACTGACTGGATCATTTTGTCAAACTTAACAGATATTTTAAACACCTTAATTTTTATAGTTTTTGTCTTAATAAGGTTAATCACAATAATTTGTGATCATTTTTTATTTGTGCTTGTAGCGAATTTTGCACTGAGATAAACACACACACACACAGTGTGGAATAGCAGTCAGAAAGATGTGTTTTTTAATGCAGACATCAAGAAGATCCTTATTTTCCAACTGGGCCTGACAAGAGAGGACTAAGATTATTTATCTTTAGGCCTTGGATAAAGAGTGCTGAAGTTGTTTTTCCAAATCAAATCTTGAACTCCGTTGAACGTGAAAGATCTGGATTGAGGTAACAGAAATCCACAGGATTGGCAGAAGCAAAGGTGAATGCAACTCCCAGGCAACAACACAGATGAGTATATGTGTCACTATTGTCAGACATTCCGAATTGGCTGGAGTGACATATTTCAAATCATAAACATCAGGAACTATAGAGTGATTGCCGGGGGATGTGGTCTGGTTAATCAATGAGATTACGAAAAGGTCTCGTTCAGCATCTTCTTCATCTGAGCACAGATCCTTCTCAGACAGGAGGGCCAAATGCCAGTTTCATGAGTTTATTTTTAGCAGCTCCACTGTATATAGTTGTAGAGTCATACAGCAGAGGAACAGGGCCCTTGGCCCACCATGTCTATTCCAATCAATAAACACAAAAGTACACTAATCCCATTTACCTGGAATTACTCTATAGCCTACTGTGCCCTAGCATTTTAAGTGCTCATCCAGATGATTCTTAAATTTGCAAGAGTACTTGCCTCCACTACCCTCTCTGGCAAGCATTCTGTGTGCCTTTTCCACCATTCTGTTGACCTGTGTTGTCATCTTCAGGGACTTCTACACCAAGATCCCTTTATTCCTCAGTACTGCCAAAGGATGGGGCAATGGGCTGAGGAGTGGCAGGTGGAGTTTAATTTTGATAAATGTGAGGTGCTACATTTTGGAAAAGCAAATCAGATCAGGACTTACAAACTTAATGGTAAGGTCCTAGGGAGTGTTGCTGAACAAAGAGACCTTGGGGTGCAGGTTCATAGCTCCTTGAAAGTGGAGTCGTGGGGAGATAGGATAGTGAAGAAGGCATTTGGTATGCTTTCCTTTATTGATTAGATTACTTACTTACAGTAGTGGAAATAGTCCCTTCGGCCCAACAAGTCCACACCGACCCGCCGAAGCGCAATCCACCCATACCCCTACATTTACCCCTTACCTAACACTACGGGCAATTTAGCATGGCCAATTCACCTGACCTGCACATCTTTGGACTGTGGGAGGAAACCGGAGCACCCAGAGGAAACCCACGCAGAGAATGTGCAAACTCCACACAGTCAGTCGCCTGAGGCGGGAATTGAACCTGGGTCTCTGGCACTGTGAGGCAGCAGTGCTAACCACTGTGCCACCGTGCCGCCCACAATTGGTCAGAGCATTTTGAGAATAGGAGTTGGGAAGTCATGTTGCGCCTCTACAGGACATTGTTTAGGCCATTTTTGGAATATTGTGTGCAATTTTGGTCTCCGTCCTATTGGAAGGATGTTGTGAGATTTGAAAGCGTTCAGATAAGATTCACTGTACAAGGAATTTGCTAGGGCTGGAGGATTTGAGCTATTGCGAGAGGCTGAATAGGCTGGGGCTGTTTTCCCTAGAATGTTGGAAGCTGAGGGACATAGATAGGGTAACTAGACAAAGTCTTTTTCTTGGGGTGGGGGAGTCCAGAATTAGCTGGCATAGGTTTAGGGTGAGAGGGAAAGATATAAAAAGGACCCAAGGGACAACCTTTTCATGCAGAAGGTGGTCCATGTATGGAGTGAACTGCCAGACGACGTAGTGGGGGCTAGTACAATTACAACATTTAAAAGGCATCTGGATGGGTATATGAATAGGAAGGGTTAGATGGATATGGGCTAAGTGCTGGCAAATGGGACTAGATTAGGTTAGGATACCTGGTCGGCATGGACAAGTTGGGCCGAAGGGTCTGTTTCCGTACTATGACTCTATGACCTACCTTATATGGTGTATATCCTTCCCTTATTAGACCTTCCAAAATGTATCACCCCACACTTGCCGGGATGAAATTCTATCTGCCATAGTTCTGCCCAATTTACCAGCTCATCAGTATCAGCATGTAGCCTGAGACCATCCTCTTCACAGTCAACAACATCATCATGTCATCTGCAAACTCACTAATTATACCTTCTAAACACACATCAAAGACATTGATGTACATAACAAACAGCAAGGGTCCATCACTGAATCCTGTGGTACACCACTAACAGGTGGTAACAGGCTTCGAACTACAAAAACAACCCACCAGCATCACCCTTTGCCTCCAATTTGTAAGCCAATTTTGGATCCAGTTTTTCAACTTGTCTTGGTTCCCATGGGCTTTTACCTTTTGGGATGTGGGATGTCTTCCATGTGGGATCTTGTTAGAGAGCTGACTGAAATCCATGTAAACTACATTAACTACACCACCCTCATCAATATATTTAATCAGCTTTTCAAAAGACTCAATTAACTGAGTCAGGCAGGATCTCCCTTGAACAAATCCCTGCTGGCGATCACTGATCAATCTCTGCCTTTCCAAGCATTGGTTAATGTTGTCCTTTAGATTTTTTTCCGATAGTTTCCCTTCCACTGGTCTGTAGTTACCTGGCATTTCCCTGCTGCCCTTCTTGAACAAAAGTGCCACTTTAAATATCCTCCAGTCACCACCTCTGGCCAACAAAGTATTAAATATCTCCACCAAAGACCCAGGATTCTCCTCCCTTGTCTTCCATTGCAGCCGAGGAGATATCTCATCAGGCCCTCGGGATTTATGCTCACTAAAATATCCCAATCCTCTTCCTTATTAATCTTAACATGTTCCAGAACAACCTCACTATCCCAATTGAAATCTCAGCTACAATGTCTTTCTCCTTGGTGAGTACAGAGGAGAAGAATTCATTTAAACATCACCCAAATCCACTGGCTCCACATTGATCTCTAATAGTTTCCACTCTTTCCCTGGTCATCCTCTTACTCTTAATATACTTCCAAAGAGCCTTGGGGCAGTTCTTGATCTCATCTGCCAAAGGTATTTCGTGCTGAAAATGTGTTACTGGAACAGCGCAGCAGGTCAGGCAGCATCCAGGGAACACGAGAATCGACGATTCGGGCATAAGCCCTTCTTCAGGATTCTCTGTACTTTTGAAGGGCCTCTCCTGTTTTTAATGTGCTGTACCTGATGTATGCTTTCTTCATTTTCTTTATCAAACTCTTGAAATCCCTTGACATCCAGGGTTATTATTGCTCTTGCCCACAAGAGAAACACACTGATCCTATTTTTCACAGGCTCCCACTTTCCAAATGTATACTAATCTGCAAGTGGCTACTCCCAGTCTATGTTTGCTAAATACTGTTTAATGCGATTGAAATCAACCTATCCCCCAATTTAGACAGTTAACTTCTGCACTATCTTTATCCCTTTTCCTCATGGATGTGAAACTTACAGAAATGATCGCAAATTGAAACTTCAACTTGACTTCAATTAGGTTGAGCACCGTCTCATCTCTAGTAGGACTACCTGCACAAAAATATCTCCTGGATGCACTTAAAAAATTCCATCCACCTAATCATTTCACAATAAGGTGATCCCATTTAATGTTAGCAGAGTTTACGTCTCCTTCAACTGTAACCCTGTTCCTCTCACACCTTTCTGTTATTTGCCTAAGTATCTGCTCCTCAATCTCCCTCTGACTGTTACGATTCCTCTTGTATAATCCCAATAAGGTAATCATCGCCTTTTATTTCAAAGCTCTATCCAGATGACAACATTTGAAAACCCATCTGGGATGTCCTCCCTCATTACTGCAGTGATGGCTTCCTTTATCAATAATGCAATACCCCTATCTCTCTTACTTCCCACTGTTACATAGAAACATTTATACCTTGGAATGTTGAGCTGCAAATCCTATCCTTCTTTCAATCACATCTCAATGATTGCAACAGTGTCATATTCCCATTGCTGATCAATGCTCCAAGTTCATCTGCCTGACTAGTCAACTCATTGCATTAAAATTGATACAATTTAGCTTTCTAGACTTCCCACTTGCCTTATCCAGCCCACGTCATGTCTGCCTACAGGACTGTCCTTCATTCCTTGAACCTAACTTTACATCTATTCTGTTCCCCCTCCCCCCGTCAGACCAGTTTAAAACCTCCCAAATAGCAAACCTCCCATCAAAGACATCAGACCCATTCTGCTTCAGGTGCGACTTGTCCAGCTTGTACAGGTACCACCTACCCTATAAGCTGCCTTAGTAATCTAAATATCTAAAGCCCTCCCTTCTATGTCATCCCTTTAGTCACACGCTTGTTTGATCTATTTCTATACTCAGTGGAGCTTGGCAATAGAAGTAATCTGGAGACCCATTGTCTCAGCCTGCTCCTGCTCCACCAAATTCATCCCCACCTACCTTGAAACTGTCATATTCCCCCCTGGTCCAGGAACTCCCCACATTTGCTCTGAAGTGCTTCAGAGAACATCTCCTGGATACTCGCACCAATTAATCCCACAGCACCGCGGCCGAATACTTTAACTCTCCTTCCCGCTCTGCCGAGGACATGCAGGTCCTGGGCCTCCTCCATCATCACTCCTTTACCAGCTGACACCTGGAGGAAGAACATCTCATCTTCCACCTCAGGACCCTCCAATCCCATGGCATCAACCTGGACTTCACCAGTTTCCTCATTCCCTCTCGCCTCACCTTACCCCAGTTCCAACCTTCCAGCTCAGACTATCCTCATGACCCTTCCCATCTGTCCATCCTCCTTCCCACCTATCCCAGTTCCACCCTCCCCTCTTCCCAATCACCTTTACCCCCCACCTCCATCCACCTATTGCATTCTCAGCTACCTTACCCCCAGCCCCATCCCCCTCCCATTTATCTCTCCATTCTCGAGGCCCTCAGCCTTATCCCTGATGAAGGGCTTTTGCCTGAAACGTTGATGTTCCTGCTCCTCGGATGCTGCCTGACCTGGTATGCTTTTTCAGCACCACACTCTTGTTTCAAAACTTGCCACACCCCTAGCCAAGCTGTTCCACTACAGCTGCAACATTAACCTGCCAGTGTAAAAAATCGTTCAGGTATGACAGGAATTCAAAAGCAGGGTAAACCCAACCCAGCCAATACTGCAGTGTCAATCTACTCTTGATCATGAGTAAAATGATGGAAGGGATCATCAACATTGTGATCAAGCAGCACCTGTTCAGTAGTAGCATGCTCAGTGACACGCTGTTTGGGTCTTACCATGTCTACTAAGCTCTTGACCTAATTACAGACTTGGTTCAAACATGGATTAAAGAGCTAAATTCCAGAAGTGAGGTGACAAAATACAGAAAGGCCTTGATAGAGTGGAATTGGAGATGTTGCTGCAAGTAAGAGAGACTAGGACCAGATGGCAAAACCTCAGAGTGAAGGGTCAACACTTTTTAGAACTGAGAAGGGGAGGAATTTCTTAAGCCAGAGGGTGGCAAATCTGTGGAACTCGTTGCCAAGTCATTTAGTGTCCTTAAGACAGAGTTAGCTAAGTTCTTGATTAGTAAGGGGATTAAGAATGATGAGGATAGGGAAGGAAAATGGGGCTGAGAAACAATTCAATGATGGTCAGATGGTGGCGCAGACTCAATGGATCAAATGACTTAATTCTGCTTCTATATCTTATAGTCTTATGGAGAGTGATAGCCCTTGACATCAAGGCTGCATTTAGTTGAAAGTGACATCAAGGAATACTAGCAAAACTGAAATCAATGGGAATCGGGGAAAACGCTCCACTAGTTGGAGTTATACCTAGCACAAAGGAAGATGGTTGTGGTTGTTTGACAGCAGTCATCTCAGCACCAGGTCATATCTGAAGGGGTTCCCTTGGGTAGTGTCCTTGGCCCAACCATCTTCAGCTGCTTCATCAATGACCTTCCCTCCATCATAAGGTCAGAAATCGTTCACCAATAATTGCATAACATTCAGCACCATTTGTGACTCCTCAGTTACTGAAGCAGTGCAAATCCAAATGAAAGCACACCTTGACAGTATCCAGGTTTGAGCTGAAAAATGGCAAGTAATAGTCATGCCATGTAACTGCCAGGTAATGACAATTTCCAATAATGTACAATCTACCCAAAAAGCTTTGATATTCAATGATGTTACCATCAGTGAATTCCTCCATTATAAACAACCTGGGGTTATCCTTGATCAGAAATTCAACTTGACTTGCCATATAAACACAGTGACTGCAAGAGTGGGTCAGATGCAAGGAACACTGCAGCGAGTAATTCCCCAAAGCCTATTCATCATCTACAGGGCTTAAGTCAGGAGTGAAATGCAATATTCCCCATTTGCCTGGGTGTGTTCAGTTCCAACAGCAATAAAAAAGCTTGATAGCATTCAGGACAAAGCAGCCAGCTTTACTGGCAACACATCCATAATTTAATGACTTCGTTGTTGGTTGGGTCCAGTGCCAGCATCAGCACTGTCAGTAGCATAATGGCAACACGGCCACATCCACTTGGTGGGCCAAAGCGAGAGACGAGACTCCAATGTTAGAGCTGGCTCTGAACCCGAGTGTAGATAGACTTCTCTTTATGCTCGATCTTTTCATTTTTGTCTTATTCTTAGACTACCAAAATGGTGTGATGAAAGCTTTTCACTGTATTCTGTTGTATTTCACACTGCATAATATATGTGACAATAAATCATTCAAATCAAATTTGATATAATGGGATACAATTTGTATAAAACTGCTTCTTGCCTATGGCCATGCTCATCTGAAAATGTCCAATCTTGACTGAGCTTGGAAGCTCAGAAAACTCAAGACCTGGTTAGTACTTGGATGGCAGATTGCTGGGAATACCAAGTACAGAAGGCTTAAGGGCTCTTGTGTCATAGTTTCTGCCTCCGAGCCAGGAGATTCTGGTTCAAGTCCCAGAGGTGTCCAATAATATCCCTGAACAGGTTGAATAGAAAAATAGGTTTAAAAAACAGCTGCTGCTTCCTTGGCTTTTCAATCCCTGTAGGAAATGAACCAGCTATGAAGAGGAGAGAATAGGTGGGCTGTCTAATTGATGTGTCTCACAGCCAATCCAAATATTTCTGGAGCAACATGAGTTTCCCGAAGCTTGGGAAACTGATTAGTGAAGTGGAAATGACTTTGAGCAGCAGATCAGGTGGGGATTTAAACTTGTCATTGTCCCATCTGTATATCTTACTTATTGCAGCTGCAGTTCCCCTAGTAAATGTTTGACAGAGATTTTTAGTGTGGGAAAAGCATTCTTCATGATCAGAGGCTTTCGAACTAACATCACTGTGAGATGTGTGTCCTTGGATGTGTTTGACAGCAGAAGAGGAAAACCCACAGCTTCTAAGGGAGCAATGACAATCAGGAGTGGGATCATCACATGCACAGGACAGCAGCACACAGGATTGAGGTTTACAGGAATTGGAGGCATATGAGAGATGAAATTGACATTCCATCACTGATGTGGGGAGTGAGAGTGTCTCATTGTGTAGGTTCATGACTAACTAGCCAATATTTTACAGGTTTGCCCTGCCCAGGGAGCATTGCCTGTGGGGGTGCATGAAATGGTGACATCTGCAACAGAAGTAATGGGCAGAGCCTTTCCCCAATCAACTGAGCATCAGCTCCATCACCTTCCAGAATACGGGTGTGGTGTCTGAGTTCCTCACAATGAAAACATTGTGGGATGATCTAGTGTGAGTGGGTTCACATGGAGTATTCTCAGATGGCCATTACACACTACTTGAAGAAGGGGAATTGCTTTCTGTTCAGGGATATCTGTTAGTCCCCTTGGGTGACCTTCAATATCATGAGTGTGAATAGTCAACTCCAGCACCTTGGGGAAGCAGCTATTCCATAAAACCCCACTGAGCTCTGCTAATGCTTAGTGTTGTATTTCATTTAACGAAGTCATTTGTGGTGATAGTAATTTACTCTGCCCCCTCCTCCAGGTTTATAAAGGTGGAAAGAATAGTCACCATTTTAAAATCGATCTTAAATGTAACAGCAAACCCAAAACTCATTGCAATATTGACATTATCATGTTCTTCTGACTATATTCAACTATTTTAACTGTTTCTCTTGTTGTTATGACAGAATTGAAAGGCTGAACACTTGAACGGGTGCAGACTATTCAGCTTTCTGCCTGATCTGTCATTCAATGAGATAATGGATGATCTGTAGCTGAATTCTACATACCTTTGGCCCATTTCCCTTCATATCTTTGTTTAACAAAACAACCAATGTCAGATTTAAAATTAACAGCTCATCGATCATCTGCTGCTATTTATAGAAGGTAGCTCCCAACCCCTACTCCCCTTTTGTGTGGAGAAGTGCTCGATAGCATCTCTCCAACATTTAATCCAAATTCTCAGACTATGCCCCTCAGTTCTAGAATTTCTAATCAATGGAAATAATTTATCTTTGCCTACCCAGTATTTTGCTGTTAATGTCTTGAAGATTTTGATCAGTTCATCCCTCAACCTTCTAAATTCTTCAGCAATAGGCCAAATTTGTATAATTTCTCTCCATGTCTAAATCCCTGGAGTCCAGGTATCATTCTTGTACACCAATGTCGTATTCCCTTCAAGGCCAATATATTCTTCCTAAAATGTGATGCTGAGATCTACATACAATACTCCTCATGGAGTCTACCATAGTTTTGTATAGCTGTAGCATAACAACATAATGTGTTGGCCTATAAATTTCTGAGATAATTGGTTAGTCATCACAAAAGTTAAAGGTTTAATCCGTTCTGAGGAATGGTCACTGGACCCAAAACGTTAACTCTGATTTCATTCCAAAGATGCTGCCAGACCTGGTGACCTTTTCCAGAAATTTCTATTTTTGTCTCTGATTTCCAGCATCCGCAGTTCAAAGTCCCAACTTTCCTGTCTGGTGATCTCCCATTAACAGAAAACACTAACTAGGTTTTGTATTTAATATGAAATGACAATTTATTGCAAATAATTAGTTCAAACCTTAGACAAGCAAAATATGATCTTATAATTTTCTAAATTAACTGTACCTCATCTTAACTCCGTCACACATATTGACAGACATAGTCAATCAAAATAACATTGATCTTATGTATGGAGAATTTTATTAGAACACAGTTCAGCTGAACACCAGTCCAATGTATTAACTGAGGTGTCCTTTCTTCTTCCAAAACCTTCTAATTGTCTAGATATTCATTGCAGACAGAGAGCAGTTGGCACGCTAACTGTTCACTGTCTCAGTCACTGGTTACAGGCAGAAACTGATAAACAAATGATAAGTGAGAATAGTTAGTACCTTTCAGTTCTTTGTAACCAGGTCGGTGGCACTACGACTGACTCTGGGGCACAACAGAAAAGGATAAAGACAAACAGGATCTTAATGAGAGGAGACTCAATAGTTAGGGGAACAGATAAGAGATTCTATGGCCGCTATTGGGAATCAAGGATGGTGTGTTGCCTCCTGGGTGCAGGATGTCTCAGAGCAGCTGCAGAACATTGTCAAGGGCAAGGAAGGGTTTAAACTAGAATGGCGGGGGGAGGGGGTGAGATCCTCAACAACAAAGAGGCAAGTGCAAAGCTGGAAGGAGATTGAGTAATCAGAAATAGTAAATTGAAGAGACAGGTCAAGCTGGAACGCAACAGGGAGCAAGCAATGCCTATTGGATTAAGTTACATCATCTATTTCAATGCAAGAGGGCTGACAGGTAAGGGAAATGAACTCAGGACATGGAAAGGTACGTGGGACTGGGATATTATACCGTGACAGAAACATAGCTAAGGAAGGGACAGGACTGGCAACTTAATGTGCCAGGGTACAGGTGCTTTAGGTGGGACAGACATAGTGGAAAGAGGGGAGGGGGAGTTGCATTTTTGATTAAGGTGAGTATCACAGAGTACTCAGAGATTAAATAACTGAAGAATCATCCAATGAGGCTCTTTGGGTGGAGCTACGAAAAAGGAATGGGTTACAGGAATCACCTAAACAAATTTGCAGGGATACTGGGGAGACTTGCAAGAGCAATAGGGTTGTCATTAGTAGGGGATTTTAATTTTCCTAACATAGACTAGGACTGCCAGCGTATTAATTACTTAGATGGTGTGGAATTTCTTAAGTGCTTTCAGGAAAGTTTCGTCAAGCAGTAATAGAAGGTCCGACTCAGGAAGGGGCAAAACTCGACCTACTCTCGAGAAATAGGGCAGGATAAGCGATGGAGGTGACAGTGGGGCAGTACTTTGGGACCAGTGACCATAGTTCTATTAATTTTAAAATAGTATGAAGAGGGACACAACTGGTCCACAGGTTCAAGTTCTAAATTGGGCAAGGTGAATTTTGATGGAATTAGACAGCAGCTTTCAGGGGTTGATTGGAGTAGTTTGTTTGCAGACAAAGGGACCTCCAAAAATTAGGAGGCCTTTAAAAGTGAGATAACTACAGTTCAAGGTGAAAGATGCTTCTTGTTCTGTACTGCAATATCACTGGACATCTTGTGCAGTGAGCTTACCCTTCAAGTATTCCTCTGCTTCTTTTGGTGATATTTGGCGATCTGTTCAAAGGCTACATTAACCTTCTTGAGATATTTGAACTGATGGGTGTGAGAGGTTTGAGACAGACAGTGCTTTGGAATGACATCTCCCCTGTGTGAGCACGAGAGAGGAAACAACACAGACAGCTCTGCAGGTGACCCGGTTCCAAGTCTGTGTGGAGACATCGGTGACTGTGACAGAGGAGGAGGTGAAACAATCCTGAAACATATCACACTGGAAGAGTTTGTCTCCTGTGTGGGTTCACAGATATTCCAGGAGCTCCAATAACAGTGTGAATGTGCTAGTACAGAAATCACACAGAAAGGCTTTCTCCTGTGTGAGGGTGTTTATGGACCAGGAAATACACTGACAGAACAAAAACATTGCATCTGAAGAAATTGTCCTGATTCATAAATTGTTTAATACATCTTTGGAAGGTTGATCACAAATTAACCTTTGAAGGGTTAATCCCGAGTGTGGATACTTTGATGGAGCAGGACGTTCCAAGATCTTGACAATGATTACTTACACACTTCACACATGAATGGTTTCTGCCTGCGTGAAAACGCCAGTGATTACAGTGAGTCGAACTTGACACTGATTTGATACGTGCATCACAACTAATGGGTTTCTTTCTTGTGAACACATTGAGGGTTGTGTCAACTCGACGACTTCAAGAATGATTTGTTACACAACTTGCAAAAGACTCATTTCTCTCCAGTGTGAATCTTGGTTTGCCTCAATGAAGTGGGGAATGATATGTAACACACCTCACACTCGAACAATTTCTGTCATGTGTGAATGCGGTGGTGTATGTAGAGCTGTCCTGACCACAAGACTGGTTTGTTACACATCTCAAACCTGAATGCATTCTCTCCTGTAAGAACCCTCTGATGCAGCAGCTGTCTTGCTAAGGTGGGGAATGATTTTTCACACTTGCTTTCTCCCATTTGTAAGACAGAAGAACTGGCATGAGCTGCAGAATGATATGTCACAAACCGTTCACTTTCTTTCCATTGTGGATACGTTGGTGTACACGGAGGCTTCCTAATTGTGAATATGATTTGTGACACATCTCACATTGGAATGGTTTCTCTCCTTTGTGGACACGTTGGTGTTTATGGAGGGCTCGTGCCTCTGAGAACGAATTGTCACACATCCGGCACTTCAACAATTTCTCTCCTGTTTGAATATGTCTATGTAAGCAGAAGTTTCCTGACTGCGAAAATGATTTGTTACATACCTGACAGTGGAATGGTTTCTTTCGTGTGTGAATACGTTGGTGTGTGTGGAGATTTGATAATGATGAGAATGATTTATTGCATTGCTCACATCTGAATGGTTTCTCCCCTGTGTGAATCCTCTGATGGAGCATGAGTTTCAGTGAATTGGGGAATAATCTGTCACATACCTCACACTTAACCAATTTGGCTCCTGTGTGAATGTGATGGTGTATGTGGAGCTCTCTTGCATGTGAGAATGATTTATCACACAACTCAGAATTAAACAGTTTATCTCTTGTGTGGATGCATTGGTGTGTGCGGAGGTCTCCTGCTTGAGAGAACGATTTGTCACATACCGTACACTTAAACAATTTATCTCCTGTGTGGATAAGTTGGTGTTTACGGAGGTATCCTGACTGTGTGAATGATTTGTCACACACCTGACAATGGAAAGGTTTCTCCCCTGTGTGGACACGTTGGTGTGTGTGCAGGTTTGATGATGATGAGAACGATTTGTCACACACTTCACATCGGAATGGTTTTTCCCCTGTGTGAATCCTCTGATGGAGCAGGAGTCTTGATGAAGTGGGGAATGATTTATCACACACCTCACACTTAAATAAACTATCTCCCCTGTGAAGACGTCGGTGCGAGTGGAGCTGTCCTGAGTGTGAGAACGACTTGTCACAGATGTCGCACTTAAACATTTTCTCTACTGTGTGGATGCGTTGGTGTGTACGGAGGGCTCCTGCTTGTGAGAATGATTGGTTGCACAGCCTGCACTGAAACAATTTCTCCCCTGTGTGAATACGTTGGTGTATGCGGAGGTTTCCTGACTGTGTGAATGATTTGTCACACACCTCACACCGGAAAGGTTTCTCTCCTGTGTGAATCCTTTGATGAAGCAGGAGTCTTAGTGAAGTGAGGAATGATTTGTCACATACCTCACACTTGAACAATTTCTCTCCCGTGTGAATACGTTGATGTGTGCGGAGGTATCCTGCCTGAGAGAATGATTTGTTACACACCTCACAATGGAAGGGTTTCTCTCCTGTGTGAACACGTTGGTGTGTGTGGAGGTTCGATGATGAGTAGAATGCTTTGTCACACAATTCACATCTGAATGGTTTCTCCCCAGTGTGAATCATCTGATGGAGCAGGAGTCTTGAAGAAGTTGGGAATGATTTGTCACACACCTCACACTTGAACAACTTCTCTCCTGTGTGAATACTTCTGTGGACATGGAGATGTTCTGACCGTGAGAATGATTTGTCGCACACCTCACACCTGAATGGTTTCTCTCCAGTGTGAATCCTCTGATGGAGCAGGAGTCTTGATGAAGTGGAGAATGATTTATCACACACCTCGCACTTGAACAATTTCTCTCCTGTGTGAATACGACGGTGTACGCGGAGCTGTCCTGACTGTGAGAATGATTTGTCACACACCTCACAACGGAATGGTTTCTCCCCTGTGTGGACACGTTGGTGTATGTGGAGTTTTGACGATAGCGAGAATGATTTATCACATTGCCTGCACATGAATGGCTTCTCCTCTGTGTGAATGTGGTGGGACATGAGGAGGGTTGATGATGATGAGAATGATTTATTGCACATCGCAAGTGAATGTTTTTATTCCTATCTGAATGTGCTGGTCATTCATCAGACCAGATGGTCATCTATATTCCAGGTTACACGCCTCAGATTTGAACAATCTCTCCCTGGTATAACTGTGTCAGTGATACTGGAGCGTAAT
The DNA here is from genome assembly GCF_037043375.1 of Chiloscyllium plagiosum. Lineage (NCBI taxonomy): Eukaryota > Metazoa > Chordata > Chondrichthyes > Orectolobiformes > Hemiscylliidae > Chiloscyllium > Chiloscyllium plagiosum. The sequence goes on from NW_028270173.1 coordinate 61,833,255, forward strand.
TGACTTCACTCACTAATGAAAATTTCCTCTACTAATGTAATTGCTATTATTTGAACAGACTTACACAGATGCACCTTGTACATTAAGAAAGATTACCAATTTCAGACTTGAATAGCCTCCAACTTATGAGTCGGTGATTCATGAAACTTGATGAATGATTGAAGCTCTCATCATAACTTTGAATCGCTCACACTTCTTCCCAGCCTCAACTCGACTGATCACTCACAGTCGAATGTTCAGAAAGGTTGGTTCTGTTGGAATAATCCACACCACTGACCAGTTTCAGATCTGATGATATGTCAAAGCCCCCCTCACCTGACTGATTTCCAGATGATGGTTCACTGCCCAAACCTCTTTAAGTCGAGCAATGATGTGATGGGACTAGATGTCTTCCAACAGATGTGCAGTTGTCCCTTGAGTTATGGCCAAGATCTGTCTGCTGCATCTATGATCTCTGAATTCTCTGGTATAGGATGGTGCAATTCTTCTGTAAAACAAGAAAAGGCAGTACAATTTCATGCACATCCTCTCCTCCTTTGTGAAAAGCCTGATTTCTCAGACTTGTTTATTCACACCTGTCCATGATGTCACTGTTGCTGACCAGGTGAACATTTGTTGTCCTTTAGAATGGAGCTGTTTAACCATTACATTCTCCAGCGTGGTGTGGGGCTTTGGTAGTTGTGGTGGGGTGCTATTGTGAGAATGTTAAATCCAAAATGCTGCGAAGAAAGAACTTACAGCATTTGACCACAGCGATAAGTCAGATAACACTAAATAACCAGCTCCCAAACACACAGAAGACACAACAAAAGGAAATCACTCAGAATCCTCATACGCTCTGCGCCTCCCCGATAATTACACCTCACCCTCTCATATTCAGGAACGTGGCATCAACAAAACTCAGCCTGGAAATCAGAGGGAAATGCTTCCAATAAACACATTCAAAATCCAACGCACAGCTCCAGTCAACAGTTCAGCACAAAGCACCGAGTAAACTTGCTCAGTAGGATCGTCTCACACAGCATTAGGGACATTTCTACTCGATTGTCCATTGCACAGTCAGACTTCCTCAACATCGGCGCGGCTGTTATGGGGTAAAATTTCCCGACAAAAAAAATCATACTTCTTTACTCACCATTTCCTCTCTTGGTTTCTCCGTTCTGAAAGGAAATGAAACAGCTCTGGAAGAGGAAGAGGAGTGGATGTGCTCTGAGATTGACATCTCTCACAGTCAACCAACATATTTAGAACTCAGATCATAGAACTGTACAGCACAGGAATGAGCCTTTCGACCCATGATATGTGATGAACATGACGCCAATTGAACCTAATCCCTTCAGCCTGCTCTTGGTCTATATGCCTCTATTCCTTACACATTCATGTGCTTCTCTAAAAGTCCCTTAAATGCCCATAACTTATCTGCCTCCACCACGACCCCTGGCAGTGTGTGTCAGACTCCGACCAATCTTTGTGAAAAAAAAAACCTGCCCCTCACATCTCTTTTGAACTTCCCCCTCTTGCCTTAAATGCATGCCCCAGAGGTTTGACATTTCAACTTTGGAGAAAAGATTATGACCATCAACCCTATCCATGTGTCTCATAATTTTATAGACTTCTATCAAGTCACCCATCAGCTTCTACCACTTGAGAGAAAACAAAACAAGATTTTTCTAGCCTCACCTTATCGCTCATACCCGACAATCCAGGCAGCATCTTGGTAAACCTTTTCTGTGCCCTCTTCAATGCCTCCACATCCTGTAACATAGTGATCAGAATTGAATGTAATACTGTAAGTGTGGACTTACCAATGTCTTACAATGCTGCAACATGACATCCTGACTCTTGTACTCAGTTCCCTGACCAATAACAGCAAACACGCCATATGCCTTCTTTGTCAGCCTCTGCCTTTATGTTGCCACTTTCAGGGAGCTATGGACTTGAACATCAAGATCCTTCTGTACATCAATGCTGTTCAGGGTCCTGCCATTAACTGTATACTTTTCCACCACATTTGATCTCCCAATATGCAGCACCTCACACTTGGATTAATTTCCATCTGCCATTTCTCCACCCATATCTGTAACTGATCTATATCCCACTATATCCTTTGACAACCTTTTCCGCTATTCATAACTCACCTGATCTTTGTATCTTCTGTAAACTTACTAACCCATATACATTTATATATATCACAAACAGCAGAGGTCCCAGTACATATCCCTGCGGAAAACCACTAGTCACGGAACTTCAGCCTGAAAAACACCTTCTACCACTACTCTCTGACTTCTATGGGCAAGTCAATTCTGAATCCATGTGGCCAAGTCATTGTGGAGCCCATGCATCTTAATCTTCTGGATGAGTCCACTATGAGGGACCTTGTTGAAAGCTATACTAAAATCCAAGTAAACACCATCCACTACTCTCCTCTCATCAATGGTCTTTGTCACTTCCTCGAAAAATTCAATCAAGTTAGTAAGACATGACCTGCCCTGCACAAAGCCATACTGACTTCCCCTAAATATGCTATGCTTTTCAAAATATGCATCCTATCCCTAAGAATATTCTCCTATAGCTTTTCAACAACTGATGTGAGACTCATTGGTCTATAGTTTACTGGATTATCCTTATTTCCCTTGGTGGAGTGGGAGGGGGAGTTGAAGTGTTGAGCCACGGGGTGGTTGGGTTGGTTGGTCCAGGTGTCCCAGAGGTGTTCTCTGAAACGTTCCCCAAGTGGGCGGCCTGTCTCCCCAATATAGAGGAGGCCACATCGGGTGCAGCGGATGCAATAAATGATGTGTGTGGAGGTGCAGGTGAATTTGTGGCGGATATGGAAGGATCCCTTGGGGCCTTGAAGGGAACTAAGGGGGGAAGTGTGGGCGCAAGTTTTGCATTTCTTGTGGTTGCAGAGGAAGGTGCCGGTAGTGGAGGTTGGGTTGGTGGGGGGTGTGGACCTGACGAGGGCGTCACGGAGGGAGTGGTCTTTTCGGAACGCTGATAGGGGAGGGGAGGGAAATATATCCCTGGTGGTGGAGTCCGTTTGGAGTTGGACTTGCGCCCAAACCTTCCCCCTTAGTTCCCTTCAAGGCCCCAAGGGATCCTTCCATATCCGCCACAAATTCACCTGCACCTCCACACACATCATTTATTGCATCCACTGCACCCGATATGGCCTTCTCTATATTGGGGAGACAGGCCGCCTACTTGCGGAACATTTCAGAGAACACCTCTGGGACACCCGGACCAATCAACACAACCACCCCATGGCTCAACACTTCCAACTCCCCCTCCCACTCCACCAAGGACATGCAGGTCCTTGGACTCCTCCATCGCCAGACCATAGCAACACGACAGTTGGAGGAAGAACGCCTCATCTTCCTCCTAGGAACCCTCCAACCACAAGGGATGAACTCAGATTTCTCCAGTTTCCTCATTTCCCCTCCCCCCACCTTGTCTCAGTCAAATCCCTCGAACTCAGCACCGCCTTCCTAACCTACAATCCTCTTCCTGACCTCTCCGCCCCCACCCCCACTCCAGCCTATCACCCTCACCTAGACCTCCCTCCACCTATCGCATTTCCAACGCCCCTCCCCCAAGTCCCTCCTCCCTACCTTTTATCTTAGCCTGCTGGACACACTTTCCTCATTCCTGAAGAAGGGCTCATGCCCGAAACATCGATTCTCCTGCTCCTTGGATGCTGCCTGACCTGCTGCGCTTTTCCAGCAACACATTTTCAGCTCTGATCTCCAGCATCGGCAGTCCTCACTTTCTCCTCACATTGACAGTGGACCTATTTTCACTGCACTGACCCTTCAGTGTCCTGATTGGTTACTTGCTTCGAAAGCTGTGGTTGGATATTCAGCGATTCCAGGGACAGGCTGGTATGACATTGGTTTGAACACATTTTCGTGCACGTGGCGGAGTCATGGAGGGTAAAAAGAAACCTCTGACTTGACCAAAGTGTATCAGTTCAGGAAATCAGCCCAGAGAAAACTCTGAATGGGAAGGGGAAATTTTTGAGAGGGAATCATGGGGGAAGAAGATGGTGGAAAATGTTGGAGATTACAAAGAGTCATAGAGATGTACAGCACGGAAACAGACCCTTTGGACCAACTTGTCCATGCCGACCAGATATCCCAAAACAATCAAGTACTACATGTTAGCATTCGGCTCGTATCATGGTCAAATTTACGCCACATGTTGGTCTGTGGCTTACTGAGATACAATTGGTCACCACTAGAAGGTCTTTACACTCAAGGATAGATTTCCTGTTTGCGCGCTGCGTGTTCTCAGTCAAATCCACAGATGTCAATCTGGCCTTTTTTTCTGACTACTGCCTCCTGCTGGCCTATCACTTTGAAGGATGGCTAATGAGTCAGCAAGGGAATGTGAAAGCTAAATGTGAAACTGTCGACACCAGGAACCATTCAGGAGCTCGAAAGGGATTACACAGTTTGGAGGACCATGAATCCCCTCTTTGAGTTTCCAGTCGACTGGTGGGAAACAGTCAAGGGGTTCTTTATCCTTTCGGGTGTTCAGAAGGTGAGACAGAGAGAGAGGGGCAAATTTTCCAAACTCCAGGAAAGCATGCAGAATCTACTGTTGCTGCAGATGATTATTGGGAACGTTTAGGGTGTAGGTTTGCTCGCTGAGCTGTAGGTTTGATATCCAGTCAAAAGTCAAAAGACACACTGACCATAAAACCTCATCAACAAATTGATGGTTTTTCTATTGAGCCACTAACATGGTGATGTAATTTATTTGGTGGGACAACAATAGACATTGAACACTGACTACGTCTCTAAAAACGCTGCGTCCACAACTTCCACATCACAGTGACCATTACAGCGGGTTTCACACAAAATAATCCAACATTTCAATTCCTTCCTCACACAAATATTCCTATAATTAGTGTTAAAATGTCTTATATTGAAAAATCATTATCTCTAATGGAAGAATGGGTGGCAACATTTATCTGTTTTGTCCCAAAATCTTGTGAAAACCCAACCTCCCCAAATATATCTGACATTGCAGCAAAAATTCACATTTGATAAGAAAATATTGGAGAAATTTTAGCTGGAATACCTTCTTGTGTTTGACGGAGAGAGGGACAGACTATCTCCTTAAACGTGAGTAAATTCAGCCCCAAGCCCAGAATGCTCCCCCTTCACTGAGGTTGTTTTAAAAACCTCCACAGGGAATTCAGCTCAATTCACTAAACCCCACAATCCCGCTCCGAACTACATTACCCATGCTGCATGTGGGCCACACGCCTTCATCGTGAAGAGCGACAGTTTGGAATCAAGAAAGAACCTGTCCGTGGTCCCTGGCAGGAATTGTAGTTCCGTACCGCAAGCGTTTGGGAGTTCAAATCTGAGAGCGCGCGAGTTCGAGTGGTTGTTAACGTGGTCGGTGCTGGAAATGGAGGTGCGCCTCTGTTAATGGCGTCACCATGGCAACGGGAACCGGGATCATAACTTCTTATTCTGAAGAGTCCTTCAATTAAACTCCAGTTTTCAGTTTCGAAGAACGTTGTCACATTTGCAGTTTCTCAGATGGTAAGTCTATTATTTATCAGTCTAAGTAAATAGTTTACTTGTAATACTGATGAGAGGGTAAAGTTTGCCAGTATCCGATCATGATGTCGTACCTCAGTTTATACGATTGTGTACTGAAGAACATGGAGAGCCGTTTTCACTCCTACAGAGTGCAACTCCATGACTCTTTTAGGTCACTCTTCGGAATCTCTTTAAATTATCGTCTCTGACTTCTACTGATATACATTCTACCTTTGTTCTCAGTGGCTGGTGGCAAGGTAAAAATATAAAAGTTTGATATTCCCACTTTCAAATACATCTCCCCACTGGTTCTGAAGCTCCTGGCTTCCATTTAGGCCCTGTCTTGGTTAAAATTCAGATTTTAGATGCAGCTCTGATTTCAATATTGAAAAACACCATAAACCGACTGGGGAAGATGTAAAACACATTGAAGAGGACTGAAGTGGGAGTTCAATCACCCTGTTCTCTCACAGTGATCAGACAAGATTGCACGTTTCTTTGCTAGATGGTTTATTTGACCATATATATGTTCCTGATACAACTGGCACCATAAGCAGCCTGAAGGTACAAGAGGGGCACAGTAGTAATATGGCATTCATTAGTTATGGGAGTGGACAAATATTTTTGTGGCCTCCCTGGTGCCAGGATCAAATATGCAACAGAGTACTCACACAACATTCTTTGGTGGGAGGGTGAACAGTCAAAATTGTGGTCCTTTGGTACCAATGATTTCGGCTAGAAGGAAGATGTTATTCTGCAATGCATATTTAGGGTATGAGGTAGAAAGTTAGCAAGCCGGACCTCAAATGTAGTAATCTCTGGATTACTCTTGGAGCCTTGTGCTGGTGAGTTCAGGAATAGGATGATAAGACAGATGAATACTTAAGAGGAAAAATGGTACAGGAGGGTGAGCTAGGAGGATCTGACCAAAGTCGTCACTCTGTACCTCCAGGTGTAAGATTCTAAACATTTACCATTTTGGTATGAGGAGAAAGATACTGGAAATCACAGCTATTGTAACACCCAGTTCTTCTTTCAAAGTCCTAACCTCAGCTGGTGACAGGGATCCATATGGGGTTGTGAACTCCTTTATAACCATAGCAGAGATTCCTCCTCTTCTCTCTGTTGCTTAGTTTTTGCCATGCCTCCTGGAACTGCACATAGAGACTTTGCTTCACTGTATAAAAAGGCATTGCAGAGGTGTGCTTGCTTTCCAGGCTTGTATGAAGGCCACTTGTCCTGTTAGCAAAGAAAGCAACTATCATTGCATTATTTTTGGCACAATGTTGTCTGGCTTTTTAAAAAATTCTGTCTATACAAGAGATATGGTTTTCTCCAGGGGAGGCTATGTTCTTTTATTAAATTAATCCTCTCAGATCACCCCTTACATCTAGTTCCCCTCCTGTTGTTTGTTGGTATCCCATTGTCTCATTCTAATTTTTTCTCTACCTGTTTATTTTGAAAGTGTACCTCATTCCAAGTTCTATTTCCCATCTTCATGGGGAGGCGATGGCCTAATGGTATTATTGCTAGACTATTAACCTGGAGACCCAGGTAATATTCTGGGGTCATGGGTTTAGATCCTGCAGATATTGGAATTCAATAAAAATCGAGAATAAATAGTCTAATAATGACCATGGATCTATCGTTGATTGTCAGGAAAAACACATTTGGTTCACTTATATCCATTAGAGATGTAAAATGCTAACCTTTCCTCCTCTGGCCTCCATGTGACTCCAGATTCTCAGTAATGTGATTGGGAATGGGCAATGAATGCTGGTCTAGGCAGTGACACACACGCTGTGAACAAATTACAAAAAAATCTTAATTGAGAGTATAAGCTGTCACTTCCTGGTTGTAACTTTTTTCCCAGACTCCTTACAATTTCTATTCAGTTATAAGGTACACACATGTATTCTGGACTTTAAAAAAATCTTAATATTACCCTTCTAAACCTCCCTCGTTAGTCTTATCAAAAATAGATCAAGATCTCCAGCACAGTCTTCCGTAATTCCTAATATACCTTTTGGTCCAGCTGCCCTGGTTTGCACAACCAAACTTTCTAGCAACTTGTAGCAAAAGCCATTGGTTGCCTTCGGAATTACTGAATATATATTTAATTACAATCTAATACTGCTACTTTCAAGCTTCTCAAACTTAAAGGCAATTAAACCCTGACTTCTGTGAACAATCCCACTTCTGATACTAATTGTCAATTTTTACCAATTTTGTAATCACAGTAAGCTCATACAGGCAGTCAATGATTTATAGCAGATTTCTGATAGTTTCTTCAGAAACAACAGTTTGGAAATGGTGTATTAATAAGACAAAGAAAGAGAATAAATGATCTGTAACAGATTAGAATGCTTTACTGATCCCAAAGCCTTTCTATAGAATAGAAGGGGAGAGGCAGTGCACTCCCACCTCCCAGTTATCCTATTGTCTTTTGTGGTGATCATAGTCACAATAGTGTTTGATCTTCCCTCAGCCTGATGTAGGGGAACTCCTGGTCTTCCCCCAAGGAGATGGTGTGGCTTGTCTCCTTAGATCTTCCTTTTCCTTTCTTCCTTCTCCCCACACGGCTCTGCATTAGATCTTACTTTGGGAGCTGGCCTCCAATGCTATGTTGATTATCTTTCTAAACTCTGTTGGTCAGTGGGCATGGGACAGTTATTCATGACATCAGATGACTGTTGTCCCTGCCCACCTCCATTTGAAGGTTAGTTTTCGTTCCTTCTAAAACTGAACCTTCTTATTTTCACCACACTTCATTGATAATGTTAAATATTTGTCGTGAGTCAAGTCTTTGATGTTTCTTCTTTCCTACAGGGATTTATTTACATCTGGAGAACACTAATTATGAATGTGACACAGTTCGATAGACAGGAATTGCCAAATATGAAATGCTGAGTTAACACAAGTTGAAAGGGACCCCCAATTCTCAATACATTCTCAAGGCAGTATGACTATCCTATGGGCAGTCAAGGATGGGAATGGCCCTTATGCTGTGTGTGAAGATCCAGCTGAGAGAGCTGTTTACTCTGTGCTTTGTACTGAACTGTTTGACCACAGTTGTGTGTTGGATATCGAGTGTGCTTATTGGAAGTATTTCCCTTCTGATATCCAGGCTGAGTTTGTTGATGGCTCATTCCTGAATATGAGAAGGTGAAGTGCAGAGTGTCTGAGGATTCTTACTGATTTCCTGTTGTTGAGCTCAGTGTGTTTATTATCCTGTGGACTTGAATGGTCAGTTCTCTCTGGATGTTGCATGTCATTTAAAATCCCTCCCAAGACTTCCCACTACCAATCTCTCTAACCTTCTCAGAAAACAAAAGAGAGACTTGCATTTACATGGAACCTTCCAGAGCCACCAGAGCACCAAACATTTTACAGTCAATGATATTCTTTTGAAGTATAGTCACTGCTTTAATGTAGGAAATGTGATAGTCAATATGTGCACCAGAATGACTGAAGCTCATAATGACTTAATAGTCTGATTTACACTCTGCCCAACTATTGCTTCTATTGTCCACATGACACCTGGAGAAAGAACATAGCCACATTGTCTGCTCTTGGTCAGTATCCAGTGTCGCTGATTGAAACAGAGGGTGTGTGATAGCCAAGTCAAGTAAAAGAGAAGACTTGCATCTGACCCTATATACAGGGGAATAGCAGACTGGCATTCACGATGGTACAGTGTCTAGCTGAAGAGACAATCCCTTCAGCAAAGAAGGAGAGAGAGTTGGAGGAAATCATGGCCAGAGTTTTGCCTTCCCTGTTGTGGAGTGACAAATGACAGGAAAAGAGAGAAAAAAATGAAAAGATAAAAATCCAGACAACGAGAAACATCTTTGCTATTTTCTCTCAAGCCTTAAATTATGACTTTAGAGTCTCAACAATGAGATGAAGCAGCAACCTTAATTCCCACATTTGCCTTTCATTAAAATTCAAAGCTCCTGGGTTTTTGGACGACTTTCAATTTGCCTCTCCATCCCTACGGTCTAAATCCTCAAGATGTATATCAAAGCAGCTACCTGGTGGCTGCAGTTCGCTAAATGTTTTTCTGGGAATTAGCCAAATTATTTTTACAGTAACATCCCTGCATGCTCCTCCTCTAGCATCTTCCTCAGACTTTCACCCACACAAATTATCATTCTCAAATCACCAGCCTCACCATGTCATCAAACCTGCTCATGGACCAGCTCACCTTAGCTCTTTCACCTTCAGCTTTTAGTCGAGAAGTGAGGGACAACAGTAAGTTTCTGCCAGGTGGTTTTGGACAAGGACACACACACCCTGTTATGGTTGTTAGCCTACTTTCTCAGCATTCACTGAGTTTGCACTTTGAGTTTCCCATCTTCTCTCCACTGCATGTTTATTTCTTAACATACACGCATTGACTTCAGCCCTGTGCATTATATTACTTTCTTATTGCACAGCATCTTTAATACTCAATTACAGATGCCACCCTCTGCGACTTACATTGCTTTCTATGATAAAGGAGAGGCAGGCAGCTTGTCATGGTGTCGAGCACTGAATAGTTGAGGGTGTGGACATGATGCTGTGCAACTGAAACTGTGAGAATTCGGCTTTATGTTGCCTTTTCCAGTTTTACAGAAGGATTGTGCTGTACTATACCAGAGAATACAGAAAGAATAGACACCCCAGAAAGATTCTGACCATTGCCCAAGGAACAACTGCAAAACTGTGGAAAGGCATATAGTTCCTTTGCAACATTGCTGAACACAGAAAGTTGGGCAGTGAAACTATCATCGGGAAATAGGCCGGGTCAGGAGGCTTTAACATACCATCAGATCTGAAACTAGTCAGCAGTGTGCCGTCTTCCATCAGAACCAACCTGTTTGAAGATTGGGCCATGAATGATCTGTCAGGGTGAGGCTGGGAAGAAGTATGAGTGGGATCCAAATGTGGTAAGAGCTTCAATCATTCATTAAGTCTCTCAATGATGCATTCCTATAAGTGAGAGACTGTTCAATTGTGAGGAGGGCTTGCCAGGCTCCAGATCTCCTAAATGGACAAGGTGCATTTAGGTAGCCACATGGAAGATAAACTATTCAAGTGTGTGTGTGTCCAACCACCTGGCCGAAACTTACTGTTGTCCCTCACTTCTCGACTAAAAGCTGAAGGTGAAAGGGCTAAGGTGAGCTGGTCCATGAGCAGGTATGATGACATGGTGAGGCTGGTGAGTGAAGGGTTTTCACAGTCAGTGTATCTCCTGGTTGATTAAAGCATTATTTTACATTTGTCTTCACTAAAGAAGATATTAGAAATCTCCCAAAAATTAGAGAACAATGTACGGGGGAAAATGAGGACTTGATGGGAGTTAGTATTTGTAAGAAGGTTTTGTTGGAGAAATAAATGGGACTGAAAGCTAATAAGTCACTGGAACCTGATATTCTACATTCCAGAATGTTAAAGAGCAAAGCTATTGTGATGAAAAATGTATGATTTTTATAAATATGGCTGCAAAAGATATTTTTGAGACCTTTTTGATTTGCACTTATTGGGACAATTCACATGATTGTCAGTTTAAGGATAAAACCAACATTAGTCATACATTAAAATGCTGATGGGTTGGCAAGTAGACTCAGATTGGTGGAGACATTTCTGTGGCAAATGCACTCATTAATACTGATTGACAGTTAACTGCTAGGCTTTTCCTAATTTTACATCAAGCTGGTTTGAGTCTGGGCATTGAGAAAGGGAGAGTGAATTGTTATCATCTGTTTTGTTCAATTGAAACTGGTGCAGTATATGTACATTGTGATGATTCTATGGCTTTACAAGATGTATTTTGTTCTGGTCTCTTTTAGAAGAGAGGTTTTAAGACAGAGGTAAGAAACTGTCTATTCAAAGCTATTAAACAGCTTATGAGGCCTTGGGGATTTTGTTTCAAATCTCAAACAAAGAAATTTTGAGATTTGAGTTTAAATTGTGCAAGACATTGAGTTTATCATTGGGAAATCAGGGAAAGTTAGTTTCGCTTCACATGTAGAAAATGAGGTCAAGGAGTCACACACTTCTGTGTAAATCCTTTGATGGAGCAGGACTCGAGTTGGAAAATTTCTTGTTACTTCTTATACTTGAACACTTTTTCCTGTGTAGATGTGTTGGTGTATGTGCAGGTTTCCTAACTGTGAGAACTGTCACACACCTCAAAATGGAAAGGTTTCTCCCCATATGAATGCTTTACTACCAAATGAGTTATGGCGACTGCAAGAATGATTTTTTACACACCTTGCATTAATGGTGCTTCCCCTGTGTAAACATGATGGTGTTCACACAAAATTGATGAACTCAAGAATAACTCGGTATTGTGTATTTTTTAACTTTGTCCACCTCAGTCCAACACCGGCATCTCCAAATCTGAACTCAAGAATGATTTAATACATGCATTCCGTGTAACTGTTTTCTATCTGGTGTGATTGTGTTGGCCCAAAGCAAACTTTGATAGCACTGAGAATGATCCATTACATACTTTGCATGTGAATAGACTGGTGATTCAGCAGGCCTGAAAATTGTGCATAACCCTTGTTATACATCTCACATTTGAACAATTTTTTCCCAGTGTGAAGGCATTGATGAGGGGCAATGAGTTTGCAAAGCCTCACTCTCACACTTCACAAATGAATGTTTTCTCTTCCATGAAGCTTGTGTTAACAGCAGCTAATCTGTGTGTTAAGTATTACTAGCTTGGGAACTGTCCTCACACACCTCACACCTGAACAGTTTCTCACTTCTAGAAGTGAATCACGCTTCTTCCCAAACGTACTCTTGCTGATCACCTACAGCTGGATGTTCGGAAAGCTTGGCTCTGATAGAAAGCTCCATTCCACTGACCAGTTTTAGATTTGATGATATGTCAAAGCTCCCCTGACCTGACCGATTTCCAGAAGATGGTTTCACTAAATAATTTTCTGTGTTGAGCATACCGTGAAGGGACTGGATATCTTCGATTGTTTTGCAATTATTCCCTGGGTGATGGTCAGGATCTATCTTCCCTGTATTCTCTGATTTAGAGTAATACAATCCTTCCATAGAAGAAGGAAACATGATTTCGTCGAATTCATTTTTCCCTTTTCTGAAGGAGATAACCCTTCAGAGACAGTTCCACAGAGAGTGCAACTCTGCCCTTCTTTTGTGTGGGAGGTGACAAGTGGGGAAGTGTGAAATTAGATGCATGCCCATTCTTCTTTATCATTTGACTGTCACAAACCCCGTTTCCAGCAGGGACACGGGATAGTGATCAGGAGCAGGCAATGTGGCTACTTTGTTTCCTTAAACCAGGCCCCTAACTTGCCAGGCACTGTGTGGGCCATGGAAAAGACACGTAGATGGTGTGTGAAACTGATTATCAGTTCACTGATGTCTTGTGATGTGCTGTAAAGATCAGTGTTTCTCTGACTGAGAAAAAAAATTATTCAGGAGAAATGTTAATTCAATGGCGATTTTGAAATCAATGTCCTTGCTTAGCAAAACGATATGAAGAAAAAACACTGAATGGGAGGTGCTTGAAGCTGAGGAAAATATTGCTTAGTATCGCTGATTAAAAGGTTCTGCTTTATCCTGGGAAATTAAATACATTGCGCTTGCTCAGACTACACTAACCACATTCAGCTATCAGACATAGCACTGGGAAAAACTGTCAAATCCAAGCCCAGGTTTTTGGGAAAGACTAAGGCGTTCAGGTAAAATCTTTAAAGAAGGTATTAAAAAAAAATCAATAAATGTGACTCCGGCTTTAGCAGATGAATTGTTATGTTTGCTGGATTAACAATCCAGAGATTGAGTTCTGATCCAACCACAGAAAGGAACATGAAATGAAAAAATAAAAATAAGAACAGTGGATGCTGGAAATCAGAAACAACAACATTAAATTATAATTGGAAACCGACTCGTCGATCTCTGCTGCTCATTTAGTTCCACATGATCCTCCTTTCTGTCGTGTTCATCTTACACTATCAGAATATCCAACACACAGCTCCAGTCAAACGTTCAGCACAAAGAAACGAGTAAATAGCTCTCAGCTAGATCTTCAAACACAGCATAAGGGACATTTCCATCCCTGTCGGAATTCCTGAAGATTGGTGTGGACTGTAGCGATTATAACGGGGTCATCCAGGGTGATCTCTGAGAATAGGAGTTAATCTGGTACAATCGGATAGCTCCAGCTGACAGATAAGAAAGAAAGGTTCTGCACACACACAACATGGGTGCTGGGGAAAAAATAAACACTACCGCAGTTAGGCGGTAGTGTGGGGGAGGAAAAAAAACAAAAAAAAACAGACATTTTAATACAAAAAAAAAGAAAAAAGAACAGAAAGGTCAGACATCCTATTCACTCTGAGAGCTGGCTTTTGGGAAGCTGGACAAGTGTCAAGCGTTCTCCATGTGTAAATAAAGGGTGACTTTTTAATGGGATACTGTCATCTGTGGAGTTATTTCATGGATACTGTGGGATACCATTTGTATAAAAGCTGCTCCTTCACTTACCATCTCTTCACTTGTTTTCAGCCCCAACAGGAAGTAAACCAGCTCCAGAAGACGAGAGAATGGGCAGGGTGGGTGGGCTCTCTGATGTCTCTCTCAGCCAACTTTTTTATTATTTCAAAAATATATTTTATTCATAAATTTTATCTGCAGTACATGCAAAATGTCCTAAAACAGTTCTGCTCAGACTTTACAGAGAAAATAAAAAACAAGCAACACATTAAAATTTGACATTCTTCAGAGCTTCCTTGCATTTGCAAAAAAAAGGCATTTTTCTACTCATGCAGGAAACTATTTACATTCATTTTGAGGCTACAGGGGGCTCTGATAACTGACCAGGCCCTCATTATACTTTGGCAGAAAGACCTCAGATGGTGGTCTTTACCTACTGTGCCTGTAGCTTTGGAAACTGACCAGCAGATCGAGTTTTAATGGGGTGTTCAGACTTTTAATTGGTTGAGATATATGTCAAGTGCTCATCGTTGTTTATCTGGAGCTAGAATCTTTTTTTGAAATAAACGGTAGTTCTGGTATAATACAGAAACCTGGTACATGCCTTTGGCTAACCTGGGTCTAAAATGATTTGTAAATTGGGGAATTCTATGTTCTTTGATTAAAATCTTTCACTTTTGTGACAATTCTGGGAAAAGTGGGGCTTGATGTCCAGCACGTTACCCTGATTGGAATGCCTGAGAGTGGAACTCTTTCTTTAATGTCTCGATTGAACCTGCTTCCACCACAGTCTCAGGCATTTCAGATCCTAGCCCCTCATCACATGAAGGATATTTTCTCATGTAGTTATTGCCTCTTTTGTCAATCATCTTAAATCTGTGCCCGTTTCTCTATCTGTCCATCAATGGAAGCACTTTCTCCCTGTTTCTTGTAGTCAGCTCTCTCGTTATCGTGAAAATCTCTATTACTAAAGAGATTTCCTCCCAACTTTCTCTTCTCCAAAGAGAACAGTTCCAACTTCTCCAAACCCTCCAAATAAACTAAAATTCCTGTTCCGTAGAACCACTCTTGGAAATCATTTTGGCACCTTCTCAAATGGCTTCACATTCTTCCTAAACAGTGATGTCCAGAACTGGATGCAGTGCTCAAGCTGAGATTGTGCTTTATCTGGGTTCAGGATAACTATCTTGCTTTTGTACTCTGTCCTCCAACTGGTAAAGCACAGGATGCCTAAAGCTTGATGAATCCAAGCTCTTGACCTCTCTTCCACCGTCAGTGATTTAACACAGATACACCGAAGTCCTTCTACTTCTGTACCTTTTAGAATTGTACCTTTATTTTAGGTTGTCCCTGTCAGTTCTTCCAACAAGATAAATAATTTCAAACTCACTGTATCGAATTCCATTTGCTGCCCACTTCATCCAATAAAAACAGCAAAATGTTGGAAAAACTCAGTAGTCAGGCAGTTTGTGTGTGGAGAGAGAAAAACACAGCTATTGCTCCAAGTCCAGTATAACTTTTCTGAAGAGGTAGAGTCATCAGATCAGTCATAACCTTTCCTGAACTGGGCTCCATCTCATTATTTGTCGAAGTCTGTTTCCCATACAGTGTATTGTGACATAAAAGTCTAACCAAGTGTTACAAAGCTGCAACATGACATCCTGATTATTTACTCAATTTCCTGACCAATAAAGGTAAGCATGCCATATGCCTTCTTTACCACACTATCTATTTCTGTGACCACTGTCAAGGAGATATGGACTTGAATCCCAAGATCCCTCTGTACATCAATGCTCTTTAGAGTCCTGCCATTAACTGTATACCTTTCCTTAACATTTGATCCCCCAACATGCAGCACCTCACACTTATTTGGATTAAACTCCATCTACCGTTTCTCCACCCATATCTGCAACTGTTCTAGATTCTCCTGTATCCTTTGTCAAACTTTGACACTATCCACAACTCCACCAATCTTTGTATCATTTAGAAACTTACTAACCCACCCTTCTACAGGAGTGGTTCAGAGTGAGAGTATTTAACTGGTTGAAAGCTAACTGGAATTGGAAAAGAATAGTTCAGACTCAGACAAGTGGAATTAAAGGTTGCTGGCAAAATGTTCGCTGAATGAACTTATGCTTTTAAAGAGGAGATAATTAGGTACAGTCAATATTTAGAGACTGGAAGTTATACCTCCACAATTTTCAAGTCTCATTAGATTCATGGGTGATGCAAAAGGACTGATTTGGAAAGATAACTCTCCACAGATACTGCCTGATCTGATGAATTTCTCCAGCTTTGTTTGTTCTTAATGCAAACATGACTCCTTCAAAAAGAATATGAAGATAAGCCTAATGACTACAGTTCAGTCAGTTTAATATCAGTGAGAAACAATAATTCAGAAAATTAACAGTCATTTTTTAACAAAAGACAACACAGATTTCACAAGTTTGATTGCATGTCCCAATCCATCATTGTGCAGCTTACTTAATGGGACTCCCCCCTGTGTGGATTATCTGGTGTCGCAGAAGGCTCGATGACTGTGTGAATGCTCGGTCACACATCTCGCACTTGAAAGGCTTCTCACCTGTGTGGATTGTTTGATGTTGTATTAGGTGTGATGACTGCGTGAAGGCTAGGTCACAAATTTCACATTTGAAGGGTTTCTCGCCTGTGTGAATTCGTTGGTGTCTATGGAGGTTCGTTAACTTTGAAAATGATTTGTCACATATCTCACAGATGAAGGGTTTCTCCCCTGTATGAATGCGCTGGTGAGCACGGAGGCTTGATGATTGCGAGAATGATTTATCGCACTCCTCACATGTGAACGGTTTCTCACCAGTGTGAGTGCGTTGGTGCCTTGCCAGGTCTGACGATCTTCCAAAGCCCTCACAACACACCACACACTTAAAAGGTTTCTCCCCTGTGTGAATTCTTTCATGTGTCAGGAGATCAGATGATTGAACAAAAGCCATCATACAAACCTTACACTTGAAGGGCTTTTCCCCTGTGTGAAACCTCTGGTGTGTCAGCAACCTTGTAGATGTTGCAAAAGCTTTATCACAAAGCTCACATTTGAATGGTTTCTCTCCTGTGTGGATTGTTCGATGAACTTGGAGGTGCGATAACTGTGTAAAGGCTTTGTTGCACACCTTGCACGTGAATGACTTCTCCCCTGTGTGAATTTGTTGGTGTACACGGAGGTTTGTTAACTGTGAGAATGATTTGTCACACTCAGGGCACGTGAATGGTTTCTCTCCGGTGTGAATGCGTTGGTGAGTGCGGAGGTTCCACGACCGTAAGAATGACTTGGCGCAGATTTCACATGCAAAGGATTTCTGGACAGTGTGAATATGTTGACATTGCACCAGATCCGATAATCGTCCAAAACTCTCACTCCGCACTTCACTTTTGAAGTTTTTCTCCCTTGTGTGGATTGTCTGATGTACTAGAAGATTGGATAACTGTGTGAAGGCTTTGTCACATACGCCACACATGAATGACTTCTCCCCTGCATGAATGCACTTGTGAGCATGGAGGTTCTCTGACTGTGAGAATGATTTGGAACACACCTCACACTTGAAGGGCTCCTCCATTGTGTGAATTGTCTGGTGTGTCAGAAAATTGAAGAATTGGATACAGGCCAGCACACAAACCTCATCCAGAGAGTTGTTACCCCATATCAAATGTCTGGTGGTGCATCAGGAGGTTTGCAAGTGTTCAGAAAGCTTCATCACAAACCTCACATTTGAAGAGTGTCTCTCCTTTGTGGGTTATCTAATGGACCAGGAGTCTTGATGACAGTGAAACAGATTGGCATGCAGCTTACATGTTGAGCAACTTCTCCCCTGTTTGAATTTGTTGGGGTATTCAGAGGTATTTTAACTATGAGATTGCTTTGTCACACACCCACACATGAATGACTACTCACATCTGTGAATATGCTGGTATCTGCAGAGGGTCAATAACTTCCAAAATCGTTTTGTCACACATCTCAAACTGGATAGCTTTTTCACCAATGTGGATACACTTGTGTCTCAGGATTGTTAGTGACTGTGTGAAGTCCTGGTCACACATTCCACTGCAAACAGTTTCAATGCCACATTGCTCTTCAGAGTTGAAGCCTGCATGTTATGAGATCTTATGAAACTGTGGAGTCCTCTTCACAAAACTCATACTTGAGTAGCTCCTCATCTGTAGGAGTAAATCAGTGGTTCATGAGACTCAATGAATGACTGAAGCAGTCACCATACTTGAAGCCCATTCATGTATTTCCTCAGCTTCATCTTCTCTGTGTTGAGCAATACTGTCAAAGGAACAGATCAGTGAATTTTTTAAGTGTGTGGGTTCTTTCTTGATTATATGTTTTTTGAGATAATGTCTCTTGATTAAACTTAAAATATAAGCCATAACTATTCATTTAACCTGGGGCAGTGTTTTGTAGAGGAATAAGGCAGTGTTATTTTCTGGGTCTGTAGAGTGTGAAGGAGCAAAAATGGCCTTTAGTACAGTGATTTGTATTTCTTGTCAGATGTGCGAGTTTAAAGAGAGTTTAAGGGTTACTGCGGATTATATCTGCAATAAATGCTGTTGGTTGTGAATCCTATCAGATTGAATGGATCGGTTGGAGAGAAATTTAGAAGCAATGAGGAATTTGCAACAGCAACAATATGTGATGGATGGCAGTTATAGGAAGGGGGGAAAGTCTCAGATACAGTCACATAGATGGGTTAACTCCAGGAAAGGTAAGAAAGGTAGGCAGCAGGTGCAGGAGTCTTCTGTGGCAATCCCCACTTCAAACTTGGGAAAGATAGGGGGTGATCAATTCACAGGGGAACATAGCACGAAAAGCCAAGCTTCTGGTATTGAGACTGGCTCTAATGCAACGAGGGGTTCGTCAGATTCCAAGAGATCAGTTGTGTGAGGGGACTCTCTAGTCCGAGCTATAGACAGATGTTTCTGTGGCCAGCAGCGTAAAATCAGAAAGGTGTGTTGCTTCCCTGGTGCCATGATCAAGGATGTCTCAGAGAGGGTGCAGAATGGTCTCACGGGGGAGAGGAACCAGCAAGAGGTAATTGTCCACACTGGAACCAGCGACAAAGGAAGGGAAAAGGTTGAGATTCTGAAAGGAAGATGACAAAGAGTTAGGCAGTAATTTAAAAAAGAGGTCCTCGAGAGTAGTAATATCTGGATTACTCCCGGTGCTACGAGCTAGTGAGGGCAGGAATAGGAGAATACAGCAGATGAATGCATAGCTGGAGAGCTGATGTTTGGACGAAGGATTCACATTTTTGGATCTCTGGAATCTATTTTGGGGTAAAAGTGACCTGTACAAGAAGGACGGATTGCACCTAAATTGGAAGGGTACTAATATACTGGCAGGGAGAATTGTTAGAGCTGCTTGGGAGGATTTAAACTAGTAAGGTGGGGGGAGGGTGGGACCCAGGGAGATAGTGAGAAAGAGATCAATCTGAGACTGGTACAGTTGAGAACAGAAGTCAGTCAAACAGGGCAAGCAGGGACAAGGTAGGACAAATAAATTAAACTACATTTATTTCAATGCAAGGAGCCTAACAGGGAAGGCAGAGAACTCAGGGCATGGTTAGGAACATGGGACTGGGATATTGTAGCAATTACAGAAACATGGCTCAGGGATGGGCAGGACTGGCAGCTTAATGTTTCAGGATACAAATGCAACAGGAAGGACAGAAAGGGAGGCAAAACAGGAGGGGGAGTGGCATTTCTGATAAGGGATAGCATTACAGCTGTACTTGGGGAGGATATTCCCTGAAATACATCCAGGGAAGTTATTTGGGTGGAACTGAGAAATAAGAAAGGGATGATTACCTTATTGGGATTGTATTATAGACCCCTTAATAGTCAGAGGGAAATTGAGAAACAAACTTGTGAGGAGATCTCATCTATCTGTTTCAGGTGAACCCTCGAACTCTGTGGGAAGATAGAGAAATGATTGCTGGGCATCTTAATGAGATATTTGTATCATTAATAGTCACAGGTGAGGTGCCAGAAAACTGGAGGTTTGCTAACGTGGTGCCACTGTTTAAGAAGAGTGGTAAGGACAAGCCAGGGAACTACAGACCAGTGAGCCTGACGTCAGTGGTGGGCAAGTTGTTGGAGGGAATCCTGAGGGACAGGATGTATATGTATTTGAAAAGGTAAGGACTGATTAGAGATAGTCAACATGCTTTATGCGTGGGAAATTACTTCTCACAAACTTGATTGAGTTGTTTGAACAAGTAACAAAGAGGATTGATGAGGGCAGAGCGATAGATGTGATCTATATAGACTTCAGTAAGGTGTTCTAAAAGGTTCCCCGTGGGAGACTGGTTAGCAAGGTTAGATCTCACAGAATACAGGGAGAACGAGCGATTTGGATACAGAATTGGCTCAAAGATATAAAACAGAGGGTGGTGGTGAAGGACTGTTTTTCAGACCGGAGGCCTGTGACCAGTGGAGTGCCACAAAGATCGGTGCTGGGTCCTCTACTTATTATCATTTATATAAATGATTTGGGTGTGAGCATAAGAGGTATGCTTAGTAAGTTTGCAGAGGACACCAAAATTGGAGGTGTGGTGGACAGCGAAGAAGGTAACCTCAGAGTACAATGGGATCTTGATCAGATGGGCCAATGGGCTGAGAAGTGGCAGATGGAGTTTAATTCAGATAAATGGGTGGTGCTGCATTTTGGGAAAGCAAATCTTAGCAGGACTTATACACTTAATGGTAAGTTCCTAAGGAGTGTTGCTGAACAAAGAGACCTTGGAGTGCAGGTTCACAGCCCCTTGAAAGTGGAGTCGCAAGTCGAT
This sequence comes from Chiloscyllium plagiosum, assembly GCF_037043375.1. NCBI lineage: Eukaryota > Metazoa > Chordata > Chondrichthyes > Orectolobiformes > Hemiscylliidae > Chiloscyllium > Chiloscyllium plagiosum. The sequence continues at coordinate 61,854,097 of NW_028270173.1, forward strand.
AGGATAGTGAAGAACTTTTTTGGGTCAGAGTATTGAGTAAAGGAGTTGGGAGGTCATGTTGCAGCTGTACAGGACATTGGTCAGGCTACTGTTGGAATATTACGTGCAATTCTGGTCTCCTTCCTATCGGAAAAATGTTATGAAACTTGAAAGGGTTCAGAAAAGATTTACAAGAATGTTGCCAGGGTTGGAGGATTTGAGCTATAAGGGGAGGCTGAACAGACTGGGTCTGTTTTCCCTAGAGCTGAGGGGTGACCTTATAAAATTCTTGCAAAAAGGCATTAAAAAAAACAATAAATCTATCTCTGGGTATGGCAGCTGAATTGCTATCGAGTTGGATTTAACTATTCAGAGATTGGGAGTTTCAAATCCAACAAAGGAAAGTTACATCAACAGATATAGGGCATTTCACCTAATTGGTCCGTGCTGCTTTTTGTGCTTCACAGGAGCCTCCTGTCACCGTTGAGAAGACTCAAATGTGTGTTTGAATGCAAAGTTGAAAGTCTTTTTTGTTTTCACCATCTTTCTCAGATAATGGACTGAAAATACACTCACAAGGGTGACTGTTCAGAGGTGGTATAGCTTTGCCCACCAACATAAAGTCATAGAGACGTACAGCACAAAAACTGACCCTTTGGTCTAACACGTCCATGCTAACCACACATCCAAATTCAATCTACTCTCGTTTGCCAGCACTTGGCCTATATCTCTCTAAATTTGTCCTATTCATACACCCAGTCACATGTTTTTTAAATGTTGAAATTGTTCCAGCCTCCACCATTTCCTCTGGCAGCTCATTCCATATATGCACCACCCTTTGCTTCAAAAATTTGCCCCTTCGGTCCCTTTTAAATCTTTCCCCTCTCACCCCAAAACTCGTGTAGTGCTGGACTCCCCCACCTCAGGGAAAAGACCTTGTCTATTTACCCTATTCATGCCCCTCATGTTTTTATAAACCTCTATAATGTCACCCCTCAGCCTCTGAGACTCCAGTGAAAACAGCCCCAGGCTATTCAATCTCTCCTTATAGTTCAAATCTTCCAAACTTGACACCATCCTTGTGAATCTTTTCTGAAACCTTTCAAGTTTCACAACATCCTTTCCATAAGAGGGAGACCAAAGCTGCATATAATATTCCAAAAGTGGCTGAACCAATGTCCTATGTCGGCTTGTATTGCTTTCATGGGAACAGGCTGCGACTTGCTGAGTGAGGTGCAGAATTATAGGATCTGAGCACAGGCTGACAGAAGATTTTCTGACTCTGAGATTATGCACAGAGAGAGAGAGAAAACTATGGACTGCAGCCTGTGTGGTCAGCAGAGAGGAGAAGATGTCATTTCTGTGCACTGCAAGATAGTATGTCAGAAGGAACATGGTTTTTAGTTGAATAGTTACAATATGACAATCTAAAGACTTTGGAAAATCCATATTGGTGGGTCAGAGATTGGAGGGGTCCTTAGTATTGGTGGATAGTTCAGACTTCTCTGGAAATTCAGAGAAATAGCTTCTGATGGCCACTTATGTTTCTGCGAAAAAGAGAAATGTGACCCAGTTGAAAGCTAATGGTGACGTTGGATTTGTCCCTGTAAAAATTATGATTCAGCCAACAAATATGATTATGGTAAGGACTGTTTGGTCATATTACAAGTTAAAGGGAGTTATCATTTCTGTCGTTTAATGTTCACTTGCCAACAAGGTTGTGGTTAGTCAATGTTATTTTAAATTCATTTACTTACTGAGTACCTGTCAATCGGAAATCCTTCGCGCACTACCTTTAAGTGGGTCACTGAGAATTCAAATAAATTATAAATGATCAATGTCAACAGAGACTGCAACAGTTTCTCAGTCAATAATCACAAAGAAAATCATCTTGTCATTGCAGTATGTGGGCATTTGCTGTGACGACATTGGTCACTATTAAAACATTACGACAGTGACCACATTTCAAAAATACGCCATTGGTAGCTGGGATATCCAGTGGTTGTGAAAGGTTCCACATAAATTCAAGTCTGTCCTTTTCTCTTTTTCGAGAACGTTATGAGAGAAGGTTGTTGGAGATCTTGAACGGCTTTGAAAAGTACATCGGAAGGGACATAAAATGAACACACTCAATATCCAACACACAGCTCCAGTCAAACAGTTCAGCACAAAGCACCGAGTAAACAGCTCTCTCAGCTGGATCTTCTCACACAGCATAAGGGATATTTCCACCCCTGACTGCCCACAGGATAGTCAGACTGCCTGAAGATTGGTGTGGATATTATGGGATACAATTTGTATGAAAGCTGCTCCTTCACTCACCATCTCCTCACTTGGTTTTCAGTCCCTATAGGAAGTGAACCAGCTCTGGAAGAGGAAGAGGGAGAATGGGCAGAGTGGGTGGGCTCTCTGATTGACGTCTCTCCCAGTCAATCCAAATACGTCTGATTTGGAAGAGCCGGTGTTGGACTGGGGTGGCCAAAGTTAAAAATCACACAACACCAGGTTATAGTGTAACAGGTTTATTTAGAAGCACTAGGTTTCGGGGCGCCGTTCCGTCATTAGGTGATTGTGGAGTAAGGTCATGATCACAGAATTGAGAGCCAAAGGAGTCCAGTGTCATGGCGATGTGATACATTAAACAATTTTGGATTAACTCTTCCATCTTTTTGAATCGGATATGCTGGTTCCAGTTCTTTGATATGTAAATCCCAGAACATCTTTTAAATTACATTCTCAAGACAGCTCAGCTTTTCTCACAAAAGGTGTGAAGTCTGTCTGTGTCCCAATGTTGAGTCAGACTGTCAAGTCCTGTGCATTGTTTTACAGAGTTTTACATGGATTTTTCATCCAGTTTTTGAGCAAAATAGGATGTAATTCTGCAAAACTGCACGAATCCATGGAAAACTGTAAAACTATGCAGAGGGCTTGTCAATCTGACTCAACATCCAGATACAGACTTCACACCTTTTGTTCGGAAAACCGAGCTATTTTAAGAATGTAATCTAAAAAAGTTCTGGGGTTTACATATCAAAGAATATGAACCACCATGTCCCATTCTAAAAGGTGAAAGAAATAATCTAAAATTGTTTAATGTATCATATCTCCATAACACTGGACTCCTTTGGCTATAAATTCCCTGATCATAATCTTACTCCACAACCACCTGACGAAGGAGCGGCGCTCCGAAAGCCAATGCTTCCAAATAAAGCTGTTGGACTATAATCTGGTGTTGTGTGATTTTTGACAAATATTTTTAGCACAGCATGAGTTTCCTGAAACTTGGGAAACCGGTAGAAATGAGGTTCTTCCATAATACTTGACAATAAATTCCCACTTGACTCCCCAAATCAGCCGGTTGCATTGTTAATGTCATCTTTCTGGTCACACTCTTTCATTTCTGTGCCCATCCCCACGATATCCCTCTCTTTAGTTCCCCTTCACTTGTGCATTTCTTGATCCTACAACTGCATGTTGCTTCTGCTTCTGCAATACGTGAAATTTTATTCGGATGAGACAATGACAAGTTTAAATCCCCAATTGATCTGCTGGCCAAAGGTCCCTATTTCCCCAGTCAGTTTCCCAAGTTGCAGGAAACTCGTGTTGCTCCAGAAATATTTGGATTGACTGTGAGCGACATCAATCAGGGAGCTATTGTCCATTCTGCCTATTGCCTCCTCTTCCTCTTCCAGAGCTGGTTCACTTTCTACATGGACTGAAAACCAAGTGAGGAGATGATGAGTGAAGAAGCAGCTTTTATACAAATTGTGTCCCATAATATCCACACCAATCTTCAAGCAGTTTGATTATCCTGTGGGTAGTTAGGGGTGGAAATGTCCCTTATGCTGTGTGAGAAGATCCAGCTGAGGGAGCTGTTTACTTGATGCTTTGTGTTGGACTGATATGTTGGATAATGTGTGTTTATTGGAAGCATTTCCCTTCTGAAATACAGGCTGAGTTTTCTTAATGGCTCATTCCTGAATATGAGAGGGTGAGGTGTAATTATCTGGGACGTGCAGAGTTACAATGAATTCTTGAAGCCCCTGTTTTTCTGAGCTTAATGCTGGCTTTCATTGTGACCAAGTGAAGAGCTTAGTCAGTGCTCAGAGGTGAGGTTCTACATTGAAATCAATGTTCAGGGGGAAGGTGAATGGTATCTGATTTGTTGTAGAGAAATGAATAATATATAGTCATTTTTTCCTGGTCAAGTATTTAGTTTGTTGAACTGAAAACAGCTTGTTGGTCTGGAGACTAAAGATGAGGAGAAAATGAGAACTGCAGATGCTGGAGATCTGAGTTGAGAGTGTGATGCTAGAAAAGTAAAGCAGGTCAGGCAGCATCCGAGGAACAGGAGAATCGACATTTCAGGCATAAGATTCCTGATGAAGGGCCTGTGCCTGTACCTGTGTTTTTGTTTTGCCGCTGTTTACTTATTATTTACTCATCGATGTTATTTAACTGTGATTTGCCTGTATTGTACACAAGACAAAGCTTTTCACTGTGCCTCGGGTATACGTGACAATAACTTCAATTCTGTTATACCCGAAACGTTGATTCTTCTGCTCCTCGGATGCTGCCTGACATGCTGTGCTTTCCCAGCACAACACTCTCTACTGTAGACTAAAGACTATTGGTACAAAGTGGAGGTTGACCTCCATTTGAGAATTAAAACCGAAACACCCAAAGAGGAGCACCTTGCCCTAGAATCTGTAAAAAAGAATGTGAAATGTGGTGTAATCTGCTATTCAGTAACTTCTAGTGGTTAAATAAAATAAATCCCTGACACTTTAAAACCAACAAGTGACAATTTATTTATCCAACTCTAACAGTGAACAGATTAGCTAAACCATTAACAGACTGAACAAATCCCTTCCAGCTACTGTGTATTCTTGAATAAAACATGATTCTAATGGTATGCTGTTCCAATAAACACAAATCTCACTCATATGACAATAAATAGAATTTACTCTCTCGAAATTATAGCCCGGTTACATGTCTTCCAGAGTGTTTTGTGCCATCTTCGTTGTTTCATTTGTCAGGAATGCCTTCTCTATCGATTCTTCTGTCAAGAGTAATCACTAGTTGTGTCTTTGGTACCGTTGCTATTCAGATGGTTCTTTTCCTAATGCATAGATGATGCTGTGCAAGGCAGCAATTCACTCTCGAGCTGAGGGCTGTGAGCTGTTATGGATGGCAGTTAGCTGTGAGGGCTTTGTCCATCTGCCCCCATCTTTTATACCCACAATGACATATCAATATTTCTTACAGTAGGATTGGTCCTGTATTGTCAAAGCCACTAGATTTAAATTTAATAGGTTTTTGGTATCTCAGGGCCCGGTTCAGTTGTTTGGCTCAACTCAAATGCCTGTTGTCTTGGTAAATATTGCTGGTTGGCCTGCTAACTGTATGGCCTTTCGACCGAAATATTTCAATTTAGATTCTCTGTGTACATGCAAACATTTAAGCTGCTGGTCACAGACATCCATAGAAAATATCAAAACACTTCAGTTTGACACCATCTTTTGAAAGGACCATGTAATGCTTTTTCCCCCCAGCATTTTACAATTTTACAAACACCAAATTCTAACCTCCTGCCTCCCAACTCACAATTACTATACCCCAAATTTGCAACACCTCCCCCCTTAACCAGAAATATTAGATTAGATTCCCTACAGTGTGGAAACAGGCCCTTCGGCCCAACAAGTCCATGCAGACCCTCCGAAGAGTAACCCACCCAGTCCTATTTCCCTCTGACTAATGCACCCAACACTCTGGGCAATTTAGCATGGCCAATTCACCTGAACTGCACGTCTTTGGACTGTAGGAGGAAACTGGAGCACCCGGACATAACCCATATAGACACAGGGAGAATGAACAAACTCCACACAGACAGTCACCTGAGGCTGGAATCAGCCTGGGTCCCTGGCGCTGTGAGGCAGCAGTGCTAACCACTGCGCCACCGTGCCGCCCTAAATATGAACCATCATCATGAAAAGATGGCTTCATTTGTTTTAAAACTTTAACTCCATTATATTACATCACTCCTTTAATCTAGAGATACATATTTTATTCTAATTCTATATATTATTTGTATATACATAGAATTTGTATTAAGTGTGTAACTCTAAATATATGTAAAACATTGAAGACGACTGTACCTATCTTACAGAAACATTTTTCTTTTAAACGTGCGATAAAGCATCCACGATAATATTTTCATGATAAATACTTGTAACACGAGACTCCAATTAAGTCATCTGGTGCTCTTGTCCTGAAACCTTTCCAGAAATGCCACAGAATTGTGATCAGTATACACAATGTCTCTGATTTATTGTTTGCAATCTAAACATTAAAATGTTGTAAGGCCATTACCAAACTCAATAACCCATTTTCAATGGTGGAATTTTTTTTTCTGGTGGATTTTTTTTTTGAAAAATAACAGATTGGCCTTTCAATTCCACAATTTCCCTCCTGCAACAACAGCTCTAACACCTATGTCACTTGCTTTGATGGTGATTTTGAAGGGTTTCAAAAAAGTTGGCATGGCTAAAACTGGTGTGGTGGTTAACACTGCTTTTAAATTCTCAAATACCTCCTGGCATTGTTCTGTCCACCGAAATTTCATTTAATTTTTTAACAAATCCATCAACGGTGCCACTACGCTACTAAAGTTTCATACAAATTTCCGATAGAATCCACTCAACCCAAAAAAAATCAAAGCACTTCCTTCTTCAAGGCTGTTCATGGAAATGCCTTGATGGCCTTTGTCTTCACGTTTTACCGTGTCATCTGTTTGTATCTGATGTTGTGCCCTAGAAGGTTAGTTGCCTTTGCAAGTGCTGTTTTTACCAAGCTTATAACCAACTTTGAATTCCATCGTCTCTCAAAGAGCTCTGCCAATTGCTCCATGTGATTTTTCTACGAATGGCTAAAGATCACTAAGTCATCTGTGTAGACGGCACGATTAGTCACTCCTGCAACAACTCTGTTCGTAAACCTTTGGAAAGTGGCTGGTGCATTTTCCATTCTAAAGGGCATTGTTTTAAATTGATATTGCAAAAGCAGAAACAAACTTTATGATGTAAGTTTAATTTAGATAAATGTGAGGTGCTGCATTTTGGGAAAGCAAATCTTAGCAGGACTTTTACACTTAATGGTGAGGTCCTAGGGAGTGTTGCTGAACAAAGAGACTTTGGAGTGCAGGTTCACAGTCCCTTGAAAGTGGAGTCGCAAGTCGATAGGATAGTAAAGAAGGCGTTTGGTATGCTTTCCTTTTTTGGGTCAGAGTATTGAGTAAAGGAGTTGGGAGGTCATGTTGCAGCTGTACAGGACATCGGTAAGGCTACTGTTGGAGTATTGTATGCAATTCTGGTCTCCTTCCTGTTGGAAAGATGTTGTGAAGCTTGAAAAGGTTCAGAAAAGATTTACAAAGATGTTGCCAGGGTAGGAGGTTTAGAGCTATAGGGAGAGGTTGAATAGTCTAGGGCTGTTTTCCTTGAGGCTGATGGGTGACCTTATAGAGGTTTATAAAATCATGAGGGGAATAGATAGAATAAAGAGACAAAGTCTTTTCCCTGGGTGGCGGAGTCCAGAGCTAGAGGGCATAGGTTTAGAGTGAGAGCGGAAAGATATGAAAGAGACCTAAGGGGCAACTTTATCACACAGAGGGTGGTACATGTAGGGAATGAGCTGCCAGAGGAAATGGTGGAGGCTAGTACAATTGCAACATTTAAAAGGCATCTGGATCGGTGTGTGATTGGAAGCATTTGGAGGGATATGGGCCAGGTGCTGGCAGGTGGGACTGGATTGGGTTGGGATATCTGGTTGGCATGGAAGAATTGGACCGAAGGGTCTGTATCTGTGCTGTACATCTCTATGGCTCTAAGTAGCTTGTCTTACTTTTTCAACACAGTCCCCCAGCCTTGGAATTTGATATGTGTCAGATTTGGTCACAGTGTTGACCTTTCGATAATCTACACAGAAGTGTTGAGTACCATCAGATTTGGGAATCAACATGATAAGTGAACTCCACTTTGTTTAATTTGTCTCTATGATGTCTTCTTGGAACATCGCTACCACTTCCTTCTGAACCTGTGCTGCTTTGAGAGGATTAAATCTCTAGGGTAGTTGTTTTATTGAAATAGCATTCCCTCATGTACAATTCATCCTTGAGGTCTTCTTCATTTTCAAGTTATTCTGAGGCACATCAAAATGCAAATCATCTGGATTTGATTCCTCACTCTGAGCAGCAGTAACAAATATGTTTCTCCGGTTCCCCTTCCCTGCCATAGTAATATTTCAGCATGTTCACATGACATACCAGATAATTTTTTTTCCAATCTGGATCTTTACCAGATAATTCACCTGACTTAACTTCTTCTCAATCTGATAGGGAACACTAAACCTTGCTTTGAAGGGATCTCCTACCACTGGTAACAGCACCAATACTTTGTCCCTCCGGGCAAACATATGAATTTTAGATTTTTTTATCTGCTTCTTGCTTCATTAGGTGCTGTGCCACCTTCAAGTGTTGCCTAGCTAGTTCACGTATTCAGTTTAATCTTTGTCTTACCTGAGATACATAATCCAACTGTGAGATATTTGACTTCGGACCTATCAACTTTTCTTTAATTAATTTTAAAGGCCCTCTGACTTTGTGTTGGAATATTGGACTTTGTGTTGTTCAAATGGAGTAAACTGAGTTGATTCATTTAGAGCATCTCTAATAGCAAATAATATAAATGGGATATCTTTATACCAATCATTTGGGTAATCCTGGCAATAAGCCCGCAACATGATCTTTAGGGTCTGATGCCACCTTTTCAGTGCTCCCTGGGATTCATGATGATGTGCACTTGATGGAAAGTGTTTGATGCCTAAACTGTCCGTGACCTTCTTAATTAATTTGGCAGTAAAATTGGACCTTTGGTTTGTCTGAATCTGCCTGGGTAGTCCTTAATGTGTAAAGAAAACAAGCAGCTCTTGCACAACCTTTTTTACCTTGACATTCTGTAATGGAATTGCTTCCAGAAATGGTTAGCAAATACTGGTTCCCACTTTTGGTTTTAGAGACGGGATCTACATGATATTTATAACTTGTGTAAAAGGTTCTTCAAATGCGGGAATTGGCATCAAAGGAGCTCGTTTTATCACTGCTTTTGGCTTTCTTACCATCTGACACATACGACAGATATGGCAAAATTCAACCACATCTTTATGTAATACACGCCAATAACAGTCCAGGCTTCTGTATCTTAGCCCGAATCTTCCTCACTCCTGGATGACCACCTACAGGTAATTCATGTGCTACCCGCAATACTTCCTGTCTGTGATCTTTCATCAATAGAATCAGGTGAACTTCCACCCTTTCTCATCTGCGCTGATGTGCAAAAGTCTCCATTGCCACCTTATGATTTTATCCTTAAGGTAATAGCAATTTGGAATACACTCTGATTCCTTTTCCAAGGAGGCTTTATGATATAAATCCTTTATTGTCTCATCTTTTTGTTGTAACTCCATTAATCTTTCAGAACTAAACTCCTCCCTCTAAGTATTCCACAGATTGCCATTCTTTTGGACAATATTGCAGAAGGAGTGCAAACATAATTCATCTCTTACAATTAGAGACATACTAGTTTTCTCATCTCTCACCAATCCTCCTGTTCTACCTGAGCAATTTTTGCCCATGCAGATGAAGTCTTTGGAAAGAATAGGCGAAATCTTACTATCCAGCCCGTGACTTGGCTGTGCACTCTCCTTCTGCTCCTCAACTTCTGTCCGGATTTCCTTCACTCCCTTTACTAAACCCACTGTTTTTGCCTCTGCTACCACATCCTTTTTCCTAGTGCCTTTCTTAAACTTTGTGTGTCCCACCTCATTACAGTGAAAACACACATCCTTTTTCCCAATGCTTTTCTTAAGCCACTAGCACTGTGACTTTGTGTGTCCTGTTTATTGCAGCGAAAACACCTGAGGTCTTTCACTTCTTTTCCAACCTCTTGGGTTTCTTTTTCTACATGTGATAAACTGTTCCCAGTTTGATCTACGTTTTGTTTTTCACTGAAGGATCTCCCTGTTTCCCAATTTCTATCCCTCATGTAATGATTTTGATTAGGCAATAATGCATGTTCATCCACTGTCTCTGAAGCTCTTCTTGCTGTTGTAATGTTTTTTCCTCAACATGAGTTCTTATCACTTCTGGAAGTGAGTTTTTAAACGTTTCCAGCAGAATAGTATCTCTGAGCCTCATATGTCTGATCTACCTTTAATTCTATCATCCAGCTCTTGAAGTTGCTCTGTTTAAATCTTTCAAACTTGATATAACTTTGAACTGGTACCTTTCAAACATATTTGAATGCTCCTGGGACCAATTTGTAGGCAGTCAAAATACCCACAAAAACAACAGATCTGAGGAGTGGGAGCAGTTTAGAATTCAGCAAAGGAGGACAAATGGATTGAGTAAGAAAGGGAAAATAGAGTATGAATGTAAGTTTGCAGGAACATAAAAACTGGCTGTAATTGCAGCTAAACTAAGAGAAAAAAAATTGATGATGACAAATATAGGCCCCTTATTGTCAGAAATAGAGGAATTTATAGTGGGGGACAAAAAGACAGCTAAACAACTAAACTTACTTTAATTCTGTGTTCACAAAGGAGGACACAAATAACAGATCAAATACGTTGGGAACAAAGGGTTTAGTGATGGGGGAAACTGGAGGAAATCAGTATTAGTAGGAAAATAGTGTTGAGGAAATTGAGGGGACTGAAGACCAATAAATCTCCAGGTCTGATAATCTACCTCCCAGAGTACTTAAGGAAGTGATCGAAAAATAGTGGATGCATTGGTAATCATTATCAAGATTCTATATAGTCTGGAATGCTTCCTATTGATTGAAAGGTGGCTAATGCAATCCCTCTATTTCAGAAGGAAAGTAGAGAGAAAGCTGGGAATAACAGACCAATCAGTCTGAGGTTGGTAGTGGGGTCACTACTGAGTCCACTGTAAAATAATTCATAACTGAGCATTTGAAAAACAGTGGCAGAATGGAATAGAGTCTGCATGGAATTACAAATATACTGGAATTCTTCTAAGATGTAACTAGTAGAGTTGATGACAGGGAGCCAGTGGTTGTGGTTTATTTGGATTTTTAAAAGGCTTTTATCGAAGTCCCACAAACGCCTTGCTAAAGTCTATGTACACCACATCCACTGCTCTACCTTCATCACTGTGTTCTGGCACATCCTCAAAGAATTCAGTAAGGTTGTGGGGCATGACCTGCCCCTCATAAAGCCATGCTGATTATCTCTAATCAAACTATGCTTTTCCAAATAATCATAAATCCTGACTCTCAAAATCCTCTCCAATAATTTGCCCACCACTCACATAAGACTGACTGGTCTGTATTTCCCAGGGTAATCCCTACTCGCTTTCTTGAATAGGTGAATAACAACTGCCACTCTCCAATTATCTAGTACTACTCTATTGGACAGTGAGGACGCCAAATGTCAGCCATCTCTTCCCTCGCTTCCCATGCAAACCTTGGGTACATCCCATATGGCCCAGGGGAGTTATTTACCCTCATGTTTTTCAAAATTTCCAGCACATCCTCCTCTTGACATCAACCTGTTTGAGGATATCAGCCTGTTTCATGCTGTCCTCATAAATGACAAGGTCCCTTTCACTCGTGAATACTGAAATAAAGTAACCATTAAGGACCACCTCTACCTCCTCCGACTCCAGGCACAAGTTCCCTCCACTATCCCTGATTGACCGTACCCTCACTCTGTCCATCCTCTTGTTCCTCACATAAGTGTAGAACACCTTGGTGTTTTCCTTAATCTGCCCCCTTCTGGCTCTCCTAAGTTCATTATTCAATTCCTTTCTGGCTACCTTGTAACGCTGTAGAGTCCTGTTTGATCCTTGCTTCCTCAACCTTAAGTAAGCTTTCTTTTCCTCTTGACTAGGTGTTCCACATCTCTTGTCATCCAAGGTTCCTTCACCCTACCATCCCTTCCTTGCCTCAGTGGGACAAAACTGTCCAGTAGTATCAGCAAGTGCTCCCTAAACAACCTCCACATTTCTGATGTGCAGTTCCCTGAGAATATCCGTTCCCAATTTATTCTCCACAGTTCCTGCCTAATAGCATTGTAATTTCCCCTAACCAATTAAATACTTTCCCATACCATCCGCTCCTCTCCCTCTCCATGAGTATACTAAAGGTCAGGGAGTTGAGATCACTGTCACCAAAATGCTTTCCCACTGAGAGATCTGACACCTGACCTGGTTCATTGCCAAGCACCACATCCAATATGGCATCGCCTCTAGTTGGCCTATCTGCATATTGAGTCAGGAATTCTTCCTGGACACATCTGACAAAATCTCGTCCATCCAAACTATTTGCACTGAGGAGGTTCCAATCAATATTAGAGAAGTTGAAGTCACACATGACAACAACCCTGTTACTTCTGCACCTTCCCAAAATCTTCTTCCCAATCTGCTCCTTCATGTGTCTGTTGCTATTGGGGTGTCTATAGAAAACTCCCAATAAAGTGACTGTTCCTTTCCTGTTTCTGACTTCCGCCCATACTGACGCAGTAGACAAACCCTCCTCGATGACCTCCCTTTCTGCAGCTGTGATCCTATCCCTGATTAGCAATGCCACTCGCCACTCCTCCATCTCTTTTACCTCCCTCCCTATTCCTGTTGAAACATCTAAACCCCAAAACATTTCTGCTCTGTGATATCCAAGTCTGCATAGTGGCTACAACATCATAGCTTCAAGTGATGATCCATGCTCTAAGTTCATCACCCTTATCCTGACACTTGTTATGTTAGAATGAACACACATGAACCCATCACATCGACTGCAACTTTCCTCTATCAACTATCTATCCTTCCTTACAGACTCTCTGCTTGCTTTATCAGCCTGTTCACCAGCTACCCCATCCTCTGATCTGTTGCTCTGTTTCCCTGCCACCTGCCAAACTAGTTGAAATTCTCCTGAAGAGCTGTCTCACTGTGGAGGGTGTTCAGTGGGACTGGGACACAGAACAAGAAGCAGCTTTCACTCCCATCAAACAACTAGTGATGACATCACCAGTGCTGAGAGATTATGATGTCAACCATGGAGTCACTCTGTAGTGTGATGTCAGTGAAACATGACATGGAGTAACCCCCAGGCAGTGAGGACAACCCGTTGTGTTTGTATCCAGAGCATTAACACAAACTGAATAACACTTTGTACAGATTGAGAAAGAGCGTCTGGATATTGTCTTGCTTGTGAGCATTTCATTGCGTATCTATTTGGGAAGGAGGGCATGATAGTGAAGTCTGACTGCAGGTTTTTTCAAAGCATGTTTCTAAACCATTTAAATCTTTTCTTAAGCATTTGTACTGGATGTTACTTTGCTTGCAGAGATAATACTGAGAAGTGAAGTTGAACCAAGTGAATCATATGTTCATCTCTGGCATCCTGTTGGGAGCTGCAGTTTCTTTGAAGGAGGTTGATACTGACAAACAGTGTGAAATCTTTCAGATTTACCACAGGAAACAACAGCATGATGTGTTCTTGAATGATCAAACCTGCAGAGAATTTGAGACATATTCTGATCTCTGGATTGAGGTCCGGAGCTTGTGGAACTGCGCATGCAGAAAACACTCAATCACTTATACAGACCTCCTGACCACACCAGTACTGAAATCCTTCATCTCACTAAAACTTCACCTGATGACGCCACCACCCAAACAGACTCAACCTGTCCAACCCTGATCACCCAACCACCCAAAGTTAATGTGAGAAACAGAGCTCACAATATAATAAATTTCAGTCCGAGTCAAATCTGAAGCAGCGAATTTTATTGAACCGTTCTTAGAAGGCTTGTCTAGCAAGTAGGCCCCCCGATCCAGAAATTACTCCACAATTTATGCAGTTTAATTCTCGGTACTTCCCCGTTTACCTCATTGGTCTTCAAACCTATCAATATTCCTTATTGTGTTCTGCCCCTGCCCAGCTACGCTCCGCCCTTGTTTACTTCTCCCCCTACTCCAAGCCGGACGACCCTCCCCTCTATAAGTGACTTGGCTCGCTTCAGTGCTGACATGAGGGAAATTTGCTGAGCTTGGAATATCTTGATGTTCTTTTTCACCTTATCTATTTGACTGTAACATCTTCCATTGTTTGCAGGCATGTTCCATTCTTGTATGCACAGTTTAGCTAACTTAGAAGAAACTATGTATCCCTTTACATAATCTTCATTCTTGTATGCACATTTTAGCTAACTCAGCTCTTTGCTGAAACAATTATATACTGATGTTAATAAGCAATTATGATTGCAGAAGTTATTTGCTGAAGCAGTTATATACTGATGTTAATAAGCAATTATGGTTGCAGAAGTAACACTGATTAGATTAGATTAGATTAGATTACAGTGTGGAAACAGGCCCTTCGGCCCAACAAGTCCACACCGACCCGCCGAAGCGAAACCCACCCATACCCCTACATTTACCCCTTACCTAACACTACGGGCAATTTAGTATGGCCAATTCACCTGGCCCTGCACATCTTTTGTGATGTGGGAGGAAACCGGAGCACCCGGAGGAAACCCACGCAGACACGGGGAGAACGTGCAAACTCCACACAGTCAGTCGCCTGAGGCGGGAATTGAACCCGGGTCTCTGGCGCTGTGAGGCAGCAGTGCTAACCACTGTGCCACCGTGCCGCCCACTGTTTTACCTATATCCCACATTAATGAGTTGTTAACCTGACTGTCCCTCCAAATCCAGTCGAACTAATCCCTAACGACACTGACTAACTGAGCTCTTCATTAGCTCACCTAGCTGCTGCTCTATCAACCTGCCAACCTATCCAACCATTGATACACTTCACTGTCTGCTGTGTGGATTCCTGCACTGTTTCTCTTCACTGCTGTCTATGTGGATTCCTGCACTGATTGTCTTCACTGCTGTCAGTGTGGATACCTATACTGAACACAGAACATAGAATATTGGAGCACAGTACAGGCTCTTCGACCCTTGATGTTGCACCGACCTGTGAAACCAATCTGAAGCCCATTTAACCTACACAATTCAATTTTTGTCCATATCACGATCCAATATTACTATCCTCTCCGGCAAGCAATCTGTGTGCCTTTTCCACCATCTTGTTGTCATCTTCAGGGACTTCTACACCAAGATCCCTTTATTCCTCAGTACTGCCAAAGGATGGGGCAATGGGCTGAGGAGTGGCAGGTGGAGTTTAATTTAGATAAATGTGAGGTGCTACATTTTGGAAAAGCAAATCAGATCAGGACTTACAAATGGTAAGGTCCTAGGGAGTGTTGCTGAACAAAGAGACCTTGGGGTGCAGGTTCATAGCTCCTTGAAAGTGGAGTCGCGGGGAGATAGGATAGTGAAGAAGGCATTTGGTATGCTTTCCTTTATTGATTAGATTACTTACTTACAGTGTGGAAACAGGCCCTTCGGCCCAACAAGTCCACACCGAACCGCCGAAGCGCAACCCACCCATACCCCTACATTTACCCCTTACCTAACACTACGGGCAATTTAGTATGGCCAATTCACCTGACCTGCACATCTTTGGACTGTGGGAGGAAACCGGAGCACCCGGAGGAAACCCACGCAGACACGTGGAAAACGTGCAAACTCCACACAGTCAGTCGCCTGAGGCGGGAATTGAACCTGGGTCTCTGGCGCTGTGAGGCAGCAGTGCTAACCACCGGGCCACCGTGCCGCCCATTTTAAATGCCCTTAAAATTGGTAAGTCTACTACTGTTGCAGGCAGTGTGCTCCATGCCCCTACTACTCTCTGAGTAAAGAAACTATCTCTGACATCTGTCTTATATCATAGTCGCAATCGGTGTGGTTCTTTAAGACTTCATTCTTTATTTCTTCATATGGCTGGGTACGGAGCATCCGGAAACACAGAGGTTGTGTACAATTGTATTCCTCGGAAGAGCTGCACACATGGCTTAAAACAAAGACATTTTTATATTTTTCTTAAAGAAGGGTATAATCACACAGTACATTCAGACAATTACTAATCAATACATGATATTGCTTTATTTGACAGTTACTTGGTCCAGTGATATTTCTTGGGAACCAACTTTATTTTCCATCACTGAGGCCATTGCACCTGCATTTGAACTTTAGTTAAGATGGCCAGTAATGTCTTATCTAGTCGCTTTTTGTGTATGCTGTAAAGGGAGCATTATCTGCTAATCTCTATTGAAGCAGACCGTGTTTAATCATGCAGCTATAGCAGAATTAAAAGCCATTTTATGCAGCTTTTAGCAAAATTGTCATTTTGCAGCCTAGAAGCCATTTGGTCATATTATTTGCATTGAGAAGCCATCTTATTGCCACCTAAGTTATTAAGAACATCTATTAAGGATTGTTCCAAACAACAACTAGTTACCTCAGCCTGTATTCAGGTTTCAGACCTATATCTCCCCCCTTTGGTCATTCCATGACCACACCATAGGATGGGAAGGCATAGATTAGATCAATCCAATCGAATGGATGCTAGAGACTGCCATACTTCCTCCTCCTCCAAGGAGGAAGTAGGGTTAGGCAACCGCTCCTCCTCACCTTCATTTGAACGGAGAAGAAGAATTTTCTGGGGGGAGCTGATGTTGTTAATGGAAGTTATTAACTTGGCAATAATACATTTAACAAGAGCAATGCGAGCAAAGAGACAAATTAAAATAAAACCAATATTAACATAGCCAGATTTATTAACAAGTTGTACCAAGAGCCAAAACCTCAATCTCCCCATCCAGTGCCTTCTGTCATTTGATTGGCGAAGGTGCGGATGTTATCCGCATGCTTGGTAATGTTTTCAATGAGGTCAGTAACCCCCATCATACACTTGCGTTTTACTACGGCGCAAACCCCACCCTCTTTGGCGAGTAGGTAGATGTAGTACGGTGTACCGATTTTGCTGGAAAAATAGATGTAATTCTGAGAGCATGTCCTTAACTCCTGCTAAGACCAAGGCCATCTCATTGCCCAGGAGGGTGAGACCGCAAATAAGATAGTTTCAATTTTGATGGCTAATAATTCCTGCAGATCCTCCTAAGGAAAAAGTACTAAGAAATGCATAGCCTGCAAACTGAGGTTTACTGCTGCCCAAAGCCTTAGCACCCCTCCAATGCGAGCAGAATTCAGGTGAAACTGAACCTTTGCTAGGGAAACCCCAACCCCATTCCTAGGTAGTTGGACAGGGAACAGTAGTCGGGAAAAGTGTCCCTACAGCTATAGCATGGGGAGTACCTGTTTAATCAAGAACAAGGAAGTCGGTTGCTCTGCCTTGGCTGAAAAGATAATAACCATTTAGTATCAATAATGGAGGTGGCTTCCCAATAAAAAGCAGGCCTGTCTTTGCGACTACCTTGAATGTATGGGTGTCCATGGCTACAAAGTATGGTCGCTCTGGGCGCTTAGAGTGAAAGCTGTTCAATAAAAAGAGGTGGGTCTTTCAGGAAGAGATGCAGTTATTGTCCCAGATTGGTCCCTTCCATCCTGCAATTGGGAAGATAGAGGTGCCATTGGGGGTCTCATAGTGAGGGTGGGTGCCGTTATCCATACCACAAAGAGCCTGAGCACTGGTAATAACAGGAACACACTCCTCCCTTAGGCATACGCATGAGATGCGAGGCCCCACAGAGGAGCAGTAGCGGTTAGTACATTTCAAAAGAAACATTATGTCAGGTAAATGCCTTAGAATTGTACCATACTCCGTCATTGGGATTCGGGAGGGGGAAAGGGGTCATGAGTCCTTTGCTGATGTGAGGGCGTAATAGACCACTTCATCTCGGCTGAATATTTTGCTGTGACTTTGAAAAAACAAGTTGTTAGAGAAAGACTGCATTTCCCCCATTTGTTCTTTTGTGGCGTGCAGATTTAGGTAGGGGCAAGGCTTATCAGGGCTGCCCATAGCACAACTGAAATCAAACTGGCATAAAACACCTTGGACAAGGTAAAGACAATTGAGACTTGTCCTGTAAACAAAATGTCCGATTTTCTTGATGCAGTTGACCGTTGTGACAGTCATTCTTGGTAACATTCCATGCATCAAAGGAATCAGTCTCTTTGCACACAAGGACATCTTTTGGGCATAAATCGTACACAGTCTCTGGTGACTCTGGTAAATAGTTGCAACTTGAGCACAAATACCGATGACAACTAGTTCACTTAACGGTAAGTTCGATCTTCATCTCCCCTCCCTTGCAACGACCTTGCAACGATGTAGGTGCCTAGCGACCTATCAACTATAGGGGTGGTGAGGAGAACCTGGAAGGTCCCCTCCCATCAAGGTTGGAGGCTGTGGCGTGTCCATTGCGATAGAGTATAAACCATTCCCTCCTTGCCCAAGTGTGTACAAAAATGCACAAAAAGTAACTAAAATAGACAGCAGCAAAAAGGAACACAAACTTGTCCAGCAAGGGTCACCCACATTTTGATTTGAGTATCGAGAGAGTATCCTATTTGAGGCCATAGTTTCTGCTCTTCAGCAGGGGGCTTCCCCTGTAATTTCTGTACCTTATCCAGGTCTGGCATACCTATCCCCATATTGTCTCTATCCGGGTTTTGCTGGGGACCCAATGGAACCACAAGTTTTGGTGTAAGGCTGCCTGCTTGGCAGCAGCATCTACCTGCCCATTACTTTGGAAACTGTATCAGTT
This sequence comes from Chiloscyllium plagiosum, assembly GCF_037043375.1. Classification (NCBI taxonomy): domain Eukaryota; kingdom Metazoa; phylum Chordata; class Chondrichthyes; order Orectolobiformes; family Hemiscylliidae; genus Chiloscyllium; species Chiloscyllium plagiosum. The sequence goes on from NW_028270173.1 coordinate 61,872,778, forward strand.
GCCTCAGCGTGAGCCGATCATCTTGATAACTGCCAGACTGATTGGACGAAACAGCATTTTTGTAATGCTATTTTTTGGGAGTTAAATATCCTCGATGTTCCTACAAGGCTCCATAATCGTAGGTCACACCAAAAGCACAATGAAGAGTCAGTGTATATTAGTAGATCTTCCTTCTGCTAGGTCGCAAGCATGTCAATTCCCCACATTAGCTGCAAGGTAACATTAAAGACACATCACTCCCCAGTGGCCACATTTTCGCAGTTAAAGCAAGGGCCAGCCATTTGTCCCTGAAAGATTTTGCTGTTTTGTTCCCAGTCTTAAAGGTGGAATACTGGGGCCTGCCTGTCCACATTTCCAGGGTCCCATCGGGAAAAGATTGCTCAGCAGTGGTTGCTGGGTAGGCATCTGAGGTAGGTTCCATCCTCCAGTGGGTATTCTGGTCCCAAATCAACCCTGTCAGGGCTGGCAGATGGCATTTGGAATTGTGAGGGCGCTGGATATATTCGGTTTCACCTGTAACTTGCATCGTGGTTCACTCTGATTCCGCCCATTCCCAATAGAAAACTGCTCACCTCATTTGCAACTGGAAATTCCTGGACTAGTTCATATCATTTGTCTGGATCAGGTCAGTGACACCAGGTGGAAGACATTTCAAAGGCATAGGGTTAAAGGTGAATCAGCTTCTCGATTAGTCTTTCAGTTGTATGCCATTTCCATCAAACAGATAGCCACATATTTCAGACTTATCAGACAAGCCATTCGTATTCAGGCTACTCCCAGAATTTTTCTGCATTTACATCCGTTTCACCCTTGGACATATTGAGCAAATTTGGCTGGTTTGTTCTTGTGGTCAGGGGCATGCTTCATTAACATTACTCTAAACCGGGATGGGCTCTGGCTTAGGAAGGTGCAGGCCGCTCATCTCTGTGATATTGGCTATAATGACTGGATGCTTCATTTATAAAACAAGGAAAGGTTTGTAATGGGGGGGGTGCTGGGGACAATCAGGAGATGTTAGGGGCTCAGCAGGTATCCAGGAATAAAATTCCCATCCTCAAATAGGGTCGGTAAGCCAGCCATAGGCTCGGGATTCCGATTAGAATCTAAGTTTTTTATTTTACAGTTTTGTTGCTTTAATCCTGTTTGTATATTCCTCAGTCTTAGTGGCATTACACTATTTTTCATGTCTCTTTTATTTTTTACATCTCCTGTCCGTTTTATTTTTTCATTGACCCATTCACAGTCAGCTATGAACACGTCCCAGCTTTTGGGAGTTCCATCTGCTTTACACACCTCTACCCCCGCAATCCCATGCAGAATTCCTTCAACTGGTCGGTAAGGTATCCTTCCATTCTTTAGTTTGCAATGAATTAATGCAGCCATGCTTCAAATTAACCATGAGGCAATGAGACAGGTCACTGACAATGTGTAAAGAAATAAAACCAAGCTATCCTGCCAATTAATTCTGATTTTGTGATTCAAGGCTAATACAATTGATTATTAAAGAAATAATAAATAAACTAATCATTATCTGTAATTCAGAGGTGGAAACTGAACAAGTGACTAAGACATTTTAAAAGTCATCAATATAAACTGGAAATTCATTTATTCAGTATTCAAGGTTTAAATGTAAAATGTGCACAGTTTCCAACTCTGAAATCTGTCATAATTACCTGGTTCTCATCCGTTAATCTAAATCCTAGAATAGGATCCTTAAGCAGTCCTGACCAGTCATTGCTCATTTACAATGCTATAGGCCGTGAAATGACTGCAACTGCCTTAAAAGGTCTTGTCTACTCACATGACAACAAAAAACTGAATCCAAAGACAGAGATATTAACAATAGGATGTTTGTTTTGTGAGATGATTTCTCACAACATATTGTTGAACTGAAACTTCAATTGTCACTGAGGGAGGGAAATTGGTATAAAATAAAACTACGACTGACACACAATAATCACCAATGAAACACAGCAGTCTTAAAATGAAGTGGAAACAAACGAGTCTGAAACAAAAATTAACTCTGCTAGTATAATTTTCTGAAAACAATGCTGTTGGTTTGGGATATTTTGGATCTGTCTTTATACTTCCAATTTTACAAAATTTAACTAAATTAAATAAGGTTCATGCAATTCCTCCACTCAATGAGGACATGTTAAAGTCTGAAGTGATTTTCCTCAATGTTAGGTCTAGATTATAACTAAAATTGAACAGCAACCTGCTCTCATCCTGGAACAGAATGCTTCTGCACCTGAGGCCCATATTTAGTGCTTCTGCTTTACTTCCTCAGTCAATTCTTTCACTAGTACAACATGTAAAATGATCTTTGGCAGTAGCATGAAATTATGGGAAATTTGACTCATGCCAAATGGTGCACAATTGAAGGAGAAGACTTTTTTTAAAAGAAGATTATGATGTTGCCTTCCTCCATATTAAACTGATTTGAAATTAAATAAGATTGGCTTTTATGTTAGCATAAAAGTGATTAGTTAGAAATTAACAGTAGGACAGTCATGGCCTGTAAGAAGAACAGGGGTTAATATTTCATTTCATAATTACTGATGGATGCTTAACCTTAAAAGAAATCATGTTAAACTCCCAAAATGCAAATGAAATTCCAAACAGTACCGGATCTCAAGCTCCAGGAAACAAAATGCAAACATTCAATCATCAACAAGCAAATGTGCATTCAAACTGAATCTCAAAGGGTTAAACTTTCTGCAAGCTGCAGGGAATCAGTGCTGTGTCTTTGTCTTTCTGTCTCTCTCACACACGCACATGAACATTTTAAGGGTAATGAGGCACCTGCATTCCCGAACACAGTCAAAGTTAGGGAGTTTAGCCTCACAAATCCTGGCTGTGGCACATACTTGCTTAACCAAGTGTGCAAGAACTGTATCACTGGCCAGCTTTCCTTTTTAACGTGACAAAAGCAGCAACCACACTCTATATTTCATAAACAAAGAACAAACACCAAAAAAAACAGAACAAAACCAAAGCAGACAAATAAGACAAAACATCAAAGCAAGACAAGCCAAGTCAAACAGATACAAGAGAAGATAACCTCGACCTAAAGCTTTCACAAAATAACAACCGGGCAATGAACAACAAGACTAATGATTTCTGCAGAACATTATCGACATACTAAAACCCTGACAGTCTCGTTATAATATATCATGATACTTCTTTGTTTCTTCTTTTACAGAATAATTTGAAAATCAATTTAGACAATGCCAATTTGACTGAATTTGAGTTCCCGACTCATTTGAAGTACTTCCTTATGTAGATCCCTAATCTGTTCATGGAGTTCCCGTATACTTTTTTTAAGAGTCCCCGACTATATTTGGATTCCCCGATCCACATGTCCCCGACTCAAGCCTCCATGAACGCTATCGTATTCACACAGGAGAGAAACCATTCAGATGCAAGGTATGTGACAAATCATTCACAATGGCATCAAGCTTCCATGTACATCTTGGGGAGTGACCGTTTACATGCATACTGTGAGAAATCATTTTTGTTATCACCAGATCTCTGCAGATATCAACGCATTCACACTAGGGAGAGACTGTTCAAATTTGAAATGTGTGACAAATCATTCTCACAGTTTTGCTATTTTGATTCGAGTTATGCCGGGGCACCTTGATGCTATACTTGATCAAATGCCGCCTTAATGTCAAGGGCTGTCACTTTCACCTCACCTCTGGAATTCAGCTCTTTTGTCCATGTTTGAACCAAGGCTGTAATGAGATCAGGAGCTGAGTGATCCTGGCGAAACGCAAACTGGGGATCACTGAGCAGGTTGTTGCTGAACAGATGCTGCTTGATAGTGCTGTTGATGACCCCTTCCAACACTTTTCTGATGATGGAGAGTAGACTGATTGGGGGGGTAATTGGCTAGGTTGGATTTGTCCTGCTTTGTGAGTACAGGACATATCTGGGCAATTTTCCACATTATCTGGTAGATGTCAGTGTTGTAACTGTACTAACAGAGCTTGGTTAGGAAGCGGCAAGTTTTGGAGCGCATGCTTTCAGTCCTATGAGCAGAATGCTATCAGGGCTCATTGCCTTTGCAATATCCAGTGCTCAAGCTGTTTCTTAATATCACGTGGAGTGAATTAAATTGGCTGGAGACTGGTATCTGTGATGCTGGGGACCACTGGAGGAGCCCGAGATGGGTTATCCACTTGGCACTTCTGACTGAAGATTGTTGCGAATGCATCAGCCTTATCTTTTGCACTGATGTACTGGACTCCTCCACCACTGAGGATGGGAATATTTGTGGAGCCTCTTCCTCCTCTTGTGAGTTCTTAAATTGCCCATCACCATTTACAACTGTACCTTGAAGGACTGCAGAGCATAGATCTGTTCCGTTGGTTGTGGGATCACTTGGCCCAAAAAAGCATATGGAGTCCAATTGACATTTACCCAGGGGTTCTCTGTATCACTGGTTTTGTAATAAATATTGATTACATTTCATTCCCAAACTTAGTTTGACATTGGACATTTTTCTCTGCTCTGATTGGTTCAAGTTTCAGTGTTCTTATTGGTTACTTGGTCAGAAGGATGTGATTGGATAATCAGGGATTTCATTGCATGCCCACGTGATGTCAGTATGAACATGTTCTCATGCATGCAGTGGAGAAAGGAAGGGTCAAAACTAATCACTGACTTTGCCAAAGTATAATCAGTTTAGGAAATCCACTCCTAGAAAAGAATCAGTTTGAAGGAGAAATGAGCATGTTTGTGAAAGAATCAGGGGAAAACAGATGGTGGAGAATGTTGTAGTCCACATAATTAATTTTATGATGTGTGCTAGGATTGGCATTAACTGGGGACAATTGTAGGAATTCACTGGTGGTGATCTACTGGTGACGAGGGTTAACCGAAAGGAGAGAAAACTGTTCTTTACCAGGTTCTTCAAGACAGTAAGACCAGATCAAAGATGGTCATCTTTACCCTTTTATTAATTGTGAGTAATCCCTTCAGAGTTCAGATTCACCATTTAATGCCAAATATGAGACTGTTACTAGATTCTGAGTAATTAACCTAAAAACATAGTAAAAATGAACAATGTTTAAAATAGCAGAATCTGAATAATTCAGACTGATAATTCTCTGTGAGCTCTACAAGAGTATGTGTACCTTCCACAAGACTGAGATGTAAAATCCAGTATTGTGGTGCACTCCTTCCTGCCATGTTCTGAGTCTGCAGCTCAAACCCCTCACCTTGCAGCAGAAAATATTAAAAAAATCAAAAAGGACAAATTGACCATAAAATATCATCAACAAACTGTTTAATTTTAATGAACCTCTATCAGACCCCAACGCATTGACTATCGCTCTGCCTTTAACACCATGATTCCAACCAAACTCACCTCAAATGTCCAAGGCTTAAGACACTACATCCCTGACCAACTGGATCATCGACTTGGTGACCCACAGTACACAATGAGTAAGGACAGACAAGAAAACCTCCTCCACGAAAATCCTCAGCAGCAATTCCCCAGAAAAGCTGCATTTTAGCCCCTTGCGATACTCCTTCTACATTCATGACTGTGTGGCTAACTTCCACTTTACCTCCATTTCCAACTTTGCTGATGACATCACAGTAGTGTGTCGGATCGCAAACAATGAAGACACAGCATGCAGGAAAGAGAGACTTTAGTGGCATGGTGTATCGACAACAACCTCTCCCTTAATGACAGCAAAATGAAGGAAGCAGAGTGGAGGACATGCCCGTCTGTATTCATAGCAGAACGTGGAGATGGTTGAGAACATCAAGTTCTTTGGAGTAACAGTCACCAATAATTAATCCTGGTCCATCCTGATTCATAGTATAGTTAAAAAAAGCACACCAATACCTTTTTTTTGGAAGGATAACCAATTTCATCACTTCCAAAATCAATATTTCAAATTTTTATATGTGCACCATAGAAAGCATCCTGTTTGCATGTGTTATAGTTTGATATAGCAACTGTCCTGCCCAAGACTGCAAGAAATTCGAAGTTGTGCACACAGCCCAGTCTATTGTGCAAACCAGCCTTCCATTTGTTAGCTCCATTATCCTGCTGCCTTGGGAATACATCCAATATTATCAAATAGCTCTCCCATCCCATTTATACTCACTTTCACCCTGTACCATCGAATAGATACATCTGCCAATCTGGTGCTGTCAGTTTGAAAGCCTCTGAGAGAATGAATGCTATTCCCACACTAAAAATCTCTGTCATACATTTACGAGGAGAACTGAGACAGCAGCTGCAATAAGTGAGGTTTATTCAGGTGGGACAATGATAAGGTTAAATTCCCACCTGACCTGCTGCTCAACGTCACCTCCGCATCGCTGGTCAGTTCCCCAAGCTTCACGAAGCTCATGTTGCTTCAGAATTATTTGCATTGATTGCGAGAAACATCAATCGGAGAGCCAAAGCATTCTGCCCATTCTCTCCTCTTCTTCAACCAAAGCTGATTCAACTCCCATAGCATTATGGACCAGACCAAACCCCCTCCAAATATATTAATAAGGTAGCCTAGACCCTAACGTTTTCTTTAAATATAAATGTAAGGAGTTGTATTCCTAATGCAATTTGATCTGTCAAACTATTCGATGCTAAGCAAAACATAATTTATTCAAAGACTATAGTTAAAGTACAACAAAAGAATGAATAAAGAAAAGAATTGGCTTAGCTGTATCTCAGTTGGAAAACTTAACAGAATTATAGATTCAGTGTTACTAATGAATTGTTCTGATGTAGTGAGAGCTCGTTCACTTCTTATAGGGACTGAAAACCAAGTGAGGAGATGGTGAGTGAAGGAGCAGCTTTTATACAAATTGTATCCCATAATATCCAATCTTCGGGCAGTCTGACTATCCTGTGGGCAATCAGGGGTGGAAATGTCCCTTATGCTGTGTGAGAAGATCCAGCTGAGAGAGCTGTTTACTCGGTGCTTTGTGCTGAACTGATAGGTTGGACATTAAGTGTGTTTATTGGAAGCGTTTTCTTTCTGAAATACAGGCTGCATTTTCTTAATGGCTCATTCTTGAATATGAGAACCTGAGGTGTAATTATCTGGGAAGTGCAGAGTTACAATGTGGTTTTGCAGCTCCTGTTTCTGAGGTTAATTCTGTCTTTCATTGTGACCAGCTGAAGAGTTTGGTCAGTGCACAGAGGTGAGGTTCTACATTAAAATCAATGTTTAGGGGGAAGGTGAATGGTATCTGATTTGTTGGAGAGAAATGAATAATGCATAGTTGTGTTTCCTGGTCAAGGATGTAGTTTGTTGAACTGAAATCAGCTTGTTGGTCTGGAAACTAAAGACGAGGAGAAAATGAGGAATGCAGATGCTGGAGATCAGAGTTGAGGCGTAGTGCTAGAAAAGTACAGCATCCAAGGAGCAGGAGAATCGACATTTCGGGCATAAGATTCCTGATGAAGAGCCTGTGGCTGTAACTGTGTTTTTGTTTTTGCTGCTATTTACCTATTATTTACTTATCGATGTTACTTAACTGTGATTTGCCTGTATTGCTCGCATGGCAAAGCTTTTCACTGTGCCTCGGTACACGTGACAATAAATTCAATTCAATTCATTTCAATTATGCCCAGAGCATTGATTCTCCTGCTCCTCGGATGCTGCCTGACCTGCTATGCTTTTCCATAATCTCGACTGTAGACAAAAGACTATTGGTACAAAGTGGAGGTTGACCTCCATTTGAGAATAAAAACCGAAACACCCAAAGAGGAGCGTCTTGCCCTAAAGTCTGTAAAAAGAATGTGAAATGTGGTGTAATCTGCTATTCAGTAACTTCTAGTGGCTAAGTAAAATAAATCCCTGACACTCACTTTAAAACCAACAAGTAACAATTTATTTATCCAACTCTTAACAGTGAACAAACCATTAGCTAAACCATTAACAAACTGAATAAATCCATTCTAACTACTAAGTATTCTTGAATAAAACATGATTCCAATAGTATGCTGTTCCAATAAATACAAATCTCACTCATATGACAATAAATAGAATTTACTCTCTCAAAATTATAGCTGGGTTACATGTCTTCCAGAATGTTCTGTGCCTTCTCCTTTGTTTCATCTGTCAGGAATGCCTTCTCTGTCGATTCTTCTGTCAGGCGTATTCACTAGTTGTGTCTTTGGTACCGTTGTTATTCAGATGGTGCTTTTTCTGATGCATAAAAAATGCTGTGTGAGCCAGCGATTCTCTCTTGAGCTGAGGGCTGTGAGCTGTTATGGATGGCAGCTGTGAGGGCTTTGTCCATCTGTCCCCATCTTTTATACCCACAATGACAAATCAATATTTCTTACAGTAGGATTGGTCCTGTGTTGTCAAATCCACCAGATTTAAATTTAATAGGTTTTTGCTTTCTCAGGGCCTGGTTCAATTGTTTGGTTCAACTCAAATGCCTGTCGTCTTGGTAAAAATTGCTGGTTGGCCTGCTAACCGTATGCCTTTCCATAGAAATATTTCAATTTAGGTTCTCTGTGTACATGCAAACTTTTAAGCTGTTGGTTGCAAACATGCATAAAAAAAACCTAAACACTGAAAAAACACCATCTTTTGAAAGGACTACGTAATGCTTTTCCCCCCTAGCATTTTACAATTTTACAAACACCAATTTCTAACCTCCTGCCTCCCAACTTATAATTACTATATCCAACTTGCAACACCTCCCCCCTTAATAAGAAATATGAACCAACATTATGACAGATGGCTTCATTTGTTTTAAAACCTTAATTCCATTTTATTACATCACTCCTTAACCTAGAGTTACACATTTCATACTAATTCTATACAAGAATAAATGTGTAACTCTAAATATATATATAAAACATTGAACACTACTGTTTCTATCTTACTTAAACATTTTTCTTTAAAATGCACGATAAAGCATCCACGATAATATTTTCGTGATTCACAACTTGTGTAATCTGCTAAATAAGTGCTTGTAACACGAGATTCCAACGAAGTCATCTGGTGCTCTTGTCCTGAAACCTTTCTAGAAATGTCAAACGATTGTGATTGGTATACACAATCATCTCTGATGTATTGTTTGCAATGTAAACACTAAAATATTGTAAGACCATTACCAAACTCAATAACTCTTTTTCAATGGTGGAATATTTTTTCTGGTGGATGTTTAGATTTTTTGAAAAAAACAGATTGGCCTTTCAATTCCACAATCATTCTCCTGCAACAACACAGCTCTAACACCTACGTCGCTTGCTTTAATGGCGATTTTGAAAGGTTTCCAAAAAGTTGGCATGGCTAAAACTGGTGTGGTGGTTAATGCTCAAATGCCCCCTGGCATTGTTCTGTCCACCAAAATTTCATTTAATTTTTTAACAAATCCATCAACGGTGCCACTAAGCTACTAAAGTTTGGTACAAATTTCCTGTAGAATCCACTCGATCCTAAAAATCAAAGCACTTCCTTCTTCATGGATGGTCTTGGAAATGCCTTGATGGCCTTTGTCTTCATGTTCCTCAGTGTCTTCACATTTCACAGTGTCATCTGTTCGTATCTGATGTTGTGCCCTAAGAATGTTAATTCTGCCTTCGCAAGTTCTGTTTTTGCCAAGCTTATAACCAACTTTGCATTTCATAGTCTCTCAAAGAGCTCTGCCAATTGCTCCATGTGATTTTTCTACGAATGGCTAAAGATCACTAAGTCATCTGTGCAGATTAGTCAATCCTGCAACAACTCTGTTTGTAAACTGTTGGAAAGTGGCTGGTGCATTTTTCATTCAAAAGGCATTACTTTCGATTGATATAGCCCATTTGGGGTTACAAAAGCAGAAACGTCTTTTGCTCTGTCTGACAAAGGTACTTGCCAGTAACTGCGAAGTAAGTCCAATTTTGTAATTTATGTTTAATTTAAACAAATGTGAGGTGCTGCATTTTGGGAAAGCAAATCTTAGCTGGACTTTTCACTGAATGGTAAGGTCTTAGGGGGTGTTGTTGAACAAAGAGACTTTGGAGTGCAGATTCATAGCTCCTTGAAAGAGGAGTCGCAGGTAGATAGGATAGTGAAGAAGGTGTTTGGTATGCTTTCCTTTATTGGTCAGAATATTGAGCACAGGAGTTGGGAGGTCCTGTTGTGGCTGTACAGGACATTGGTTAGGCCACTGTTGGAATATTGTGTGCAATTCTGGTCTCCTTCCTGTTGGAAAGATGTTGTGAAACTTGAACGGGTTCAGAAAAGATTTACAAGGATGTTGCCAGGGTTGGAGGATTTGAGCTACAGGGAGATTCTGAACAGGCTGAGGCTGTTTTCCATGGAGCATCGGAGGTTGAGGGGTGACCTGAAAGAGGTTTACAAAATCATGAGGGGAGTAGATAGGATAAATATACAAAGTCTTTTCCCTGGGGTCGGGGAGTCCAGAGCTAGAGGGCATAGGTTTAGGGTGAGAACGGAAAGATATAAAAGAGACCTCAGGGGCAACTCTTTCACACGGAGGATGATACGTGTATGGAATGAGCTGCCAGAGGAAGTGGTGGAGGCTGGTACAATTGCAACATTTAAAAGGCATTTGGATGGGTATATGAATAAGAAGGATTTGGAGGGATATGGGCCGGGTGCTGGCAGGTGGGACGAGATTGGGTTGGGATATCTGGTCGGCATGGATGGGTTGGACCGAAGGGTCTGTTTCCATGCTGTACATCTCTATACATCTATTTGGTCAATATTACAGCAGGAGTATGGTAGGGCTGAAGTGGATGACAAGCAGTACAGACAGAACACACGATGGATATGGGATTCAAAGTAAATTTAATGTTGGGAACATCTCCCTTGTTTGCTGTTTCAGTAACATAAAAGTTCGGGGTGCATATGTCATCTCAGTCTGTAACACTTGTCTGAATTTGGTTCGGGTAACTGCATAAATACATGTGTTTGTGCAGATGCACAAACACAGGAGCATAAAATTAGTGGAGTCAGTTATATATGTTGAGTCATAGTCATAGAGATGTACAGCATAAAAACAGACCCTTCAGTGCAACTCGTCCATGCCAACCAAATCTCCCAACCCAATCTAGTCCCACCTGCCAGCGCCTGGCCCATATCCCTCAATACCTTTCCTATTCATCTAGCCATCCAGATGACTTTTAAATGTTGCAATTGTACTAGCCTCCAATACTTCCACTGGCAGCTCATTCATTATACGTATCACCCTCTTTTATACGTATCACCCGTGAAGACGTTGCCCCTTAGGTCTCTTTTATATCTTTCCTCTCTCACCCTCAACCTATGCCCTCTAGTTCTGGACTCCCCGACCCCAGGGAAAAGACTTTGTCTATTTATCCTGTCTATGCCCCTCATGATTTTATAAACCTCTATGAGGTCCCCCCTCAGCCTCTGACACTCCAGGGAAAACAGCCCTAGCCTATTCAATCTCTCCCTATAGCTCAAATCCTCCAACCCTGGCAACATCCTTGTAAATCTTTTCCAAACCCTTTCAAGTTTCACAACATCTTTCTGACAGGTAGGACACCAGAATTGCACACAATATTCCAACAGTGGCCTAACCAATGACCTACACAGCTGCAACATGACTTCCCAACTTCTGTACTCAATACTCAATAAAAGAAAGCATATCAAACACCTTCTTCACTATCCTATCTATCTGCGACTCCACTTTCGAGGAGCTATGAACCTGCACTCCAAGGTCTCTTTGTTCAGCAACACTCCCTAGGACCTTACCATTAAGTCCTGCTAAGATTTGCTTTCCCAAAAAGCAGTACCTCACATTCATCTGCCACCTCTCAGCCCATTGACCCATCTGATCAAGAGCCCTTGATCAGGTGACCTTTTTCACTGTCCACTACACCTTCAATTTTGATGTCATCTGCAAACGTACTAACTGTACCTCTTATGCTGACATTTATAAATGAAGAAAAGTAGAGGACCCAGCACCGATCCTTGTGGCACTCCACTGGTCACAGGCCTCCAGTCTGAAAAACAACCCTTCACCACTACCCTCTGTCTTCTACATTTGAGCTAGTTCTGTATCCAAACGGCTAGCTCTCCCAGAATTCCATGTCATCTAACCTTGCTAACCAGTGTCCCATGGGGAATTTTCTTGAACGCCTTACTGTAGTCCATATAGATCACATCTACCGCTCTGCCCTCATCAATCCTCTTTGTTACTTCTTCAAAAAACTCAATCAAGTTTGTGAGACATGATTTCCCACAGACAAAGCCATGTTGACTATCCCTAATCAGTCCTTGCCTTTCCAAACAAATGTACATCCTGTCCCTCAGGATTCTCTCCAACAACTTGCCCACCACTGATATCAGACTCACTGGTCTGTAGTTCCCTGACTTGTCCTTACCACCTTTCTTAAACAGTGGCACCATGTAGCAACCTCCAGTCTTTTGGTACATCACCTGTGACTTTCGATGATACAAATATCTCAGTGAGAGGCCCAGCAATCACTTCCCTAGCTTTCTGCAGAGTTCAAGAGTATACCTGATCAGGTCCTGGGGGTTTATCCACTTTCAAGACATGCAGCACTTCCTCTTCTGTAATGTGGACATTTTTCAAGATGTCACCACCTATTTCCCTCCGTTCTATATCTTCCATGTCTTTATCCACAGTAAATACTGATTGTAATTGTAACATTACACATTATTGGTTTGTCATTTGCATTAATAAGAAAGATATCACACACATCATCCAGATGCAGTGAAGAGTAAGATAATAGATTTCCTTTGCTTCTCAATCTTTGGATCATTCTGAGCAACATTGGTCATGTTCCCTCTCAGCCTCCTGTGGATTCTGCTGGCTGTTAAAATACGTCCCACGGTCAGAGCATTGAGCAACAAGATAAGGAATGGTGGGAGGAGTTGACTTAAGGAATGGTCAATCAGCTAACTGTTACCCATGCAGCTTCATTGTAATATTCCACCTTAAATGTGCAGCCCATGTTACGTTATCAATTGTAATGGGTCAAATGCAAAGCAGAAGAAAATGTTTTTTAAACAGAACTGCAGACAGACAGTTCCTAGAACCACAGATACATTTTTTTCAGTGCAGTATTTTGTCCTCAGCTTCTGGCAGCAGATGGCAATAAAACAATCAAAGGTGAAAGCGACCATTTGAGAGATCACATTTCCCTGGCACAGGATCACAATAGTTATCACTTTAGCAGTAATATGTTAAAGAACAGAAAACATGAATCAACCATCAGATTGCAACAAGCGAGTGCATCTGCAGCATTTTGGCATGATCTCAAATTTTATTCTGGAATATTCCTCTTGTGCACTTGAAATGATATAAATATAAAGTTACGGCTTAATCAGTATGAAATAAATAAATCAAAATAAACATCTGCGTAAGCATGCATGGCATTATCAAAATTGTTTAAACATTAAAATCCTTGGAGCTACTTGCTTTATGAACACATGAAAGAGATGGTGCAAACCCTTGGGGCTGAGAGGAAATTACAAATGTGTTATCTGTATGATATGAATAGCAAACTATAATCAACTAGAAATAATTGTCTGAAAGCAAGGAATAAACCTAAGAGAATGGATTGAAAATATTGACGATTGAACCTGTTAGGAGGCTTTGTTGTAAATGCTCAGAATGACCAAGAACAACAAGCCCAAACAGCTGGGTTTGGATCTGTGAGCATAAAAGGGAAGTGAATACCTGGTGAGGAAATTGTCTTCGCAATGTCAGACTATGTTCAAAGGCCAACTGTCACCACATGCTACTTGAGGAAGCATGACATACTAAACTGTAAACCTTTCCCGGTCCTGAAGCGATGACCTCAAAACAGGGCCCATTTTACTCAGATGAGTCTTTATGTCACAATTCACTTCTGTAGTTCTTTTGGTCCAACACTTTTCTCATGCCTCGGGTAATAATTGAGATATTATTATCTTTTAAGTTAGATTCTTGATTTGGCCTAACTCCTCTTCCTGACTGCACAGACATCCTTTTTGTTCACTTCATAATGTTTTCAGTACCAACATGGACCACAATTACCACACTCTTCCACTCCCATGGTCAGTTCCTTCATAGATCAGAACAAATATCCTAACATTGACACAATGCAGCAGCATTCTGGAGTCACCTTGCTGTCAGAGAATCGTGTCATTCTCCCTCAGTATACAGTCCTGACCTACTGCTGCATTTCTTTTTTCTCCCTCTGCTGAACTGACTTCCTGTACCACAGTATCTTGGTCAGTGATGTTATCCTCTCTGTTGTCCTTGGTGTTATCAAGTTGATTTGAAAGAACATCAAATATATTGGACAATTGTGAAGTCTGAGCCTCCTATGTTGCTACTCTGTAGATTCTCTAACTTAACACACTCTCAATCAACCCCACCCCATTTCATACCAGTTAAAATTCAAGAGAGTCAACCTGTAGGGTTGCTTCATGAGAACTTCTGTCGTGTTTGCACTTTTAAATTGCAGAGCTCCGATATTTAAGATGATGTCTCCACACTGTCCATTACACTCAAGAAACTTGGCAGCATCATCCAGGACAAAGAAGTCCGCTTAATTGCCATCACATCCACAAATATTCAATCTTTCCACTAACAATGTTCAGTAGAAATTCACAAAGGCTCGAAGGACACGAGCTCTGGTTATGTGGGGAACACGGCTGCCTCCAAGTTCCCTTTCAACCTACTCACTGTCCAAACTTAGAGATACATCACAATTGCTTCAGTTTAACTGTGTCAACATGCAGGAACTCACTTTCATATAGGACTATGCACTAACATACAAAAATATACACTTCAGCAATCCAAGAACGCAGCTCTACACCACCACTACCTCAAGGATAACTAGCGATGGTCAATCAGTACTAACCCAGCTAGCGATGCCCACATCCTACGCATGAATAAAAACGTATGTGAGGTTTGGATTTTTTTTTGTTGTGTTTGCAAGTATGTTGCACAATTTGGATATATCGATTGCATTGCCGTCAAACTTATGAACAAAAGGAAGTACAAATCAAGCTGATGCCACCCCTAACTTAATTCAACCCTTTTAAGTTCATGCATTATTCTGTGAATCTATCTTGAAACCTCCATCAAAGTGCCCACCAAACCCACTTTGCTTTGGCCAAATATGTCATCCCCAAAACTTTGACAATCCAACAAATGAAGTTATGTACTCAATAATCTTTCTTAGACTCTTTGGGTATTTTTTTAATGCAAAGGCATAGACTTAACAGTGTAGAATCTAATATTTGATCGCATTGTTTTGTTTCAGATCAGAGAACATTGCGTCAAACGACCTATTCTGGAGCAATAATGTATCATGCATTAAACACACCAGGATGCCAAATGGAATAGCTCACTGCACAAATGATACTGAGAAACAGTGTAACTTTGAACTTATTTGCCCAGGGAAACTCTTATTAAATACATGAGGAACAGTACATTGAGATGATTATGAATAAATGGACATAGCTCATTGCAACTGAACCTGTTCTTATTTTACATTGGATTGGCTGTGAGAGACGTCGGTCAGAGAGCCCACCCACTCTGCCCATTGTCTCCTCTTCCTCTTCCAGAGATGGTTCACTTCCTATAGGGACTGAAAACCAAATGAGGAGATGGTGAGCGAAGGAGCAGCTTTTATACAAATTGTATCCCATAAGGCGTGGATCGGTACCTGGGACTACGATGTTGTGGCCGTCACGGAAACTTGGATAGAAGAGGGACAGGAATGGTTGTTGGAGGTTACTGGTTACAGATGTTTCAGTAAGATTAGGGAGGGTGGTAAAAAAGGAGGGGGGGTGGCATTGCTAATTAGAAATGGTATAACGGCTGCAGAAAGGCAGTTCGAGGGGGATCTGCCTTTGGAGGTAGTATGGGCTGAAGTCAGAAATAGGAAAGGTGCAGTCACCTTGTTGGGTGTTTACTATAGACCCCCCAATAGCAACAGAGATGTGGAGAAACAGATTGGGAAACAGATTTTGGAAAGGTGCAGAAGCCACAGGGTAGTAGTCATGGGCGATTTCAACTTCCCAAATATTGATTGGAAGCTCTTTAGATCTAGTAGATTGGATGGGGCGGTGTTTGCCCAGTGTGTCCAGGAAGCTTTTCTAACTCAGTATGTAGATTGTCCGACCAGAGGGGAGGCCATATTGGATTTGGTACTCGGTAATGAACCGGGACAAGTGATGGGCTTGTTAGTGGGTGAACATTTTGGTGATGGTGACCACAATTCTGTGACTTTCACCTTGGTTATGGAGAGAGATAGGTGCGTGCAACAGGGTAGGTTTTACAATTGGGGGAAGGGTAATTACGATGCTGTAAGACAGGATCTGAGGAGCATAAGTTGGGAGCATAGGCTGTCAGGGAAGGATGTCGTGGAAATGTGGAACTTTTTCAAGGAACAGATACGACGTGTCCTTGATATGTATGTACCTGTCAGGCAGGAAAGAGATGGTCGTGTGAGGGAACCTTGGCTGACGAGGGGGGTCGAATGTCTTGTAAATAGGAAGAAGGAGGCTTACATAAGGTTGAGGAAACAGGGTTCAGACAGAGCAGTGGAGGGATACAGGATAGCCAGAAGGGACCTGAAGAAAGGGATTAGGAGAGCTAAGAGAGGGCATGAAAAATCTTTGGCGGATAGGATCAAGGATAACCCAAAGGCATTTTATGCATATGTGAGAAACATGAGAATGACGAGAACGAGGGTAGGTCCGATCAAGGACAGTAGTGGGAGACTGTGTATTGAGTCGGAAGAGATAGGAGAGGTCTTGAATGAGTACTTTTCTTCAGTATTTATGAATGAGAGGGACCGTATTGTTGAAGAGGAGAGTGTGAAACGGACTAGTAAGCTAGAGGAGATACTTGTTAGGAAGGAAGATGTGTTGGACATTTTGAACAACTTGAGGATAGACAAGTCCCCTGGGCCTGACGGGATATATCCTAGGATTATGTGGGAAGCAAGAGAGGAAATTGCAGTACCGTTGGCAATGATCTTTTCATCTTCACTGTCAACGGGGGTGGTACCAGGGGACTGGAGAGTGGCGAATGTTGTGCCCCTGTTCAAAAAAGGGAATAGGGATAACCCCGGGAATTACAGGCCAGTTAGTCTTACTTCGGTGGTAGGCAAAGTAATGGAAAGGGTACTGAGGGATAGGATTTATGAGTATCTGGAAAGGCACTGCTTGATTAGGGATAGCCAGCACGGATTTGTGAAGGGTAGGTCTTGCCTTACAAGTCTTATTGAATTCTTTGAGGAGGTGACCAAGCATGTGGATGAGGGTCGAGCAGTGGATTTTAGTAAGGCATTTGATAAGGTTCCCCATGGTAGGCTTATGCGGAAAGTCAGGAGGCATGGGATAGAGGGAAATTTGGCCAAGTGGATAGAAAACTGGCTAACCGGTCGAAGTCAGAGAGTGGTGGTAGATGGCAAATATTCAGCCTGGAGCCCAGTTACAAGTGGAGTTCCGCAGGGATCAGTTCTGGGTCCTCTGCTGTTTGTAATTTTTATTAATGACTTGGATGAGGGAGTTGAAGGGTGGGTCAGTAAATTTGCAGATGATACGAAGATTGGTGGAGTTGTGGATAGTGAGGAGGGCTGTTGTCGGCTGCAAAGAGACTTAGATATGATGCAGAGCTGGGCTGAGGAGTGGCAGATGGAGTTCAACCCTGCCAAGTGTGAGGTTGTCCATTTTGGAAAGACAAATAAGAATGCGGAATGCAGGGTTAATGGTAGGGTTCTTAGTGAGGTGGAGGAACAGAGGGATCTTGGGTCTATGTTCATAGATCTTTGAAAGTTGCCACTCAGGTAGATAGAGCTTGTAAGAAGGCCTATGGTGTATTAGCATTCATTAGCAGAGGGATTGAATTCAAGAATCGTGAAGTGATGTTGCAACTGTACAGGACTTTGGTTAGGCCACATTTGGAGTACTGTGTGCAGTTCTGGTCGCCTCACTTTAGGAAAGATGTGGAAGCTTTGGAGAGGGTGCAGAGAAGATTTACCAGGATGTTGCCTGGAATGGAGAATAGGTCGTACGAGGATAGGTTGAAAGTGCTAGGCCTTTTCTCATTGGAACGGGGAAGGATGAGGGGTGACTTGATAAAGGTTTATAAGATGAACAGAGGAATAGATAGAGACAGTCAGAAACTTTTTCCCCGGGTGCAACAGAGTGTTACAAGGGGACATAAATTTAAGGTGAAGGGTGGAAGGTATTGGGGGGATGTCAGGGGTAGGTTCTTTACCCAGAGAGTGGTGGGGGCATGGAATGCGCTGCCTGTGGGAGTGGTAGAGTCAGAATCTTTGGTGACCTTTAAGCGGCAATTGGATAGGTACATGGATGGGTGCTTAAGCTAGGACAAATGTTCTGTGCTGTATTGTTCTATGTTCTATATCCTCACCAATCTTCAGGCAGTCTGACTATCCTGTGGGTAATCAGGGGTGGAAATGTCCCTTATGCTGTGTGAGAAGTTCCAGCTGATAGAGCTGTTTACTCGGTGCTTTGTGCTGAACTGTTTGACTGGAGCTCTGTGTGTTTATTGGAAGCATTTCCCTCTGATTTCCAGGCTGAATTTTGTTGATGGCTCATTGCTGAATATAAGAAAGTGAGGTGTCATTATCGGGGAGGTGCGGAGTTACGATGTATTTTTTTTTCAGCAGCTATATCTGAGGCGAGTGCTGACTTTCATTGTGATCAGCTGAAAAGTTGGGTGAGTGCTGAGAAGTGAGGTTCTACGTTGAAATTAATGTGTAGGGAGAAGGTAAACAGAGTCTGATTTGTTGGAGCAAAATCTTTAATGTATAGTCGTGTTTCCTGGTCATTGATATTGTTTGTGGAACTGAAAACTGTGCTCTGAAGACCAAGTCTTTGCTCATCAAGACCATTTGCAGTCAGCCTGTTGGTGAGCTCAAGGAATGGGGCTGTGCCATACTATGAGATTGTGATCGAATAAAGTTCTGCTGTTGATAGCTGTCTTCACCTCATGATCTGTCCTCAGTCCATTTCCATCGTGATGATGAACATTGTTAGAACATTCGATGATTTTGTTTCATCATTTTTATTCTTTTATCAATTTTGTTTGGCAGTTGTAAACAGGGAATCGTGAACTGAAGTTGTGTTGCGGATCCTGGAAATCAGCTTGTGCTCAAAAGGTAAAGTCTATATTGAGGACTTCTTCACAAGGCCAAGTCCCACCAATTTTAAGCTGTTTCTAATTTATTTCAATAAACAAAAGGTTGTTGCTCACAGTCCAAAGGTCATTTTCAATTCATAGTTCATTGTTTCAAACCAAAAATGGGAAAAAAAGAAGACAGTGAGGACTATATTGTATAGGACCAAGGTTTAAGGGTAAAGGTGCTAGGGTATTTTTTGACAATCAGCATATTCCAAAAGGTTTAATTTATAGGGGTAAGTAATAACAGGAAATCTGAAAGCTGTGGTGTGCCCTTCCTGCTCTATATGGGAACCTGAGAACACTTTCAGTGCCTTGCATCAGCATGCATGCAGGAAGCGTCTCCAACAGCAAGTTCTGGAAGGCTGGGTTTGGAACTGGAGCAGCAGCTGGGGACACTGTGGAGCAACAAAATGGCAAAGAATATTGTAGATAGCACATACGGAGCAGTGGTCACACTGCCAGCTAAGGCTTGACAGACGGAGTGAGAGGACTAGAGAGGCAGGACTGCAGTCTCCTCTGGCTGTGCCTTGTGCCTCACAGTGATTGTAGGAAGTTCTGGAGGGAGAGTGTGAACAGCCAGTCGCGATACACATTAGTACGAGCAACATGGTTTAAAAAAGGGATGAAGTCCCAAAATCAGAATATAGGGAGTTGGGAAGTAAGTTGAAGAATAAGGTCTGAAAGGTAGTGATTTCAGAGTTGCTACCAGTTCCACATGCTAATTAGAGTAGAAATAGCAAGAATGCATTCCTAAAAAGATGGTCCGAAGTAGATGTTGTGGTGGATTGGGTAATATTACTCGAGGCATGATAGAAGAAAGGCAATGGAAAATATTCGAGGACTGAATGGGTGAACTGTAGCAATTGTTCATTCCTGTCTGGTGCAAAATTGAAACAGGGAAGAAAGGGAAATTAGAGATAGTGTCAAATTGAAGGAACGGGCATACAAATTGAACACAAAAGCAACAGAGCTGAAGAGGGGGAGCAATTTTGAATTCAGCAAAGGAGGACAAAGCGGTTGATTATGAAAGGGAAAATAGAGTATGAGTGAAAGGTTGCAGGAACATTAAAACTGGCTGTTAATGTAGCTAAGCAAAGAGGAAAAGATTGATGAAGCCAAATGTAGGCCCCTTATTTCAGAAACAGGCAAGTTTATTACAAAGAAATAGCAGACCAACTAAACGTACCCTGATTCTATGTTCACAAAGGCAGACATAAAAAACGGACCAGAAATGTTGGGAATAAAGGATTTAGTGACAGGGGAAACTGAAGAAAATAAGTATTAATAGGGGAATAGTGTTGGGGAAATTGATGAGCCTGAAGACCAATAGGTCCCAGTCTGATAATCTGCATCCCAGAGTACTTAAGGAAGCAGTTCGAGAGTGGATGGATTGGTGGTCATTTTCAAGATCAGATAGCATCTGGAATGTTTCCTATTGATTTGAATG
This sequence comes from Chiloscyllium plagiosum, assembly GCF_037043375.1. NCBI lineage: Eukaryota > Metazoa > Chordata > Chondrichthyes > Orectolobiformes > Hemiscylliidae > Chiloscyllium > Chiloscyllium plagiosum. Next base: position 61,893,371 of record NW_028270173.1, read on the forward strand.
GTGGCTAACATAACCTCATTACTTAAGGGAGGCAGAGAAAAAGTTGGGAATAATCAGCCTGAGATTGGTAGTGGGGAAAATACTAGAATCCGTTATAAAAGAATTAATAGTTGAACATTCGGTAAACAGTGGCAGACTGAATAGAGCCCACATGGATTTATGAAAGGGAAATCGTACTTGACAAATCTATAGGAATTCTTCAAAGATGTAACTCGTGGATGTGGTGAGGGTGAGCCAGCAGATGACGTATATTTTGACTTTCAAAAGACCTCTGTCATAGCCCTCATAAGAAATCAATGTTCAAAATTAAAGTACATCGAATTGGGGTAGCATACTGAGATGTAGAGAAAACCAGTTGGCAGACAGAAAAGAAAACATGCAAATAATGGGTATTTTCCCGAAAGTTACACAGTGACTACTGGGCTACAGTATTCGGAAGTACATTGGGAGTCAGTGCTTGGAATCCAGACATTCACAATTTGTATTCATAATTTGGATGAGGAAACTAAATAATATCTCCAGATTTGCACATGACACAAAGCTGGGTGGGAGGATCAGCTGTGATGAGAATGCAGAGTTGCATCAGTACAATGCAACCATGAGGATGATTATGAGGTCATCACTTTAGTAACGTAAAAACAAAGATATATTATTATTTTAATGGATGTAAGTTAAGAGAAGGTAACGTGCAATGACACCTTGACCTCTCCTGCCCATCAGTCACTGAAGGTAAGCATGCAGGTACAGCAGGTGGGTGAAGAAGACAAGGGTATGTTGGCCTTCACAGAAAGGGGACTTAAATATAGGAGCAGTGATGTCGTGTTGCAATTCTCCAGGGCTTTGGTGAGACTGCACATGGAGTATTGTGCGCAGTTTTGGTCTCATTATCTGAGGAAGGATGTTCTTGCTGTAGGAGTGCAGTGAAGGTTTACCAGAATGATTCCACGGAAAATAGGACTAAAGTAAGTGGAGAGTATAAATCAGTGAGGATTATGTTTGCTGGAGTTCAGAAGAATGAGGGGCACCTCACAGGAACCTGTCAAATTCTAACATGATTGGTAGATGTAGAAAGGATGTTCCTGATAGCAGGAGAGTGCACAACCAGGCATCTAAGTCAAAGGATGTGAAATAAATCATTTAGGACTGAGGTGAGGAGACATTTGTTCATCCAGAGAGTGCTGAGCCTGTGGAACTTGCAACCATACAAAACAGTCAAGACCAGACATTGTATGATTTCAAGAAGGAATAGGATATAGCCTTTGTGGGAAAAGGAATCAAGGAATATCAGGTAAAGCAGGTCCAAGCTGTTGAATGAATGCTGCAGCAGGCTCAAAGTGCCAAATTGCCTGCTTCTATTTTTTTTCTGTTGCTCTGCATGTTTCACTCGCTCCTTTCTTTAAAGGCAATTTAACATTTGCCAATTGGATGGGATAGTTCCTGTTTTGAAGTTCCACAATTATAGCAGGCATATTCACTATCTCCATAGGTAGCTCTTCTACAGTCTTGGGGTATAGGCTGTCAGGGCCTGGAGTTAACAGATTTTCATTGCTTCGATTTCACCAATCCTTTTTCTGTCTTGATATTACCTTCCTCACTGTAGCTGCGAGATTCCACTTATATCTGGAATGAACTTCTTACTTATGCTTTGAAGACCAACACAGAACTTTTGTTCAATGTCCCTGCCATTTCCTCATTCACGACAATATTTTCTGCAGTCTCTGCATCTAAGGGATTGATATTTATTTGAGCTGCTCTCTCCCTGATTATATCCCTAAAACACTTAGATTTTCTTTTATCAACCCTTTGACACATACTCGCTGGTTTCCAAAACACTTCCAATCTGCAGACTCGTTCCTACAGTTTTCAATATTATAAAACTCTTCCTTTAATTTTAATGCTATTCATAATTTCCTGAGTGAGCCACAGATGGGTTTCTCAGTGGAATGTATACTTGTTTAACATTTTGGATTGTTTCTTTAAGTATTTCACTGTTCATTTACAACCATACCCCACAGTCCATTGATCCAGCTAACCTGAGTCTGCCCCTCCCTCATAACAATGTAATTGACTTTCAATTTGAAAATTCCTCTTTGTGTTCAGAGAATATTAATTTGAAACTGAAGATGAAAATCAAAGATATTTCTCAATGGTTCCTCGTGATGACTTGACAAATTAATCATGTTTTATTCCACAATAATGACAACTGCTTCATTACACTACAGATTGATCTTGACCATTGCTGAAGGAACATCTACACTGTGGGAAGACCATAAGACCATAAGACACAGAAGTGGAAGTAAGGCCATTCGGCCCATCGAGTCCACTCCGCCATTTAATCATGGCTGATGGGCATTTCAACTCCACTTACCAACATTCTCCCCGTCGCCCTTAATTCCTTGTGACATCAAGAATTTATCAATCTCGGCCTTGAAGACATTTAGCGTCCCGGCCTCCACTGCACTCCGCGGCAATGAATTCCACAGGCCCACCACTCTCTGGCTGAAGAAATGTCTCCGCATTTCTGTTCTGAATTTACCCCCTCTAATTCTAAGGCTGTGCCCACGGGTCCTAGTCTGTTCGCCTAACGGAAACAATTTCTTAGCGTCCACTCTTTCCAAGCCATGTATTATCTTGTAAGTTTCTATTAGATCTCCCCTTAACCTTCTAAACTCCAATGAAATACAATCCCAGGATCCTCAGCCGTTCCTTGTATGTTAGACCTGCCATTCCAGGGATCATCCGTGTGAATCTCCGCTGGACACGCTCCAGTGCCAGTATGTCCCTCCTGAGGTGTGGGGCCCAAAACTGGACACAGTACTCCAAATGGGGCCTAACCAGAGCTTTATAAAGGCACATCGCTGCTTTTATATTCCAACCCTCTTGAGACAAATGACAACATTGCATTCGCTTTCTTAATCACGGATTCAACTTGCATGTTTACCTTTAGAGAATCCTCGACTAGCACTCCCAGATCCCTTTGTACTTTGGCTTTATGAATTTTCTCACTGTTTAGAAAGTAGTCCATGCTTGTATTCTTTTTTCCAAACACCTCACATTTGCTCACGTTGAATTTCATCAGCCATTTCCTGGACCACTTTCCCAAACTGTCTAGATCCTTCTGCAGCCTCCCCACTTCCTCAGTACTACCTGCCTGTCCACCTAACTTCGTATCATCGGCAAACTTCACTAGAATGCCCCCAGTCCCTTCATCCAGATCATTAATATGTAACGTGAAGAGCTGTGGCCCCAATACTGAACCCTGTGGGACACCACTTGTCACCGGCTGCCATTCCAAAAAAGAACCTTTTATCCCAACTTTCTGCCTTCTGTCAGACAGCCAATCCTCAATTCATGCCAGTAGCTCACCTCGAACACCATGGGCCCTCACCTTACTCAGCAGCCTCCCGTGTGGCACCTTATCAAAGGCCTTTTGGAAGTCTAGATAGATCACATCCACTGGGTTTCCCTGGTCTAACCTACTTGTCACCTCTTCAAAGAATTCTAACAGCTTTGTCAGGCACGACCTCCCCTTACTAAATCCATGTTGACTTGTTCTAATCCGACCCTGCTCTTCCAAGAATTTAGAAACCTCATCCTTAACGATGGATTCTAGAATTTTGCCAACAACCGCAGTTAGGTTAATTGGCCTATAATTTTCCATCTTTTGTCTTGATCCTTTCTTGAACAAGGGGGTTACAACAGCGATCTTCCAATATTCCGGGACTTTCCCTGACTCCAGTGACTTTTGAAAGGTCTCAACCAACGTCTCCGCTATTTCCTCAGCCACCTCCCTCAGAACTCTAGGGTGTAGCCCATCGGGGCCAGGAGATTTATCAATTTTAAGACCTTTTAGCTTTTCTAGCAATAGCTCTTTTGTAATGGCAACCATACTCAACTCAGCCCCCGACTCCCTTTAATCGTTGGGATATTACTCATGTGTGCCACTGTGAAGACTGACGCAAAGTACTTATTAAGTTCTCCAGCCATTTCCTTATCTCCCATCACTAGCCTTCCAGCATCAGTTTGAAGTGGCCCAATGTCTACTTTTGCCTGTCGTTTGTTTCTTATGTATTGAAAGAAACTTTTACTATCATTTCTAATATTACTGGCTAGCCTACCTTCATATTTGATCCTCTCCTTCCTTATTTCTCTCTTTGTTATCCTCTGTTTGTTTTTGTAGCCTTCCCAATCTTCTGATTTTCCAGTGCTCTTGGCCACTTTATAGGATCTCTTTTTTTCTTTGATACATTCCCTGACTTCTTTTGTCAGCCGTGGCTGTCTAATCCCTCCCCGGATAATCTTTCTTTTCTTTGGGATGAACCTCTGTACAGTGTCCTCAATTATACCTACAAACTCTACCATTTTTCCTCTACTGTCTTCCCTGCTAGGCTCTGCTTCCAGTCAATGTTCGTCAGTTCCTCTCTCATGCCCTCGTAATTACCTTTATTTAACTGTAACACCATTACATCCGATTTTGCCTTCTCTCTTTCAAACTGCAGACTGAACTCTACCATATTATGATCGCTGCTTCCTAAGTGTTCCCTTACTTTAAGATCTTTTATAAAGTCTGGTTAATTACATAGCACTAGGTCCAGAATAGCCTGCTCCCTTGTGGGCTCCATGACAAGCTGTTCCAAAAGGCCAACCTGTAAGCATTCCATAAATTCCTTTTCTTTGGATCCACTGGCTACATTATTTACCCAGTCCACCTGCATATTGAAGTCCCCCATGATCACCGTGACCTTGCCTTTCTGACATGCCTTTTCTATTTCCCGGTACATGTTGCGCCTCAGGTCCTGACCACTGTTAGGAGGTCTGTACATAACTCCCATTATGGTTTTTTTGCCTTTGTGGTTCCTCAATTCCACCCACACAGACTCCACATCATCCGACCCTATGTCGTTCAGTGCCATAGATTTAATTTTGTTCTTAACTAACAAAACCACCCCGCCCCCTCTGCCCACCTCCCTGTCTTTTCGATAAGTTGTAAATCATCGGATGTTTAACTGCCAGTCTTGAACCCCCTGCAGCCATGTCTCTGTGATGCCTACCACATCATAATCATTCACGATGATCTGTGCCGTTAATTCATCTACTTTGTTACGAATGCTATGAGCATTCAGGCCTTAATGCTAACTTTCTTATCATTAGAGATATTGGAAGTCATAAGATGTCCTAAGTTATCCTTCCTTTTTGTTGCATTCCTAGTCTGCCTCAAGCTTAAATCCACCTGCATACATGTTATCCTCCTGCTTATCTTTCCATTTAACTCCATACTCCCTGTTCGCTTTCACTTTCCCTTCCCCCCAACTCAGAAGTTTAAAGTCCTACTGACCACCCTATTTATCCTCTTTGCTAGAACATTGGTACCAGATCGGTTCAGGTGGAGAACGTCCCAACGTTACAGATTCCCCCGGTTCCAAAACTGATGCCAATGCCCCATAAAGTGGAATCCCTCTTTTCCACACCAATCCCTTAGCCATGTGTTTACTTCCCTAATTTTCTTATCCCTATGCCAATTGGCACGTGGCTCGGGCAGTAATTCGGAGATTATGACCCTTGAGGACCTGTACTTCAATTTCCTTCCTAGTGCTTGATAGTCCCCAAACAGGTCCTCCACCCTAGCTTTGCCTATGTTGTTAGCCCCAAAATGGACCAGAACAACTGGATCCTCCCCCTCCCGCTCCAATATCTTTCCAAGTCGGTCGGAGATGTCCCGCACCCTGGCACTGGGCAGGCAACACACCATGCGAGACTCCCGATCCGGCTTGCATAGGATTCTATCTGTCCCTCTAATTATGGAATCCCCTGTAACAACTACTTGTCTTTTTGCTCCCCCCTTTTGAATGGCCTTCTGCACCATGGTGCCATGGTCAGCTGGCTCATCCTGTCCAGAGCCCTTTTCCTCATCTGTACAGGGAGCAAGAATCTCATACCTGTTGGACAAGGTCAAGGGCTGAGGCTCCTGCACTCCTGAACTAAGGTTCCCCCTACCTGCCTCACTTACAGTCACACTCTGATGTCCCTGATCACTAACTGAATGTGAATTACTTAATCTCACAGGTGTGACTGCCTCCTGAAACAAAGCGTCCAGGTAACTCTCCCCCTCCCGGATGCGCCGCAGTGTTTGAAGCTCAGATTCCAGATCATTAACTCTTGAGCCGGAGTTCTTCCAGAAACCAACACTTGCTGCAGATGTGGTCACTGCCATTCACAATGGGAACAGCCATCTCCCACATCATACAGCTACAGCACATCACCTGCCCAGCCATCTCTGCTTAGTTAATTACTTTATTACCGTCTCTCTGCAGCATTGCTCAAGACAGAGAAGGGTGAGCAGTGCAACCATCTTCTGGAAATCAGAGTGGTCACGGGAGCTTTGACATATTATCAGATCTGAAACTGATCGGTGAGGTGGAGCCTTCCAGGAGAACCAACTTCTCTGAACATTCATCTGTGGGCCGACTGGAGGCTGGGAAGAAATGTGAGTGGATGCCAAGTCAACTAAGTTGCATGAGGTACTGACTCCTATCTGAAGGTGAGGCTGATCAAAGGTGAGGTGTGTGAGAAGGGCTCCATAGACTCAGAATTTCTTAAACACAAGGTACATCTGCAGAGTAACTGTAACACAAGGAAAGCTACATGGAAAAGAAACCATTCAATTGTGAGGAGCGTGATCAAACTTTTGAGCAGTCATCAATGCTTGTGACTCACCGACGCATTCACACAGGAGAGAAGCCGTTCAAATGTGAAGAATGTGATCAGAGGTTTGCCCGGTTATCGGGCCTTGTGAATCACTGGCCCATTCACACAGGGGAGAAACCATTCAAGTGTGAGGTGTGTGGCAAGTCATTCTCACAGTCATCAACACTCCTCGTGCACCAACGTGTTCACACAGGGGAGAAACCATTCCGGTGTGAGGTGTGTTTCAAATCTTTCTCCGACTTGTCGACCTTCCACAGACACCAACGCATTGACACAGGGGAGAAACCATTTATGTGTGAAGTGTGCAACGAATCATTCTCATTGTCATCAGATCTTCGTATACACCAACGCATTCATACAGGAGAGAGACCGTTTATGTGCAAACTGTGTGAGAAGTCATTCTTGTCATCATCAGATCTCTGCAGACATCAACGCATTCACACAGGGGAGAAACCATCCAGATGTGAAGTGTGTAACAAATCATTTTCGCAGTCAGGAAATCTCCGTGCATACCGATGCACCCACACAGGGGAGAAACTGTTCAAATGTAGCATTTGTGACAGATCATTCTCTGGCTCAACAAGGCTTCTGCTTCACCAGAGAGTCCACACAGGGGAGAAACCATTCACATGTGAGGTGTGTAATAAATCATTCTCGATGTCATCAAGCCTCAACGAACACCATCGTATTCACACAGGAGAGAAACCATTCAGATGCAAGGTATGTGACAAGGCATTCTCGATGTCATCAAGCTTCTGTGTACACCAACTCATTCACACAGGAGAGAAACCATACAGATGTGAAATGTGTAGCAAATCATTCTCGCAGTCAGGAAATCTCCGCGCACACCAAAGTACCCACACAAGGGAGAAACATTTCAAGTGTAAGTTGTGTGACAGATCATTCTCCGACTCAACAAGGCTCTTGCTTCACCAAAGGATCCATACAGGGGAGAAGCCATTCACATGTGAAGTGTCATCAAGCTTCCATATACACCAACGCAGTCATACAGGGGAGAAACCATTCAAATGTGATGTGTGCAACAAATCATTCACGAGGTCATGGAACCTCCTGTTCCATCGGAGGATCCACACAGGGGATTGAAACGTTTATCATGGAATGCTTTTGGTATCTTTAACCATTCATGGGATTCACCATGGGATTCACACAGGGGAGAAACTCTTCAGTTGCAGTGTTTGTGACAAGGCTTTCACACAGTCAGTGTAATTATCCATCAAGCACATTCACGTTCGCGACAAATCCGATTGCTATAACATCTGTCACAACAGTATTGCTGGGGAACAACTGCTGAGGATTTTCGTGGAGGTGGTGTTTGTCTGTGCTTACTGATTGTGATCTTTGGGTCAGAAAGTCGGGTCTAGGCTACCTTGCTGGAAAAGCGCAGCAGGTCAGGCAGCATCCAGGGAACAGGAGAATCAACGTTTCGGGCATAAGCCCTTCTTCAGGCATGAGGAAAGTGTGTCCAGCAGGCTAAGACCTTGCACATTAAGTGTATAAGTCCTGCTCTGATTGACCTCTTAAAGTCATAGTATAACAATAGGAACTGAAAAACAAAGGAGGAGATGGTGAGTGAAGGAGCAGCTTTTACACAAATTGTATCCCCAAATATCCACACCAATCTTCAGGCAGTCTGACTATTCTGTGGGCAGTCAGGGGTGGAAGTGTCCCTTATGCTGTAAAAGAAGATCCAGCTGAGAGAGCTGTTTACTCGGTGCTTTGTGTTGAACTGTTTGACTGGAGCTGTGTGTTGGATATTGAGTGTGTTCATTGGAAACAATTCTGTCTGGTTTCCAGCCTGACTTTTACAGGTGACTCATTCCTGAATGTGAGAAGGTTAGGTGTAATTATCCCGGATCTGCAGAGGCTCTGGCGAATCATACTGATTTCTTGTTGCATTCTGTTTGTGTGTTGGGAATTGGTTGTTATATCAGCGAACTCTGACTGATCAGTTCTCGCTGTGTATTGAATTTGAATGTTGCCTGTCTTTACAAATTCCTCTGAGATCTCCCACCACCTTTGGTGTTCTATTGCATTTTGCAGCCAGTTAAGTTCTCTCAAGTGTCGTCACTATTTTGAGAAATACAGTGGCCAGTGTGTGCACAGCAAGCTCTCTGAAACAGCAATGTGATCATGACTAGAGAATTATTTCTTTGATTGAATGATTAATGTTCACAAGGATACTAGTGATAACCCCCTGTTGTTTTTCAAACTACAGCTAGGGGATCTTTTCCATCCACAATAATGCAGGTAGGGCTTTAGCTTAACATCCTACCTGAGAGATTCTTCTGCTGTTACCCCTCCCCCCACCCTTAGTTTTGTAATGCTCACATCTGGCGTAGTACCTAATTAAGAAATGTGACTGTGACCTCTGAACAAATGTTATTGATAGCCATGGCCCTCTGTGGTATTCCTCCCCCTCCTTCCCATTTCCCTCAAGTTTTGATCTGCAGATTTGTGACTTTAATCTTTGCACCATTGCTGGCCATGAGTTCACCTGACCTGGTCTTCAGCTTTGGAAATCCTTTCCTATACTTCTCTGTCATCCTGCAAGACACTCCTTAAAATCTACCTCTGGAGCTTAGTGTTTGGTCATATTTACTATTTTTGTCATCGTTTATTGAAAAGCAGCAGTTTAGATCTGGTACCTGAGCTATGATATAGGCACAAGACAAAGCAAGTTTGAGACATAGAAAGCAAGTATACTAGTTGCAACAGATGAGACTCCTTTACCCATTGCAGAACTGTTCTGTAGATTGGAGCAGTAGAAGTGGAGCACTCCCAGTGGTCTTCAGCCATTTTATGTTGACCTTTGGTAGTCTTTTGTAATCTCAGAGTAACAGTTTTTGTTCTTACCTCAGGTTGACGTGGGGTAATTCCTAGTCTTTCCACAATGAGATGATGTGGCACGGTCCCTGGACCTGCTTTCCCATTCCAACCTGCTGTCCCAGTAAATATATGTTGTTTTGGGGTCCGATCTTCAGTGCTATGTCAATCACCTGTCTAACCTCTCTTGGACCAATGGTTATAGGACGGCTGCTCATAACCAGATAGCTGTCATCTCCTTAAAGGTTGGATTTCATTCCTTCTCAGAACAAAATTGTCTTATTCTCAATGCACTGCATTGATCATGAAATAGGGTGGTGAACGAGTCATGACATTGATGATTCTTATGACCTGTCTTCTGTTTTCATAAATGTTTGTTTTTGTGAAATGCTAGTCACAAATGTGACACAGTTAAATGAGGTTTAGGTGGCACAGGAAATGCCAAATATGGGAATCTGAGTTAATACAAGTTTCAGGTGGCCCCTAATTTCAACAGCAACAAATGGTGAAGCAATTAAAATTGGAATTCTCAAGAGGCCGTAAGTTGAAGAATGTGGTGATTATGCAGGTTTGTAAGGCTTGAGGAAATCAAGGGAGGAGTGAAAACTTAATTAGAATTTTAAAACTGAGGTGTTGCCAAACTCCTTGGAATGCAGTTCTGATGCAGACCTGGATTTTGGAGAGGCAGTCATGAGGGAGAGCTGCCTCATGAAGGAGCAGTGCCAAGGGAGAGCTGCTACTTGGAGAGGCAATACAGAATGAGAACTCCTTGGAGGGATCGTACTGAGGGGGAGCTGATTTTTTGTAGGGGCAGTGCTAACAGAGATTTGTTGATACTGGACTTCGTAGTTCACCATTGTTTGCTCAGCCACCTCAAAGGGCAATTCCAGGTCAACCACATGATGTGGCCCTGGAGTTAAATATTGAGGAGACGAGGCATGTCTAGTAGATTCTCTTTCCTAAGTGACTGTATTTAGGTTATAAGGATAAGCTGAAGTTTTCATGTTTTTATTTGATTATATTCTACAAATTCCAAAATTGATTAAATTCACCTTTCCAACATGGAACGGTTCAGGTGAAGAGCAAAGAACTCTTTTAGTGAAACTGGATAAACACGTGAAGGAGAAAGATCTGCTGATAGTGTGAGATGAAGAAATGTGAGAGGAGGGTCATGTGAAACATAAATGCCAACTGGGCAAATGACCTGTTTCTATCAGTAATCTTTTTGTATGGAACTTTTTGTGATTGGATTTGAAATTTCTGGATTGTTCATCCAGTTCCACAGCAAATCAGCTGCCATACCTGGAGACATAAGGTTTGAAATGTATTTAAATGACTGTTTTGTAAATTTTACCTGGAGGCCTCAGCCTTTCCCACAAAACCTGAGTTTTGATTTGATAGATTTGCCTCGTGTTGTGGCTGATTGTCAAATTTGGGTTGTGCAGTGTGAGTGAATGCAGTGTATCTAATTTTACTGGATCAATCAGAAGCCTTCATTCAGCGGCACTGAAGCAATATTTTCTTCGGTTTTAACTCCCTCTGGGCCATGTGTTCTCTTCACTTATATTAACACAAAGGAGAGAAATTTCATAATTGTCTGCTCCTGATCACTATCCAATGACCCTGCTGGAAAGAGAGATGTGCAGTAGTGAAGTGACAAACAATCTGTGGAACAGTCCATATCTGAGGATTTAGCCCCATCAGTAAAGGAGAGGAAGTTGTAGTAAATAATGTTTCCCTTTCTTGTTTTACAGAACGATTGCACCATAATAGAGAATACAGAGAGGACAGATGCTGCAGATGGATCCTGAGCAACGCCCAACTGTACAACTGTGGGAAGACATCCAGTCCCATCGCATCTCAACACAGAGAAGGTCGGGCAATGAAACCATCGTCTGGAATCAGTCTGGTGAAGAACACTGAGGGGAGATCAAATTCAGGTATTGAAATGATAAAAAATGTGGATAAAATAAATGTGGAGTGGATGCTTCCTCTTGTAGGGCATTCTAGGATGAGAGGCCATAGTCTTAGGATAAGGCGTAGCAAATTTAAAACAGAATTGAAGAGAAAAAAATTCTCCCAATGGACTGTGAATCTGTGAAATTTGTTACTCCAAAGTGCAGTGGCTGCTGGGACAGTGAATAAATTTAAGGAGGTGTTAGACAGATCTTTAATTCATAATGGTTTGAAAGGATATGTAGTGAAGGCAGGAAATGGGGTGAGGAGCATAGTCAAATGGCGGAACTGACTCAATGGACTGAATAGCCTAATTCTGCTTCCAAAGAACTTATGGTCGGACAGCTATGATGTCTGATCAAATCTGAGACTGGTCAGTCATATTAGCTTTTCACGAGAAACAACTTTTCCAGTGATTTTCTGTGGGTGATCAGTCAGGATATGGTTGGGAAGGAATGTGAGTGGCTCCAAGTGCGGTGATAGCTTCAAACATTCATTGAGAGTTATTAACCACTGATTCAGTCCTACAAATGACAGTCTTTTCAAGTATGAAAATGTGAGGAGGTCTTCTCAGCCTCACATGATGTCTTGACACAAGATGCACCTACTGTTCAAGTGTTAATGTAAGGACAGCTTCATCAAAGAGAAATGATTCAAGTGTGAGGTGTGTGAGTGAGGTATTATATCCCTGTCATGAATCATCGATGTATTCATACTGGTGTATGCCATTCAAATGTGAGACATGTAAGAAATACATTGCACAGTTATCAGGCCTGATGAGTGACTGGCCCATTCACTCAAGAATTAAGCAATTCACATGCGAGGTGAATGACAAATCAATCTTGCAATCATCAAACATACTTTTGCACTCACACCATGGAGATATCTTTCATGTGTGAGGTGTGTGAAAAATCGTTCTTACAAAACAGAAATCTCCACGCACGCGCGCACGTACACACATACACACACACACATTCAGACAAGGGAGAAACTATTCAAGTGCAAGTTCTGCATCAAATCATTTACTAGCTTATCAAACCTTTTGCTCATTAGAAGATTCAGAACTGTAACAAGTTTACTATCCGCTTGAAGTTACCTCTTTACCCATGACACTGACAGGTCCATACGACAACACAGTCCTTGTGAGATATAGTCAATATTGCAGCAAGAGATGGGCTGACATGGAAATCAGACTGGATAGGCAGATCAATATAGGAATCAAGATAATTTTAATGTTGGGAATATCTCCTTCATTTGTTTTGTTTTAGGAATATAAACTTGGGGCAGCATGATGGCTCTGTGGTTAGCACTGCTGCCTCACAGTTTGAGGAGCCCGCGTTTGATGCCAGCCTCGGGTAACTATCTGTGTGGCGCTTGCAACTTCTCCCTATGTCTGCATGGGTTTCCTCCGGGTGCTCCCACAATCCAAAGATGTGCAGGTTAGGGCATTAGTCAAGGGTAAAATATAAAGCTATAGGGCAGGGGAATGGGCTGGGGTGGGTAGCTCTTTGGAGGGTTGGTGTGGACTTGTTGGGCCAAAGGGCCTGTTTTCACACTGTAGGGATTCTTTCCTATAAATATTTGTTTTGGATATTGCATCCCAGTCTGGAGCACTTATCTGAATTTGGATTGGGTCACTGAATATATACACATGTTTGTGCAGGTGTTCAAGAGCAGGAGCATAAAACTGGTGGAGTCTGTTAAGTATGTTGGGTCACTGTAATTTGTTGCAAAATATTAGTTTGTAATTCACATTAATAAGAAAAAAAAGTCAGACACATTATCCATAACAGTATAAAGTTTCCAGACACAGTGAAGAGTAAAATGATGGATTTCCTTCACTTCTCAATCTCTGGATCACTCTGATCTATGTCAGTCATGCTCCCTCTCAGTCTCCTGCAGATTCTGCTGACTTTTAAAATACATCCCCCAGTCAGAGTATTGAGTAACAAGATAAGGAATATTGGGAGCAGTGGAGTTAAGGAGCGGTTAATTAGCTAAATGTTCCCCATGCAGCTTCAGCGAAATATTCCAACTTAAATTTGTAGCCCATGTTATGTTGTCAGTTAAAACATTTCGGTCAAATGCAAAGCAGAAGGGAATATTTTTTGAGCAGAACTGCGGATGGATAGCTCCTATAACTACAGATGCATTTTTTTTCAGTGCAGTATTTTGTCCTTGGCTTCTGGCAGCTGAGAGTAATAAAACAATCAAAAGTGAAAGCAACCTTTAAGCAGACAGAAATGTTAGTATCTCCATGTACCAGGAAGTGGTTAAAAGGACACACATTGGATTGATAAAGAAGTGTCTTTGGGAAGTAATAATCTTGAATCCACGAAAATAACACGTTAGTAGTAAGAACTATTAGATCTACGATGTCATTGCTACCAATTAACTGGTCATACATCTGGCGAGACCACATTTCCCCTGGCACAGGATCACAACAGTTATCACTTTAGTTACAGTATGTTAAGAAACAGAAAATATGCACCACTCACCAGATTGCAACAAGCTCGTGCGTCTGCAGCATTTTGGCATGGTCTCTAATTTCGTTCTGGATCTGAAGGTGGGATTTCAACATTCCTCTTGTGCGCTTTAATATAAAGTTAATCAGTGTGATATAAATAAATCGAAATACACACCTTAATCATGCATGGCATTATTGAAATTGTTTAAAAATTAAAATCCTTCAACCTGCTCGCCTTCTGAACACATGCAAAATAGATGGTGTAAACCCTTGGAACTGAGAGGAAGTTATTAGCCCGTTATTTCTATGAGTGAATGACAAGCTGCAATAAGTTAGAAATAATTGTTTGAAATACATTAAACTGTGAACCTTCCCCAATCCTGAAGCAGTTACCTCAAGGCAGGGCCATTTACCCAGATGAGTCTTTATGGCACATATTCGCTTTTCTAGTTCTTTTTGTCCAACACTTCTCTCGTGGCTCAGGTAATAATTGAGATATTATTAGGTTTAAGTTATGATTCTTAATTTGACTGAACTACTCTTCCTGACCGTGGAGACACGCTTTTCTTCACTTCACAATGTTTTTAGTACCTACATGGACTATGATGACTGCTCTCTTTCTCTTCCATTCTAAGTTCCTTTACAGATCAGATCAGATGTCCTGAACCCTGACACAGTGCAACAGCGATCTGGACACATTATGCTGCAGAGAATGGTGTCAAGCCCCCTCTGTATACTGTCCACTCCAACTGCTTCATTCTTTTTTTCTTCCCCTACTGGAATAATTTCCTCTACCAGAATGCATTTGTCAGTGATATTGATCTTTCTGTTGTCCTCAATGTTGTCCAGGTAATCTGAAAGAGCATCAAATATATTGGACTGTTGTAAAGTTTGAGGCTCCTCTGTTGCTACTCTGTAGATTCTCTAACTTTTCACACAATCAATAGACAATAGATAATAGACAATAGGTGCAGGAGTAGGCCATTCTGCCCTTTGAGCTGCACCACCATTCAATATGATCATGGCTGAACATCCTTAATCAGCATCCTGTTCCTGCCTTATCTCCATAACCCTTGATTCCACTATCGTTGAGAGCTCTATCCAACTCTTTCTTAAAGGAATCCAGAGACTGGGCCTCCACTGCCCGCTGGGGCAGAGCATTCCACACAGCCACCACTCCCTGGGTGAAGAAGTTTCTCCTCATCTCTGTCCTAAATGGTCTACCGCGTATTTTTAAGCTGTTCTCTGTCCTCTGGTTCGGGACTCACCCATCAGTGGAAACATGTTTTTTCCTGCCTCCAGAGTGTCCAATCCTTTAATAATCTTATATGTCTCAATCAGATCCCCTCTCAGTTTTCTAAACTCAAGCCCAGTTGCTCCAGTCTTTCAGCATAAGGTAGTCCTGCCATTCCAGGAATTGACCTCGTGAACCTACGCTGCACTCCCTCAATAGCCAGAATGTCTTTCCTCAAATTTGGAGACCAGAACTGCACACAATATTCCAGGTGTGGTCTCACCAGGGCCCTGTATAGCTGCAGAAGAACCTCTTTGCTTCTATACTCAATCCCTCTTGTCATGAAGGCCAGCATGCTATTAGCCTTCTTCACTACCTGCTGTACTGGCACGCTTACCTTCATTGACTGGTGTACAAGAACACCCAGATCTCTTCGTACTACCCTTTTACCTAAATTGATTCCATTTAGGTGTAATCTGCCTTCCTGTTCTTGCCACCAAAGTGGATAACCATACATTTATCCACATGAAACTGCATCTGCCATGCATGTGACCACTCACTTAACCTGTCCAGGTCACCCTGTAATCTCCTAACATCCTCCTCACATTTTACCCTGCCACCCAGCTTAGTATCATCAGCAAATTTGCTAATGTTACTATTAATACCATCTTCTATATCATTAATATATATTGTAAAAAGCTGCCGATCCAGCACTGATCCCTGTGGTATCCCACTGGTCACTGCCTGCCATTCCGAAATGGAGCTGTTTATCACTACTCTTTGTTTCCTGTCAGCCAACCAATTTTCAATCCAAGTTAGTACTTTGCCCCCAATACCATGCGCCCTAATTTTGCTCACTAACCTCCTATGTGGGACTTTATCAAAAGCTTTCTGAAAGTCCAGGTACATTACATCTATTGGATCTCCCTCGTCCATCTTCAGAGTTACATCCTCAAAGAATTCCAGAAGATTAGTCAAGCATGATTTCCCCTTCATAAATCCATGCTGACTCTGACCTATCCTGTTACTACTATCCAGATGTGTCGTAATTTCATCCTTTATAATAGCGGTACAACATTCCCACTTCATTTCATACCAGTAAGAAATCAAAATAGTCTATCTGTAGGGCTGTTTCTCTGTGAGAACTTCTGTCATGTTTCCACTGCTAAATTGCAGAGCTCTGATACTTAAGACATTGTCCCCACAATCCCAATTGCACTCAAAAAGCTTGGCAGCATCACCCATGACAAAGAAATCCGCTTGATTACCCCGCATTCACAAATATTTGATCCTTATGCAACCAACGTTCAGCAGAAATTCACAACGGCTGTTATGCTGCATCTTCCAAACCTGTGAACACTATCATATAGAAGGACAAGAGCTGTAGTATGTGAGGGAAACAGTTGCCTACAAGTTCCATTCAACCCACTCACTATTCTGACAGATCAATATATTACAATTGCTTCAGATTAGTTCTGTCGAGATACAAGAACTCGTGTTCAAATGAAGTTGTGCACCGACCGACCAAAAAATGAATTTCAGCAGGTCAAGAAGGCAGCTCTGCATCAGCACTACCTCAGGGATAACTGGGCATGGTCAATGCTGGCCCAGCTAGTGATGCCCACATCCTATGCACAAATAAAAATAAATATGCAGTTTGGAATATGTTTTTGTGTGTTTCCAACAGGTATATTTCAAAATTTGGATATATCCATTACATTGCCCTCAAACTTCTGAACAAAAAGAAACACAAAGCAAGCTAATGTCACCCTTTACTTAATTCAACCCTTTCAGTCGATGTGTCATTCTGAAACCTCCTCCAAAATGTCCACCACCCCAAACCTTTGACAATCCAACAAATGAAATTATCTACTCATTGATCTTTCTTAGACTCTTTGGGTAAAATTTTTAATGAAAAAGCAGAGACCTGAGAATGCAGAATCTAATATTTCATGGTGTTGATTTGTATCAGATCAGAGAACATTGCGCCAAATGCCAAGTTCTGGAGCCTTCAGATCATGCAATAAATGCACCAGGATGACAAATGGAATAACTGACTGCTCAAATGGCACTGAGATACAACTGAACTTTGAACTTATTTACTCGGGGAAGCCCTTATTAACGCATGAAAGCATGCTAAATTGAGATTATTAAGAATCATTGGGACATTAAGATCACACAATTGAACCTGGTCTTATTTTACATAATCTTTAAATAAGTTCAACAGAATTTTAACTCAACATCCAAATTATTAGAGTTTATGACGTCATGCTATCTCTTCAAAGATAAATTTAGAGGGTCTTCCCAGCAATTGCGCTAGCATCACATTCCAGAAAATGTCCTCTTCACAACCTTGAAAAATCCAAATTAGTCTTCGCAATTTCAACTTTGTCACTGAAGAATATTACATTTAAGTTTTGAATTTTACGCATTGCATTTTCAAATACGTTTCAGGTATTTTTACTTAGTGAACCATTTTTATAAATGAAGCGATTCGCCATTTGGAACGTTAGGCTGAAGTTATTGAGTGGCAGTGAGACAACCCAGTTGACCCTGATCTTACTTCAAACCATCCGTAAATGGACTGGGGACAATTTTAAATCCAAAAGTCAGATTATTAGTGTTTAAGTTTCAGAAATAAACCCAGTAATTGCTGATCAACCCTGTGCTATGTACAATGGAACAGGCTTCATAAGTGATATTTGCTTGTTTGCCATCATATTTTATCTGATCCCCTTTTTTGGCTATTTTGATTGGCCACTGCTGATTTTTAAAGGTTTCCCAATCCTCTCACTTCCCACTAACCTTCATAACATTGTGTGCTGTTCTTTCAATTTATGCTGTCCCTGACTTTCCTTAGTAGCCATTGTTGCTTCACAGTCGCACTAGTCCTACTTGAGATGGATTTTTTCTGGCCCACCAGAATTAACTCCAGAAACTCCTTTGATTACTGCTTCACAATCTTCCCTGCATTTCTAAACAACTCTGGTGAGCTCCTCCCTTATGTCTTGGCAGTTACTTTTATTCCATTGCCATTATTTCTGATTCCAGCTTCTCCCTCTCGAACTGCAGGGCGAATTGTGTTATATGCTTACTGCCATCTAAAGATTCCTTCACCTCACGATCTTAATCAAATCTGCCACTTTTCCTATCACCAATTGCCTGTTCCCCTGTCGATGATCAGACATACTGCTTGCAAAATGAATTCCTTTTCTTCAGATCGGCTATCAACTTGATTTTCCCAATGTCACCTGCATATTGAAGTGCTCTATAATTATTGGAACGGTACCTTTCTTACCAGCCTTTTTTATTACCGGATTTATTTTCTGCCCTACATCTGGACTTCTGCTGGTGGCCGGCGCATAACTCTCATCAGAATTTTTTCCCTTTTCAGTTCCTCAGCTCTACCCACACAGATTTCTATGCCTCAAGAACCTACATCACTTCTTGCTATCAATTTAATTTCATGTTTTTGCTAACGTTGTGACTCCGTCCCTCTACTCATCTGTCTGTCCTCTGGATAGGTTTTCTATCCTTAAATGTTTAGTTCCCAGCCCTAATCTGTTTGTCGTCATGTCTCTGTGATGCTCACAACATGAGGATGCCAATTTTAATCCACGCTACCAGCTCATCTTATCTACTGCATGCATTTAAAGCCAACACCCTCTGTGTTGCATTTTCTGCTGCAGTCCACATGCTGTAGTTTGACAAACAATACCCTTAGGGAGGGAATTCAAAGATTTTCACCAAACATCAGTGAAGGAAAACGGAAATATATTTCCGGGCCAGGATGCTCAGAATGGATCTTAGAGGTAGTCGTGTTCCCATATACCTGCTGCGTTTCTCCATTTAGATGGAAGTGGTCATTGGTTTTTATGGTGCTGTCTGAGAATCTTTGGAGAATTTCTGCTGTGCATCTTCCAAATTGTACATGATGCTGCTGCTGAGCATCTTTGGTGGAGGGACTGGAGACTTGATGTGGTATCAATCAAGCGGGCTGCTTTGTCCTGAATGGTGTCAAGCTTCTCAAGTGTTGTTGGAGCTGCATCCACATGGCAAGTTGGGAGTGCACCATTGAACTCCTGATTCATGCCTTCGAGACGGGAGACAGGCTTTGGTGAGTTTGTAGGTGAGTTACTTGCCACAGTATTCCTAGCCTCTGAGCTGCTCATGTAGCCACTTTGCTTATTTGGCAAGTATAGACAAGTTAATTATCAATGGTAATCACTAGGATGCTGATAGTAGGGTAAGCCATGATGCTAACACCATTGAGTATCAAGGGATGGTGGTTAGGTTGTCTCTTATTGAAGATAGTTGTTGCCAAGTGTTTGTGTGGCCTAATCGTTAATTGCCAAACGTCAGCCCAAGCCTTGATATTGTCCGGATCTTGTTGAATTTGAACATGGAATGCTTCGGTATCTGAGGAGTCATAGATGTACAGCATGAAAACAGATATCCTAAATTAGTCCAGTTCCTTTTGACAGCAGATAGCCTTTCCCCTCTAAACTCTTCCTATTCATATACACATCCAGATGTCTTTTAAATGTTGTAATTGGACCAGCCTCCACCAATTCTTCTGACAGCTCATTCCATACACGCACCACCCTCTGCATGAAAAAGTTGACCCTTAAGTCCTTTTAAATATTTTCCCTTTCATCCTAAACCTATGCCCTCTAGTTCTGGACTCCCATAAAGACCTAATTTACTGTCATAAAGTCATAGAGTCATAGAGATGTACAACATGGAAACAGACCCTTCGGTCCAACTCATCCATGCCAACCAGATATCCCAACCCAATCTAGTCCCACTTGCTAGCACCTGGCCCATATCTCTTCAAACCCTTCCTATTCATATACCCATCCAGATGCGTCTGAAGTGATGCAATTGTACCAGCCTCCAACACTTCCTCTGGCAGCTTATTCTGTACACGTAACACCCTCTGCGTGAAAGAGTTGCCCCTTAGGTCTCTTTTATATCTTTACCCTCTCACCCTAAACTTATGCCGACTAGTTCTGGACTCCCCCACCCCAGGGAAAAGACTTTATCTCTTTATCCTATCCATGCCCCTCATGATTTTAAACCTCTATAAGGTCACCCCTCAGCCTCCAACGCTCCAGGAAAAATAGCCCTAGCCTATTCAACCTCTCCCTATAGCTCAAATCCTCCAACTTTGGCAACACCCTTGTAGATCTTATCTGAACCCTTTCAAGTTTCACAACATTTTTCCAATAGGAAGGAGACCAGAATTGCACACAATATTCCAACAGTGGCCTAACCAATGTCCTGTACAGCCGCAACATGACCTGCCAACATGTGTACTGAATATTCTGACCAATAAAGGAAAGCATACTAAATGCCTTCATTATCCTAGCTACCTGCGACTCCAGTTTCAAGGAGCTTGAAACCTGCACTGCAAGGTCTGTTTGTTCAGCAACACTCCCTAGCACCTTACCATTAAGTATATAAGTCCTGCTAAGATTTGCTTTCTCAAAATGCAGCGCCTCACATTTATTTAAATTAAACTCCATCTGACGCTTCTCAGCCCATTGGCCCATCTGATCAAGATCCCATTGTAAGCTGAGGTAACCTTCTTCACTGTCCACCACACCTCCAATTTTGGTGTCGTCTGCAGACTTACTAACTACACCTGTTATGCTCACATCCAAATCATTTGTGTTTTCTTCTTCCATCCAATCACTCAGTTCTCATATGGAGGACCAAGAGAGTTTGTATAAAAATCTAGATTACTCCCAAGGAAAGACTTCCTGCAATAGATACACGTTTATTTGGAAGGACTAGTGTTTGGAGCGCTGCTCCTTCATCAGATGAGGGGTTAGCGCTCATAAAACTAGTGCTTCCAAATAAACCTGATGGGCTATAACCTGGTGTTGTGTGATATTTAACTTTGTTCACCCCAGCCCAACACCGCCACCTCCAAATCATGCAATAGATACATTGCACATTACCCATCCACTCACCTAATCTACCCCCGCCAAGTGGTTTCTCTCAGTCAAGGTGATCATTTTTTAAAAAATCAAGCTCTTCGACTAAGTTTTTGGTTGCTTGATCTAATAATCCACGTAGCCGTGCTAATTCATTGTTAATAACATTGTAAAACATCCCACTGTGCATTACAAATATTAAAAATAAGTTGTATAAATCATAATATCTGTCATGATAGTTGTATCTTGTATGAGACAGCACCCATCTTCTCTTGATTTGGAATCTCTTATTTTTTTCCTTCTTCTGACTTTATGATGGAGGGAAGGCCATTGATGAAGTAGCTAAAGATAGTTGGGCCTCGGGCACTACCCTAAAGAACTCCTGCAGAGATATATTGGAGTTAAGGTGACTGGCTTCAAATATACAAAGTTACAGCCACCGCTCCTATTTTTCTTGCATAAAGATAAGATAGAGAGGTTGATTGAAAATGTATACAGTATGCTTGCCGTCATTTGCAAGACAGAGAAAATAGGAGCAAGAAAGTCTTGGTCTAACTTCAGAAAACATTGGTTAGGCCACAGATGGAATAATATACCTGTATTCAGTTCTGGTTTCTCCACTATGAGAAGGAAGAAGACTTCATTTTAAAACCCTTAGTTTTACTCTATTAGTACACTAAAATACAAGATACTATGTTGACTTTAAGATTTCAAACATTCAGTACTAGATTCTATTTCATTCTGTTTACTCCTGCCTTTGAACGCCTCTATTTTTCTTCATCCAAGTCGTGACAACACATCAGCAATTATGTTTTCTCATCCTGCCACATGTATCATTTTGAAATTGAATGGCTGTGATCATAAGCTCCATCTCAACAGTCTAACAGTTTTGTCCTTAAATTTCTCCAAAAACTTTAAAGGTTTATGCTGAGTATATAACACATTAAATGTTGAAATATTGTAAAGCCAACATCTACATCTCCTTCTCAATCACGGAATATTTCTATTGATGAATATTAAATTTTCTTGAAAAATAGACAAAGTATTTTTATCTTATCATCGTCATATTCTTGTAAGAGCACAACACTGACACCCAAGTCACATGAATGGCTTTGCGGAATTAATGTGGCTAACACTAGGACAAGTGGCTAACACAGCTTTCAGGGTGTCAAATGGCTTCTGACACTTTGCCATCCACTGAGATTTTCTACATTTCTTCTGTAAGCTAGTCAGTGGAGCAAGCACACTGCTAAAATTTGGTACAAACTTCCGATAAAACTCACTCAATCCCAGGATTCATAGTATTACTCTCTTCTTTTATGGTATGTTTTTATATTCTGTGAGCCATCCGTGCATGTCTGATAGCAAAGCCAAGGGACGTGACTCAGGCGTTTGCGAATTCACTCGTAGCTAGATTTACCACTAAGCCTGCTCCACAAAGTCGATCAAATATTTCCAATAAATGCTGCAAATATTCATTCAATGTGTGACTAAAAGTTACCAAGTCGTCGATATACACCACACAATTAGGTAATCCAGAAATTACTTCATTGGTTAGTGTTTGAAATGTGGCCGGCACATTTTTCGTACCATTTGGCATCACTTAAAATTGAGATAGTCCATTTGGTGTCATGAAAGTTGAAATTGTCTTCGCTGTTTCAGGTAAAGGTAGCTGCCAGTATTCTCTGAGTAGTCCAACTTAGAAATACAAGTTGCTTGTCCGACCTTCTCGATACAGTCTTCCAAACATGGAATAGAGTATGAATGAGACTTTATAACTGCATTGATTTTGTTATCATTCACAGAAAATCATTGGTTACCATTTGGTTTTGGCACCATTACTATGGGTGAGCTCCAGTTGCCGCAACTCACTTTGTTTATGTTGCCTTTGAGAATGTGTTCAATCTCTTTTTGAATCTGTGCCAACTTTAGAGGGTTAAGTCTATGAGCAGCATTTCCTATATCTAATCATGCATAAGTAAATTAGTACTTGGAGGCGCACCTTCACCCTCGAACCCCATTCCCCCCAACCACAATAATGATTGAAATCACCCCAGTCCCGGCATTCCACCCCACAAACATCCAGACACAGCACATCATCCTCTGCCATTTTTGCCACCTACAATCAGACCCCACCATCAAAAATATATTTCTCTCCCCACCCCTATCTGCATTCTGCAGAGACCATTCTCCCCCGACTCCCTCGTCAGGTCCACGGTCCCCACCAACCCAACCCCTAAACAGGATACCTTCTGCTGCTGCTACAAGAGGTACAAAACCTGCGCCCACACTACCTCCAACTCCTCCATCCAAGGACCCAGAGGATCATTTGAAAACTGACAGAGATTCACCTGCATACCATCCCACCTCATTTACTGCAGGCGTTGCTCTCAATGTGGTATCCTCTACATCGGAGAGACTGAGCACAAATTCGCAGAATTGTTCAGGGAACATCTCTGGTCTGTACCCAATTAACCCCACCTTCCTGTACACAACACTTCAATTCTGTCTGCCATTCCCCTCAGGACATGTCCATCATGGGCCTCTTCCATCACCAAATCAAAGCCATTGTTAGCTGAAGGAAGAACACGTCATTTTCCACCTGGAGAGTCCATGACCACATGGCCTCAATATTGATTTCATCAGTTTCCAAGTTTCCACATTACCCCCATCTCATCCCAACTTGGCACCACCCTCTTAACCTGACCTACCTGTCCAGCTTCCTTTCTACCCATCCGCTGCACCCTTCCCACTGCCCTATCACCATCACCTCCTTCCTGCATCCACCTATCACCATCCCAGCAACCTTTTAACCAGCCCCACCACAAGCCCCAATTTATCTCTCAGCCTCCTTTCCCCTCTTCAATCCTGATGAACAGCCCAACCCAAAACGTCGACTCCCCTTTTCCTCAGATGCTGTCTGACTTGCAGTGCTTTATTCGGCGCTACACGTTTTGACTCTGTCTTCCCAGTTTATTCACATGTATCTCACATGCAATAGTAAACACTCTTTTCTCATCATTTTGATTTTCCTCTGGAAGGTAACACAATAATTTTTCCCAATTTTAAAAAACTTCCTCATTGTCCAATTTAATTTGAGGAATGCCTAAATCAGAATCCTCTGAATTTGGTTCTTCACTCTGTGTTGTAACAAGTAGCACATTCTCCTTTTGTTTTACTTGCTTATAAAAATACTTTTTGAGCATATTCATATGATGCGCTCTGTGAGATTCCTTTATATCTGGAGTCCTTATCAAATAATTCACCTCATTCAATTTCCTTTCGATTTGATAATGTCCATGAAATGTTACTTTTAAAGATTTACCCATCACTGGAAGTAACACTTCCATTTGCAAAATTGCAAATTTTTGATTTCTTGTCGGCGTCCCATTTCATCATCCACTCTGCTGCTTTTAAATCCTGTCTAGCTAACTCCTCCACTCTATCTAATCGTTCCCTAAAATTTGACAGATAGTTCAAAATTTGGTCTTCGAAGCCTGACTTACTGATTTCCTTTTAATGAATTTTAGTGGTCCTCCCACCTCATGCCCAAAATCTAATTCAAATGGAATGAATTTTGTGAATTAATTCAGTGCATCCCTAATTGCAAAAAAGTACAAATGGAATTCCTTGATCCCAACAGTCTGGATAGTCCTCAACTGTAAGCCCTCAACATGGTCTTTCAAGTTTGCTGGCACCATTCTCACCCTCTCTGCAATTCTGGATGATATACAGTGGATTGGAATTGTTTCATTCCTAAAATGCCCATAAGCTCCCTGAGTAATTTTGACTTAGAATTTGACCCTTGATCTCATAGAGTCATAGAGATGTAGAGCATGGAAACAGACCCTTCGGTCCAACCTGTCCATGCCATCAAGATATCCCAACACAATCTAGTCCCATCTGCCAGCACCCGGCCCTTATCCCTCCAAAGTCTTCCTATTCATATACCCATCCAAATGCCTTATAAAAGTTGCAATTGTACCAGCCTCCTCCACTTGGGCTGGAAGCTCATTCCATACCTATACCACCCTCTGTGTGGAAGAGTTGCCCCTTAGGTCTCTTTTATATCTTTCCCTTCTCATCCTAAACCTATGCCCTCTAGTTTTGGACTCACCAATCCCAGGGAAAAGACTTTGCATATTTACCCTATCCATGCCCCTCATAATGTGGTAAACCTCTATAAGGTCACCCCTCAGCCTCTGACGCTCCAGGGAAAACAGCCCTAGCCTGTTCAGCCTCTCCCTATAGCTCAAATCCTCCAATCCTGGCAACATCTTTGTAAATCTTTTATGAACCCTTTCAAGTTTCACAACATCTTTCCAGTAGGAAGGAGACCAGAATTGCATGCAATATTCCAACAGTGGCCTAACCAATGTCCTGTACAGCCACAACATAACCTTCCAACTCCTGTACTCAATATTCTGACCAATAAAGGAAAGCATACCGAACGCCTTCTTCACTATCCTATCTACCTGTGACTCCACTTTCAAGGAGCTATGAACCTGCACTCCAAGGTCTCTTTATTCAGCACCACTCCTTAGGACCTTACCATTAAGTGTCTATGTCCTGCTAAGATTTGCTTTCCCAAAATGCAGTACCTCACATTAATCTGAATTAAAGTCCATCTGCCACTTCTCAGCCCATTGGCCCATCTGGTCCAGATCCTGTTGTAATCTGAGGTAACCCTCTTCACTGTCCACCACACTTCCAATTTTGGTGTCATCTGCAAACTTACTAACTGTACTTCTTATGCTCGCTTCCAAATCATTTACGTAAATAACAAAAAGTAGAGGATCCAGCACTGATCCTGACTATCCCTAATCAGTCCTTGCCTTTCCAAATACATTTACATCCTGTCGCTCAGGATTCCCTCTAAAACATGCCCACCACTGACGTCAGGCTCACTGGTCTATAATTCCCTACCTTGTCCTTACCACCTTTCTTAAACAGTGGCACCACGTTTGACACCCTCCAGTCTTCCGGCACCTCACCTGTCACTATCGATGACACAAATATCTCAGCAAGAAGCCCAGCAATCACTTCTCTAGCTTCCCACAGAGTTCTCGGGTACACTTGATCAGGTCCTGGTGATTTATTCACCTTTACCTGTTTTAAGACATCCAGCACTTCCTCCTCCGTTAGGTGGGCATTTTGCAAGATGTCACCATCTATTTCCCTACAGTCTAGATCTTCCATACCCTGTTCCACAGTAAATACTGATGCAAAATACTCATTTAGTATCTCCCCCATTTTCTGCGGCTCCACTTGCTGATCTTTGAGGGGCCCTATTCTCTCCCTAGTTACCCTTTTGTCCTTAATATATTTGTAAGAACCCTTTGGATTCTCCTTAATTCTGTTTGCCAAAGCAATCTCATGTCCCCTTTTTGCCCTCCTGATTTCGCTCTTAAGTATGCCCCTACTTCTTTTGTACTCTTCTAAGGATTTACTCGATCTATCCTGTCTATACCTGACATATGCTTCCTTCTTTTTCTTAACCAAACCCTCAATTTTTTTAGTCATCCAGCATTCCCTGTACCTACCAGCCTTTCCTTTCACCCTGACAGGAATGTACTTTCTCTGGATTCGCGTTATCTCATTTGGAGTCATAAATTCATAGAGATGTACAACATGGAAACAGACCCTTCGATTCAACCAGTCCATGCCAGCCAGATATCCCAACCCAATCTAGTCCTACTTGCCAGCACCTAGCCCATATCCCTCCAAACCCTCCCTATTCATATACCCCTCCAAATGCCTCTTAAATGTTGCAATTGTACCGGCCTCCACCACATCCTCTGGCAGCTCATTCCATGCACGTACCACCCTCGGCGTGAAAAAGTTGCCCCTTAAGTCTCTTTTATATCTTTCCCCTCTTACCCTAAACCTATGCCCGCTAGTTCTGGACTCCCAACCCCAGGGAAAAGACTTTGTCTATTTATCCTATCTATGCCCCTCATAATTTTGTAAACCTCTATAACTTCATCCCTCAGCCTCTGACGCTGCAGGGAAAACAGTCCCAGCCTGTTCAGCCTCTCCCTGTAGCTCAAATTCTCCAACCCTAGCAACATCCTTGTAAATCTTTTCTGAACCCTTTCAAGTTTCACAATATCTTTCCGATAGGAAGGAGACCAGAATTGCATGCAATATTCCAACAGTGGCCTGACCAATGTCTTGTGTAGCCACAACATGTCCTCCCAACTCCTGTATTCAATACTCTGACCGATAAAGGAAAGCATACCAAACGCCTTCTTCACTATCCTATCTACCTGCGACTCCACTTTCAAGGAGCTATGAACCTGCACTCCAAGGTCTCTTTATTCAGCACACTCCCTAGAACCTTACCATTAAGTGGAAAAGACCTGCTAAGATTTGCTTTCCCAAAATGCAGTACCTCACATTAATCTGAATTAAAGTCCATCTGCCACTGCTCAGCCCATTGGCCCATCTGGTCCAGATCCTGTTGTAATCTGAGGTAACCCTCTTCGCTGTCCACCACACCTCCAATTTTGGTGTCATCTGCAAACTTACTAACTGTACCTCTTATGCTCGCATCCAAATCATTTATGTAAATGACAAAACGTAGAGGGCCCAGCACTGATCCTTGTGGCACTCCACTGGTCACAAGCCTCCAGTCTGAAAAACAACCCTCCACCACTACCCTCTGTCTTCAACCTTTGAGCCAGTTCTGTATCCAAATGGCTAGTTCTCCCTGCATTCGGTGAGATCCAAGCTTGCTAATCAGTTTCCCATGGGGAACCTTGTCGAACACCTTTCTGAAGTCCATATAGATCACATCTACTGCTCTGCCCTTATCAATCTTCTTTGTTACTTCTTCAAAAAACTCAATCAAGTTTGTGAGGCATGATTTCCCACGCACAAAGTCATGTTGACTATCCCGAATCAGTCCTTGTTTTTCCAAATACATTTACATCCTGTCCCTCAGGATTCCCTCCAACAACTTGCCCACCACCGAGGTCAGGCTCACCGGTCTATAGTTTCCTGGCTTGTCTTTACTGCCCTTCTTAAACAGTGGCACCACGTTTGCCAAACTCCAGTGTTCCGGCACCTCACCTGTGACTATCGATGATACAAATATCTCAGAAGCCCAGCAATCACTTCTCTAGCTTCCCACAGAGTTCTCGGGTACACCTGATCAGGTCCTGGGGATTTATCCACTTTTCACCGTTTCAAGACATCCAGCACTTTCTCCTCTGTAATCTGGACATTTTGCAAGATGTCACCATCTATTTCCCTACAGTCTATATCTTCCATATCCTTTTCCACAGTAAATACTGATGCAAAATATTCATTTAATATCTCCCTCATTTTCTGTGGCTCCACACAAAGGCCGCCTTTGAGGGGCCCTATTCTCTCACTAGTTACCCTTTGGATTCTCCTTAATTCTGTTTGCCAAAGCTATTTCATGTCCCCTTTTTGCCCTCCTGATTTCCCTCTTAAGTATACTCCTACTTTCTTTATACTCTTCTCAGGATTCACTCAATCTATCCTGTCTATACCTGACACATGCTTCCTTCTTTTTCATAATCAAACCCTCAATTTCTTTAATCATCCAGCATTTCCTATACCTAACGAGTGTCTCTGGACTCTCGTTATCTCATTTCTGAAGGCTTCCCATTTTCCAGCCATCCCTTTACCTGCGAACATCTGCCTCCAATCAGCTTTCAAAAGTTCTTGCCTAATACCGTCAAAATTGGCCTTTCGCCAATTTAGGACTGCAACTTTTAGATCTGGTCTATCCTTTTCCATCACTATTTTAAAACAAACAGAATTATAGTAGCTGGCCCCAAAGTGCTCCCCCACTGACACCTCAGTCACCTGCCCTGCCTTATTTCCCAAGAGTAGGTCAAGTTTTGCACCTTCTCTAGTAGGTACATCCACATAAGGAAACTGAAAAATTGTCTTGTACACACTTAACAAATTCCTCTCCATCTCAACCTTTAACACTATGGTAGTGGAGAAAGTGAGGTCTGCAGATGCTGGAGATCAGAGCTGAAAATGTGTTGCTGGAAAAGCGCAGCAGGTCAGGCAGCATCCAGGGAACAGGAGAATTGACGTTTCAGGCATAAGCCCTTCTTCAGGAATCATTCCTGAAGAAGGGCTTATGCCCGAAACGTCGATTCTCCTGTTCCCTGGATGCTGCCTGACCTGCTGCGCTTTTCCAGCAACACATTTTCAACACTATGGTAGTCCCAGTCTATGTTTGGAAAGTTAAAATCCCCTACCATAATCACTCTATTATTCTTACAAATTGCTGAGACATCCTTACAAGTTTGTTTCTCAATTTCCCTCTGACTATTAGGGGCTCTATAATACAATCCCAATAAGGTGATCATCCCTTTCTTATTTCTCAGTTCCACCCAAATAACTTCCCTGGATGTATTTCCGGGAATTTCCTCCTTCAGCACAGCTGTAATGTTATCCCTTATCAAAAATGCCACTCCCCCTCCTCTCTTGCCTCCCTTTCTTGCCTCCCTGTAGCATTTGTACCCTGGAACATTAAGCTGCCAGCCCTGCCCACCCCTGAGCCATGTTTCCATAATTGCTATGATATCCCAGTCCCATGTTCCTAACCATGCCCTGAGTTCTCTGCCTTCCCTGTTAGGCCCTTTGCATTGAAATAAATGCAGTTTAATTTATTTGTCCTACCTTGTCCCTGCTTGCCCTGACTGTTTGACTTGCTTTTGTTCTCAACTGTACCAGTCTCAGATTGAACTCTTTCCTCATTATCTCCCTGGGCCCTTACTAGTTTAAATCCTCCCGAGCAGCTCTAGCAAATTTCCCGGCCAGTATATTAGTCCCTTTCCAATTTAGGTGCAATCCATCCTTCTTATACAGGTCACTTCTACCCCAAAAGAGATTCCAATGATCCAAAAATGTGAATCCTTCTCCCAGACAACAGCTCCTCAGCCATGCTCTATCCTCCTATTCCTGCCCTCACTAGCTCATAGCACTGGGAGTAATTCAGATATTACGACTCTCAAGGACCTCCTTTTTAAATTTCTGCTTAACTCTCTGTAATCTCCCTTCAGAATCTCAACCTTTTCCCTTCCTATGTTGTTGGTTCCAATGTGGACAATGACCCCTTGCTGGCCCCTCTCCCCCATGAGAACATTCCGCACCCTCTCCAAGACATCCGTGATCCTGGCTCCAGGGAACCAGGAACACACCATTCTGCTTTTTCGCTGCTGGCCACAGAAACACCTGTCTGTACCTCTGACTACAGAATCCCCTAACACAATTGATCTCTTGGAACCCGATGTACCCCTTGTTGCATTAGAGCCATTCTCAATAATACCAAAAACTTGGCTGTTCATGCTACGTTACCCTGAGAATCCATCACCCCCTATATTTTCCAAAACAGCATACCTGTTTGAAATGGGTATATCCACAAAAGACTCCTGCACTAGGTGCCTACCTCTCTTACCTTTCCTGGAGTTAACCCATCTATGTGACTGTATCTGAGGAAGTGGGGGGAAATCTCAGATACAGTCACATAGAGGGTTAATTCCAGGAAAGGTAAGAGTGATCTGATTGTATTCCTGTAAGTAGCCTGTATTTGATGAAAAAATTGAGTAAAGCTTCTACATTCCTTTCAGCTGTGAAATTGCAGAATGGAATGAACTCTGGAAATATAGTGGACGCATTCACTATTGTCAATAAATACAGATCCCAACTTTTTGTTTTATGTCGGGATCTTACGAAATTAAGACTCTTGTCAAAATTTCCCTCAAATGCAGGAATGGGTTGGTTTTATCACTGATCACAGATTTTTAAATTATCTGACATGTATGGCATGTCTGGCCTTCTGCAGTTCAAGCCAGTAAAAATATTTTTCTATTTTGGCTTCAATTTTTTCCTATTCCTAAATACTGATAATTCATGTGCAATGAGCAACACTTCCTTTCTGCAACTCACTGGTAATACAACTTGTTGAACGTCTGCGCATTTCTCCTCTACCTGAATATGTCCCCATTTCCTCAACAAGACATAATTTTTAAGGTAGTAACATTTGGAAATACACACATTTTTCTTTTGTGTACTCTATTTGATACAATTGCTTCAGTTTGTTATCTTTCTGTTGTAACCCAATTAACTTCTTTGAACGACAAATATCCACTTAGTCCTCCACCTGTTCTTGTTTGTTCTCAACCATTCAATCAATCATGCTCACTGATAGTTCTATTTCAATTCCCTTCAGTGTATTCTTTGATTTCTCCTCCTGTTTCAACCCATGACTTTGTTACCCTGTTATCACACCATCAGGAAAAATCCCAGGATATACTTCCTGTTGCACCACAGTTGCCTGATTTTTTTATTGGTTTTTAAACCACAATAGGCAGAACTTTGACCTGTGACCCAACCCTATCATTAACGAGCACAAATTGTGTTCCTGGAGCTGAAAGTTCTTTCAGTACACCTACCACCAGTTCTTCACTTTTTGCCAGACGCTCCAATTTCATTTTTCGTAATCAAGCACTTCCTGTCTCACCATAAATTTCATATATGAACACTTTTACATTGAGAAGCATTGTATTGACCTGATACATTATCAAAGAAGTTCTGTTTATGCATAAAAACCTCTATCAATGGACCGACACAGTGGAAATTCAAGGAGGTGCAATGTATGTTCACAGTAAATGGGAGGTTATGTCAACAATATGCCAGGAACCAAGTTGAAAGATTTTGCTTTAAGACTGTTGAATACTGTGTGAGAAAATGAGGCAGAAATCCAAGAGTCTTGATGTTCACTGACATCTGTGCAAGCATGTATACGGTGAAAAGATTCAGGACAATGCAGATAAATGAATGGTTTAACATAAAGATTGAAATGACTTTGAATTCATATTCGTAGTGTTAAGGCAAATGCACCATTTCAAGGTGGAATAATAATGCCCCATCAATAAAGCTTTGCCAGCAGCATGGTTTGCAACTGTATCAGTCTCAGAAATGGAACAGACTACAATGTATCTCTGTTAAATTCCAAGTAAACAGGCATGCATGAATTTTTTGGATTAACGTGAAATGCAGGATTACACGGAAAATTGATCTGATAGTTGATGTTGCTGTAAGTATACACTGTTTTCTGAAAACAACCCTTATTAAAACCATTTGGTTCTCTATCTATCCCCTTCCAAAGAGCCGTTTGGTATAAAACCATTGTCTGTTGCATATTTGTTTTTTATTCTGAATGAAAATATTTCACGACATACGTAGCATTTAAAATTCATCAGTATTTCCAGGTTGGAGGTCTGGATATCAAACTAGTTCACAGGAGGTCACAGCAGTGATACAGTCACGGTATTGTTTGTATATTCAACAGCTATTAAACCAATATCCGTAATTACGAACTGTGCAAACATCCTCTGTTTTCAGACCCAATGAAACAATTGACAACCCAAGATCAGCCTTGATCATGTTGATTGGTCGAGCAGGCATGTACATAGAACATAGAACATGGGAAAGTACAGCACAGAACAGGCCCTTAGGCCCACGATATTGTGCCAAGATTTAATCCTAATGTAAAATACAGTAACTTAACCTACGCACCCCTCAACTCACTGCTATCCATGTGCATGTCCAGCAGTCGCTTAAATGTCCCCAATAACTTCGCTTCCACCACCTCAACTGGCAATGCATTCCATGCATTCACAATTCTCTGCATAAAGAACCTATCTCTGATATCTCCTTTATACCTTCCTTGTAATATCTTCAAACTATGACTTCTCATACCAGTCAATCCTGCCCTGGGGAAAAGTCTCTGGCTATTGACTCTATCTATTCCTCTCATTATTTTGTACACCTGGATCGGGTCTCCTCTCTTCCTCCTTCTCTCCAGAGAGAAAAGTCCGAGCTTATTCAACCTTTCTTCATACGGCAAGCCCTCCAGTCCAGGCAGCATCCTGGTAAACCTTCTTTGCACCCTCTCCAAAGCCTCTGTATCTTTCCTATAGTAGGGCGACCAGAACTGGACACAATATTCCAAGTGTGGTCTCACCAGGGACTGCAGCAAAACCTCGCGGCTCTTAAATGAGGTACCTCTGTTAATGAAAGCCAAAACACCATATGCTTTCTTAATAACCCTATCCACTTGGGTGGCAACTTTGAGGGATCTATGTACTTGCACACCCAGATCCCTCAGTTGCTCCACTCCGCCAAGAATCCTGTCTTTAATCCTATATTCAGCATTCAAGTTTGACCTTCCAAAATGCATCACTTCGCATTTATCCAGGTTGAACTCCATCTGCCATTTCTCAGCCCAGCTCTACATCCTGTCTATGTCATGCTGCAGCTTGCAGTAGCCCGCTATAGTATCGACAATACCTCCAACCTTTGTGTCATCTGCAAATTTACTAACCCACCCCTCAACCTCCTCATCCAAATCATTTATAAAAACTACAAAGAACAGAGGCCCAAGAACAGAGCCCTGCGGGACCCCACTCAACACTGTCCTCCAGGCGGAATACTTTCCATCTACAACCTCTCTCTGCCTTCTGTCAGCCAGCCAATTCTGAATCCAGATAGCCAAATCTCCCTGTATCCCATACTTCCTGACTTTATGAATGATCCTACCATGGGGAACCCTATCAAATGCTTTGCTGAAATCCATATACACCACATCCACTGCTGTACCGTCGTCGACCTGTCTTGACACCTCCTCAGAGAACTCAATAAGATTTGTGAGACATGATCTGCCCCTCACAAAGCCATGCTGACTGCCTTTAATCACACTATGCTTTGCCAAATAGTCATAAATCCTATCCCTCAGAATTCTTTCCACAACTTTGCTGACCACAGACATAAGATTGATTGGTCTGTAATTGCCAGGGATTTCCCTATTACCCTTCTTGAAAAGAGGAACAACATTCGCCTCCTTCCAATCCTCCAGTACGACTCCCGTGGAGAGTGAGGAGGCAAATATCCTCGCCAGTTGCTTAGCAACCTCCTTTCTCGCTTCCCAGAGCAGCCTAGGATAAATCTGGTCTGGCCCTGGGGACTTATCAAGCTTAATGTTTTCCAAAATTTCTAGCACATCAACTTCATCAATCTTGATCTATTCAAGACTGTATCTCAGCTCCTCCAAGTTTTCATTTGCAACAAGTTCCCTTTCCTTGGTGAAAACCATAAAAAAGCTCATTTAGGGCTTCCCGTATCTGCTCAGACTCCATGCACAAATTCCCTCCACTGTCCCTGATCGGCACTACTTTTTCCCTGAGCATTCTCTTATTCCTCACATATGAGTAAAGCGCCTTTGGGTTCTCCCTAATCCTATCTGCCAAGCCATTTTCGTGCCCCCTCCTGGCACTCCTCCGTCCATTTCTGAGCTCATTTCTAGCAAGCCTATAATCCTAAAAATCTGTGCTAGATCCTTGCGTCCTCCACCTTAGTAAGCTGCCTCTTCCTTTTGACGAGAATTTCCTCTGTTCTCGTCATCCAAGGTTCCTTAATCTTACCCTTTCTTACCTGTCTCAGAGGAACAGATTTGTGCATCACTCACAACAACTGCTCCTTAAACAGTCTCCACATGTCTGTTGTGCCCTTTCTGTGGAACAATTGCTCCCAGTCTGTACTTCCCAACTCCTGTCTGATAGCGTCATAATTTCCTTTTCCCCAGTGAAATATCTTCCCTTAGTAACTGCTCCTTTCACTCTCCAAGGATATGCTAAATGTGAGGCAGTTGTGATCACTGTCACCAAATGCTCTCCCACTGCGAGGTCTGACACCTGTCCTGGCTCATTGCTGAGCACTAAATCCAAAATGGCCTCTCCCTTCATCGGTCTGTCTACATGTAGTGGATGCATCATAACATAAAAATATAAACTTGGAAAGCTAGACTGGTTTAGTATGTTCTGTTTATTTTGAAGAGGCATCTCTAAAACCTGATGCTGAGGTATCTGCCCTATGGGAAACAGAGTAAGTAGCTTTGGTCTTTCTTTTACTAAATTAGACAGAAAAAGCAGGATTGAGTGGAGTCAAGCTCACACAGACCCTGGGTTTTACGTTTGCGGCTCAACTGTAGAAGTTGGATCTTTGGAGTTGAAACTGCCCGATACAGCTCCCTTTGTGTTGCTGAAAAAGCTTGATTTCTCTCTCTGCTGTGAGATTCTTTCGGTTGGTGTTTCTTCTCCTGGACTGGATGAGATGGAAAGTGAGGGAAATCTATTTTGCTGAATTTTCCTTTGCAAGTATGTGTTATGAGTACTGCTATATTGAAACAGTTGATAAATAGCAGTTAAATAATATGTTGTCAAATATTTTGACAGAGTTAAAGTGATGCCTTCTTTTGTTTGTATTTTGACTATGGTGAAAGAATAAAGTGTGTTTTGCTTAAAACCAAGTAGTTTGTCCAATTAAATCACATCTGGAATGCTGTCCCGTACAAATACCTGTAAATAAGAAAAAAAAAGGATTTAGGCTCTCTCATTGATATGTTTTTACGGGGTTTGCCCTGGTCCATAATGAAATGGGAACTTACCTGGATCAAAGTCTCCAATTCCAGTTTGTGTTTAGGTGTATTGAACTCAAGGGCACCAAGGAATGAATGTTGGTGTTCCCTTTTTGGGTATTGTATTTGGTTGATTTAAGTGGGGTAAACTTTGTCTAAAGCTGGCTTCTTCTGAGGCCAGAAGTGTCTTGGTTGTGGAAGAAGTTATTTGCAGTGGTTGACAGAGGTGAGTACGGCAAAGCTTTTGGAACTGGTGGACAAGCTGGGGTTGAGTCTAAAGCAGAACATTCTTGGCAAGCTCAACAGATTGGGAAGCAGCTGTGGGGAGAAATCGGAGTTAATGTTTTGGGCACATTGACCCTACCTCAGAATAGATGGGAGCGAAGGAACCTGTTTTTAATGCAGAAGATAGAGTGGGCAAAGTGTGTACAGACCAAACAATAGGTAGAGATAGAGCCCAAAGACAGAGAAGGACCATAGGAAAAGGAGAAGATGACGATCAGTCAGGGAGAATGAATGGCCACTGATGGGGACAATTGTCAGCTAACAATGGGTTTTGTGTAATAGTAGACCATGTGACAACAAGGCCTGGTGTGTGAGGATTGGGGTAAGGACATGGGAGAAGGTGCCTCAAACCCTGAAATTATTGAACTCAATATTGAGTCTAGTAGGCTATAGTGTTCCCAAGTGGAAAATGAGGTGCAGTACTTCCGTTTTTACTGAGTTGGGCTGGAGCACTGCAGCAAGCCTGATACAGCAAGGTTGGCCAGGGGACATGTTGGTGTGTTGAAGTGGCAGGAACAGGAAGCTCCAGGCCTTTTTTCCTGACAGAACAAAAGTGTTTATTTCCCTCACGTCAAGGAGACCACATTGTGACCACGAATGCAGTTGGCTAGATTGAGTGAAGTGCAGGTAAAACGCTGCTTCACCTGGAAGGTGATTTTGGGCATTTGGACACTGAAGAGGGAGGAAGTAATGGGTAGGCATTAAAACCTCTGCAGTTGCAGGGGAACATGCCATGGGGCTGTCGTAAGAAGTTGGGAGTGAAGGATGCAGGGTCGCCCAGAGGGAATTTTCAAGCGGAAGGCTGATGGGGAGGGGAGGAAAGGAAGAGAATCACACATATTCATTCACGCATAAGGTGGAGAATGCAAACAAGAGAGAAAAGCGTTTTACTTTTTCTTTCGGAATATAAGTGGGTTAAAAAAAAGTAGGCAAGAGACTCAAAGCTTGTTGAAAGTGTTGTTATCCAGCAATGATAGGAAGTTGTTTTGCCACTTTTCTGCCTTTCCCAATCTCCCTTGTTTATTTATTTATTCAACTGCATCTTGAATATGCACAATGACTGAACTTCGGCTCCTTTGTTGTTGAATTCCAAGTTTAACCAAGCTTGAATTATTTTAACCCAGACCTCAATGAACCACTCATTCACCTGAGCATGCGACAAGTTCCAGATCTTCACTTTGATAAACTGGAATCCAATATTCTGACAGTGCGTCACATCCAGAAGACAGAGACTTACCTTGATGCTCTGATCCAGGCATCACAACTTGCCACATAAATATTTCAAATTTGGCTATTGGCCAGGGGTGTGTGACAACCAGTGAGGAAGGTGGAGCGATCCTCAATGCAACACTGGAGGAATCTCTGCTCTTAACCTTGCCAAGTGGTGTGAGGTATTTGCTCACATATGGATAAGTAAAATGTCTTCGGGGTAGATGATCAAACTAACCACTGCAACGTTGACAAGGAAGCCATTTAATTGGGGAAGTGCGAAGAAAAATATGGTGGTAGGGCATTCTATAAAAGCGGGAGAGGGGTGTAGATTCAAGAGAGATTTGTGAGCAGGATTGAGAGTCTCATATTGTTTGTTGCTTGCCTGCCTGTTGTCAAGTTGTAGGTCATCGAGAATCGGCTTGAAAAGATGTTGGAGCAGAAGAGGGAGGGTCCAGTTTTTGTGCTCCATGTTGGCACCAATAACAAATGTAATGAAGGAAAGAGGCTCGTATTGGGCAATACCAGGAATTAGGAATAAAATTAGAAAACCAGACCTCAAACGTCGTGATCTCTGGACTTTACCACATGGACATTGGTGAGAGATAGGAAGATAAAGAAAGAAAACACGTGGCAAAAGGAGTGATCTGGGAAAAAGGACATTAATTTCCTGGTGCAGTGACATCAGTATTGGGACATAGAGGAATTGTACCATCTGGATGGTCTCCTTGTGAACAGTTTTGAGACCAGGATCCAAGTAGAAAGGACAAGTAGGTTGGTCAGAAGGACTTTAAACTGTTTTAATGGTGCGAGGGAGGCTCAGGAGATTTTATTAAAGTTCCCAGGGCAAATAATAGAGCACAGAGTATTGAAATGGTCAAGACCCAAACTTCAGAGACAACAAATAAGGGAACGACATGAGAAGGGAGTGGTCAATGCAGTCTTGAGGATGCTGTGCTTAAAAGCAGGCTCTGTATGAAACAAGGTAAATGAACCTCTTGCACAGATTAAAATTGATGGGAATAATGTTGTGAGCAACACAGGGACATGTCCAAAATGGAATCAGTGCTGGGAACTAAATATCCAAGGATTACGTACTTTTGAGAGAACAGATGGAGAGAGGGCTGTATCACCTTGTTCAAAAGAAATTAAATTAAATCAATAACAAAACATGACAGAGTTTGAGGTCATCAGACGTGTGGGTAGAGTTGCGGAACTGCAAAGTAGAAAAAAAACTGATGGGAGTTATCTTCAAGCCCCCTAGCAATAATCAAAATGTGGGACAGAAAGTAATTCAAGACAAAGAGAAGACAGGCAGAAAGGAACTATTGTGATATTCATGAGGCCTTTAATATGCAGTTGGACTGGTAAAATCAGGTTTGTAGCATCTCTCATGGGAAGATGGTCCTGGAAGATCTACGAGATTTTTTTTGTTCGGAGCAGCTTGTAATAGACTCCATTATGGAACAGAGAATTCTCTATTTGGTGATGTGTAATGGGATAGAATTGATTTGGAAGTTTAAAGTGAAGGGACACTAGGGACCAGAGACCATAAACATAGAATTCATTCTGTAGATTGAGAGAGAGACAAGCTGGAATTAGATGTAACAGTATTGCAATTGAGTAAAGACAACTACAAAGGCTTGAGGGAGCAGCAGCTCAGCATTGATTGGAAATTTAGCCTGGGACAGATGGTGGTGGAGAAGCAATGGCAGGAATACTGGGAGTCATTCTGGAGAAATAGCAGACATGCTTTCCAAAGAAGACAAAACATACTTAGATGCAACCGTTACTGATAAGGGACGTCAAGGCAGCAGCAAATCTAAAGAAAAAGCATACGATGTGGTGAAGATGAGAGGCAAGCCAGAGGACTGGTAAGATGTTACAAACCAGTACAGAATTACATACAAAAAAGAAGGTACAAGAAAATTAAATACAAGGGTAAGCAAACTAGCAATATAAAATCAGATGGGCATCATTGGTTGTTGATTGTTTTGACAAAGTTTTAAGTGCTTTAATTAACTTTAATTGTGTCACTCAATGCTCTGATAGTGATGTACATTCTCATGAGAGTCCAGACTGCAAGGGATTGAGGGACCAGGGCAAGACAACATATCCTAGTGACCCAGAGATGGTGAGTAGGAAGAAGTCTTTGATTTTTCTCTTTATATCTGGCAGTTTAATCCTTCTCTGACTGGTGTATTTAATTGATTTCTTATAAACTTTCAGAAACTGATCAGCAGCATGGCAGTGATGCTTTATATATCTTAAGATAAGTGGGATTTATATTGGAGAATTAAAGTTGCTGCACAAATACTTGTATGGAGTGACACAATCCAAGTTGAGAGAGCCATTCAAAAGCCTGGTCAAATATTTGGTGATCTCAATTATTAAATTAATTATTCATAAAAAAACAACTGAGTGCAACCCAGTTGCAGTTCCAAGTATTACCAGGATATCATTATAGAAATCACCTTTGACTTTAATCAACGGAATTACTCCAAGGATGAAGTGGAAATGCGACAATCACATTTTGAAAAAAAGCACAATAATTTAGGTTAATACTTGTCGCATTTATTTACTCGAACGATGACCGATTTACTGTATCCTAAGATATACTGTAAAGAGCTAGCTTGCTTTTCTTTGCAGAAATCCTTTTGGCATTTTGCAGCAATCCATTTGCAATTTCTATAGCAACATCCTCATCAATAGGTAGGCAAGGTGCTGAACTGACAGCTGAAACAATGTGTAACGTACAACACACTGAACACAGACTGGTAATTGAGCACAGTCAGTCTCTTTTGGTATTTATCTTTTGTACTCGGTCCATTCTATCTCATTTAGCCCAGCCTTCCAGTGTTCTTCTCTTTTTTCTCATGACCTCGGTGAGATTCATATTTAACATTATAATCGCTCAACTATTTTTGTTCGACAGTATTCCATAGCTAAAGCAGTCCCAAAATGATTCACTTTCATCTTATTTGCTATATGATTTATTATTGAATGCATTTTCTTTCTGCTCACTATATGGGGTAGAAGTGAATTTTCCATCTCTACTGTCTCCAAAGTACTTATAATTGTATATGGTAGTATCTCAGCTTACAGAGTTATTCTCTTCAGCAAGTCGATGCAGCTTTATAGGTTTGATACCAGAATAGTGCTCAATGCTCTAAATACAGGCTAGCTAGTGTCCAGCTCAAGTTTAGTACAGCTCCACTGCGTTTAACTTCCATGGATCCAATTTTCCCTTTTTTAGTTGCTATGTCGACCTTGGTTTCTGATTTCATTTTTTCATTGTACTGCTCAGTTATTTTTATGCTTGTCTGCTTCATTTAGTTTTTATTTTTGAAACTGAAGTGTCGAGCACATTTATGGTCTTGAAAGCTTTCTTTCCACTTCACTGCAGAGTTTTTAAGTGTCCTTGATTATAATGTGAGATGTTGGTTCGTGACAGTCTTGAAACAAAACATTATTTCGAAAACATACGTCATCAATGAGACAGGAAACATTTAACAATAAATCATTTGGCGTTTACTTAAACAAACATGGAAGTATTGGACAATAAAGAGGTTTATGTTTCATGTTAGTCTGCTGCATTCCGGGTATTTGATTACTTTTTAATTAATTGCTGCTGTGACAAATAGTTTCTTCTTTGATTCATTTTTTCACATTTGTCTTTGGACCCTGACTTGTTATTTCCTGTACATCAAAATATCTAATGCTTCTCATAATCACAATGGACATAATGGAAGTTCAATTTAACTGAATCACAAATAGATGAAGAATTTTATTGCAGTTTATGAATATGGCAAACTGTCAAGGAAAATAGTAACATTAACTAAACAACTTGTTATGTCGTTCACAAAATAAAATCCTAAAGATTAATCAGTCATTAAGAAACAACACCAACATAACATTTTTATGAAATCACAGTTTACTTTAATCATAGGTAAAGGAGTAACAGAAATTTCAGACCAATGCACATAGTCTTCCTTCAGTGAAGGTTGTGAAAATACATTTAAGTTTTTTGCTAGCAGCTTGCACCACTGTGGTGCCTCTGAATGACTGTAAATAGGCAGTGTGATGTAGATAGGAGGTGATACGAAATACCACGATGAACAAAATACTTCATGAGATGGAAATACTGCAGAAGCAAATGTTGGAGGTTAAGGCAGGGACAGAGTAAGGGAGAAAATGATAAAGTCAAAATCAGAGTCACTATGGATGTATGTGAGTGCGGCAAACAAGATTGCTGACTAACAGGTACCCCATTACGATGTGGAAATGTGATTTGTTGATGCAACAGAGATCTGGCTCAAAGCTGGGACAGAAATGAGCCCTAAATATTCTTGGATACAAGATGGTCAGGGCAGATTGAAAATTACGAAGATAGGGAGGGTTGGAGGTTTTGGTGAAGCAAGGCATTGCTGTGCTGGAGAGAAAGGTTTATCTAGAGAGGTCAAGGAGAGAATCTATTTAGCTAGAAATACATAACAAAAAATATGAAGCTACAGTGTTTGGTGTGAACTATGCTGCCGACAAAGTGGAACGACATGAAGCAACAAATCTGTAAGTAGGTTAGATCGAGATGCGTGCTTAATGCAATAGCTGTGATCAGACATTTAATCATTTGAATATAGGTTCAGTCAGCAGTAGATTAAAGTGCTGGAAGTGTGTTCAGAAAAAATGTGCACAGCAGGATGTTTCCAGTCAAACAAACAATGAGACATTCTTAAATCTAGGTCTTGGAAATTAGGTGAACCACGTCAATGAACTTTTAATGTTTATATTAATGATGGAAAGGCACAAAGAAAACCCACAATCAGCATCATTAATATGCAGAAAAGCTATGTCGATATCTTCATGCTGGATCTGTTTCGCATCAGCTGGAATTAAAGGTCACAGGAAAAAATGTAGGAACAAATCAAAACAGATCTAAGAATTTTTGGATGGGTATGTTGAGATTTATAGCTGTCATAAAAA
Organism: Chiloscyllium plagiosum; assembly: GCF_037043375.1. NCBI lineage: Eukaryota > Metazoa > Chordata > Chondrichthyes > Orectolobiformes > Hemiscylliidae > Chiloscyllium > Chiloscyllium plagiosum. The sequence continues at coordinate 61,935,463 of NW_028270173.1, forward strand.
AGGAATCCAAAGGCAGGTGTAAATGTGTACGAAACAACGAATATGGTAAAATGAATACAATAGTAATTGGGATGGAAACAAAATTAGTAGTTGTGTATTTGAACCTTTAGTCCAATATTTTGTATCCATGTTTAGGAAGCAAGAATAAGTTGTCCAGGTAACAGCAAAAGGTGATTCAATTTAGACTTTGAAAAACATTGAAATTGATGAGGGTTAATCGCCGTTAGTGTGGCTATTCTTAATCAAATTTTACTATTAAATAAAGGTAATTACAGGGGCATGAGAGAGGAACTGATGAAAATTGACTGCAAGCAGAGTCTAGTGGAGAAGGCAGTAGAGCAACGATGGCAGGAGTGTCTGGGTGTAATTGAGGATGCAGTACAGAGGTTCAACCCAAAGAAAAGAAAGATTATCTGGGGTGATGGGGGGAGGGGTAGGTTAGACAGCCATGGCTGACAAAGGAAGTCAGGAATTGTCAAAGAAAAACAGAGAGCCTAAAAAAGTGGCCAAGAGCATTGGGAAATCAGAAGATTGGGAAAACTACAAAACAAGTACAGGATAACAAAGAAAGAAGTAAGGAAGAACAGGATCAAATGTGAAGGTAAGCTAGCCAGTAATATTAAAAATGATTGTAAAAGTTTCTTTCAATACATAAGAAACAAACGAGAGGCAAAAGTAGAAATTGGGCTGCTCCAAATTGATGCTGGAAGGCTAGCACTGGGAGATAAGGAAATAGCTGAAGAACTTTGTGTCAGTCTTCACAGTGGAAGACATGAGTAATATCCCAACAATTAAGGAGACTCAGGGGGCAGAGTATGGTATGGTAGCCATTACAAAAGACAAAGTGCTAGAAAAGCTAAAAGGTCTAAAAATCAATAAATCTCCTGGCCCCAATGGGCTACATCCTAGAGTTCCGAGAGGAGTGGCTGAGGAAATAGCAGAGGCGCTGACTGTGATCTTTCAAAAATCACTGGAGTCAGGAAAAGTCCCCTGAAAATTGCAGTTGTAACCCCCTTATTGAAGAAAGGATCAAGACAAAAGATGGAAAATTCACGGCCGATTAGCCCAACCTCGGTTGTAGGTAAAATTCTAGAATCCATCGTTCAGCATGAAATTTCTAAATTCTTGGAAGTGCAGGGTCGGATTAGAACAAGTCAGCATGGATTTAGTAAGAGGAAGTCATACCTGACAAACCTGTTAGAATTCTTTGAAGCAGGAACAAGAAGGTTAGATCAGGGAAACCCGGTGCATGCTATTTATCTAGACTTCCAAAAGGCCTTTGATAAGGTGCCTCACAGGAGGCTGTTGAGTTAGGTGAGGACCCATGGTGTTCAAGGTGAGCTACTGACATGGATTGGGGATTGGCTGTGTGACAGAAGGCAGAGAGTTGGGATAAAAGATTCTTTTTCGGAATGGCAGCTGGTGACAAGTGGGTTTCCGCAGCATTCAGTGTTGGGGCCGCAGTTGTCCACTTTATATATTAATGATCTGGATGAAGGAACTGGGGGTGTTCTGGTGAAGTTTGCCGATGATATAAAGTTAGGCAGACAGGCAGGCAGTACTGAGGAGGTGGGGAGGCTACAGAAAGACTTAGACAGTTTAGGAGCGCGATCCAGGAAATGGCTGATGAAATTCAACGTGAGCAAATGTGAGATGTTGCACTTTGGAAAAAAGAATGCAGGCATGGACTATTTTTTAAACAGTGAGAAAGTTCATAAAGCCAAAGAACAAAGGGATCTAGGAGTGCTCATCCAGGATTCTCTAAAGGTTGATTTGCAGGTTGAGTCCATGATTAAGAAAGCAAATATAATGTTGTCATTTATCTCAAGAGGGTTGGAATATAAAAGCAGTGACATGTTTCTGCGACTTTATAAAGCTCTAGTTAGGCCTCGTTTAGAATACTGTGTTCAATTTTGGGCTCCACACCTCAGGAAGGACATTCTGGCACTAAAGCGTATCCAGCGGATTATCTCTGGAATGTTAGGCCTAACATGTGATGATCGGCTGAGGATCCTGGGATTGTATTCATTAGAGTTTAGAAGGTTGATGGGAGATTTAATAGAAACTTACAAGATAATGCATGGCTTAGAAAGGATGGATGCTGGCAAGTTGTTTCCATTAAGCGGGGAGACTAGCACCAATGGGCACAACCTTAAAATTAGAGGGGGTTAATTTAAAACAGAAATGAGGAGACATTTATTCAGCCAGAGTGATGGGTCTGTGAAGTTCATTGCCACGTAGCGCAGTGGAGGCTGGGACGTTGGGTGTCGTCAAGGCAGAGATTGATAAAGTCTTGATCTTGCAAGGAATTAAGTGCTACGGGGAGAGTGTTGGTAAGTGGAATTGAAACACACATCAGCCATGACTAAATGGCAGAGTGGACTTGATGGGCCGAATTATCTTGCTTCCACTCCAATGTCGTATGGTCTTATACTCTTATTCTTAACATTAATTATACCCTCGGACTAGATGAGATGCAGGAAATGAAACTCATCTAATAACACCTGAGAGAGGAAAACAGAGTTAACATTTCGAGTCTAATATGACCAGAAGATTTCTAGTCTCTGCGATATTTCCATATCAATGGAACAAACAAAACAAAGAGAGCAAACGTACGGAAAACGCTCAATAACTGATCCTAATATTCATGTCTCCCTCAGATTCATTGTTGAGACCAGAGGATTAGAGAATTCTACATGTGTACCATAGTCCAAAAAAAACAGCTATAGTGAAAAGCCCAACAACTAATCTGTAGGTCAGATTAACCTTAGTTGTGGAGAAGGTTATGCAAACAACATTTGAAACAAAATTATTTCTTACTTTGGCAAGTTTGCAGGAAGGAAAGTCAGCATGAATTGGCTAATATTAAATCATACTGAACTAACCTATTGGAGTTTTTCAGAGAGATAACAGATAGGTTTGTCAGGGATACTGCGACTGTTGAGGTGGTATGCGTAATTTCAAAACAGGTATTTGAACATCCTCTCACAGATTCGTGAGAAATGTGTCGTTCATGGAATGAAGAGATACAGTAACAACATGCATCACCAGTAGTGTGAGAGAAATGAAGAAAGTTGCCATATCCCCAAAAATTGGTATTAGGATCCTCCTGATTTTTGAGATAGATAATAATGATCTAAATGTAGGTCAGCAAGGCAGAACATTGAGGCATTATGAATTTTAAGGAGCTTCATGTAGACCTTTAAAGATCATGACCTTGTTAGTGGAAAGTGTAAATGAGTGCCAGATTAAAGCAGAAAAGAGTGAATCAATTCTTTTTGTTGGGATGAGCAGAGCATCATTGGAAACTAATGAATGAAATCTAAAGGATTGCAAGAACAGAAAGACCTAGGTGTATAACTGCAAAATTCATCGTGTATGCAATATGTACTCTTCAGACTGTGGTTATTAAAACCGTAAGTAAAAACAAGGGCTGCAGATGCTGGAAACCATGTCTAGATTAGAGTGGTGCTGGAGAAGCACAGCAGGTCAGGCAGCATCCGAGGACTAGGAAAATGGACGTTTCGGGCAAAAGCCCTTCATCAGGAATAGAGGCAGAGTGCCTGCAGAGCGGAGAGATAAATGAGAGGAGAGTGGGGGTGGGGAGAAAGTAGCATAGAGTACAATAGGTGAATTGGGTTGGGGATAGAGGTGATAGGTCAGAGAGGAGGGTGGGAGAAGGTAGCAAAGAGTACAATGGGTCTTAGCGAGTTTTGAGAAGATTTGTAGCTCAGGTTGAGGTTTTGAGCTGAAAGGTTCACTTCCAGATATTTCATTACCTCACTCGGTAACATCTTCGGTGGACTTTATGCAAAGCAATGCTGAAACTTCCTGCTTTCTATTTATATGTTTGGGTTTCTTTGGGTTGGTGATGTAATTTCCTTTGGTGATATTATTTCCTGTGGTGAAGTCACTTCCTGTTCTTTTTCTCAGGGGGATGGGGTCTAACTCAATGTGTTTGTTCATAGATTTCTTGTTGGAATGCCATGCTTCTAGGAATTCTCATGCATGTCTGTTTGGCTTGTCCTAGGATGGATGTATTGTCCCAGTTGGAGTGATGTCCTTCCTCATCCGTATGTGAGGATACCAGTGAGAGAGGGTCATGTCTTTTTGTGGCTAGTTGATATTCATGTCTCCCAGTGGCTAGTTTTCTGCCTGTTTGTCCAATGTATTGTTTGTTACAGTCCTTGCACGGTATTTTGTAAATGACGTTAGTTTTGCTCATTGTCTTTCAAGTTCAAGACCCTATACAGACAATGAGCAAAACTAATGTCATTTACAAAATACTGTGCAAGGTCTGTAAAAAACAATACATTGGACAAACAGGCAGAACACTAGCCACCAGGATACATGAACACCAACTAGCCACAAAAAGACATGACCCTCTCTCACTAGCATCCTCACATACAGATGAGGAAGGACATCACTCCGACTGGGACAATACATCCATCCTAGGACAAGCCAAACAAAGACATGCATGAGAATTCCTAGAAGCATGGCATTCCAACAAGAAATCTATGAACAAACACATTGAGTTAGACCCCATCTACCGCCCCCTGAGAAAAAGAACAGGAAGTGACTTCACAGGAAATAACATCACCAAAGGAAATTACATCACCAACGCAAAGAAACCCAAATATATAAATAGAAAGCAAGAAGTTTCAGCATTGCTTTGCATAAAGTCCACTGAAGATGTTACTTAGTGAGGTAATTAAACCTTCCAGCTCAGCGAGCAAACCTACATCCAGTACAATGGGTGAATGGGGTGGCGATGAAGGTGATAGGTCAGAAAGGAGAGTGGAGTGGATAGGTGAAAAGTACGATAGGCAGGTAGGACAGTTCATGGGGTCGGTGCTGAGCTGGAAGGTTGGAACTGGGGTGAGGTGGGGGAAAGGGAAATGAGGAAACTGGTGCAATCCACCAGTTTAAAAGCATATTCGAGCCTTTACTGATAGTGACTGTTAAAGGGAGAAGTATCGAAGAGGAGTCTTACATCCAGTCTTTCTTAGCACAAGCGATCTTTATTGGGAGCTCTGTTACCACAAATGTAGGACAAGCCAGAGACGACCTCAAATCTGGCCTTTACATGAGGGGTAGTTGTCATCTTAATAACAGCTCAGATCGGAGGTCAATGATGCTCTTATTTTCCCAGAGAAATATAACCTTTATTAGAGCCTTCATGTTACAATAGCTACATGCATCACTGATATAATTGATAACTCTATCCACCGAATCGAGACATTCAACCTAGCAAACATGGAATGAATGATGAAGATCACTATGTACAGCCCGAGGTGTTGCCTTTATCTAAAGTTTTTTCCAAATACTTCCATCATCAATCTTTGGTATCTTGTAATGCCTCTGACAGTTTTATTGCTACCTATACATTTGCCAGCTGCACCACATTATTTACCAATAACTGAAATAATTGCATTTTCCAAAAAGGAACTCTTCTACTTTCTATACTACCTTTAGTATGGCACATTAGGAAGGATATTAAAGTTCTCCCAATTGTTACAAAGTCTTTAAAACCAACACTAATACAAAGCCATTGTGACATAGTTGACAAATTAAAAGCTGACCGTTTCTCACTTCAGCCTGAGGGGTTATACAGCAATCCTTCTGACTTGCAAATGCAGTTTTTGTGGATTTTCAAATAAAGTTTCATTTTTGAATAAATCTTTCCAATGTCTACTCTGAACATTTTCCATAACTAATTATCTTCTCTTAATTTAAAAAAAAGCACCTATTTGAATTCCACTAATAAGGGTGAAATTCAATCATGTTACAATTTTACGAAGCCATTAAGAAAAACATGTTTAAATCCCACAAACGAATAGTTAACATAACCTTATCTTCCCTCCATCTTTTGTAGCCTCTGTTTGTCACCCTTTCCTTGATCTTTGGATGCAAGAATTTGTTCAAAATATCTACATCTGCACTTAAGTTTCGATTGTTTATCTCTCCTCTTTGTGACCTCTCTTTCTACAATCTTTCCATTGTCTTCTTCCTGTGACAATGGATTTTTTTGGAGGTCATGTTTACACAATTTATTACTTTATTTTCCCTTATAATATATTGAGCCTCATAATTACAGTCAGTGAATCAAAGAGTTGTATAGCACGGAAACAGACCCTTCAGTCCAACTCGTCTGTGCCGTCCTGATGTCCAAAATAAATTTGGTCGCATTTTCCAGCATTTGACTCATACCTGTACAAACCAGATGCCGTTTAAATGTTTTCATTATACTAGCCTCCTCCATCATCTGACAGCTCGTTCCATTCATGCACCACCCTCTCTGTGAAAAAAGAAGTTGACCCCTTCATCCCATTTACATTTTTCTCCTCTTAAATTAATCCTATGCCCTTTAGTTTTGGATTCCCCATGCTGGGGAAAAGACCTTGTCTATTCACCCCATCCATGTCCCTCATGATATTACAAACCTCTCTAGCATCACCCCTCAGCTACTGAAAATATACCCCCCAATCCACCCTTTCAGCATCTTGTGATGACTCTAGCAACCTCCATTAATTTTTTTCTGAACCTTCCAAGTTTCACAATGTCCTTCCTATAGCAGGGAGACCAGAATTGCACATAGTATTCCAAAAGTGGCCGAACCAATATCCTGTACAGTAGCAGCATGACTCCTCAACTCTGGTAGTCATTGCACTGACCAATAAAGGCAAGCATACCAAATGCCGTCTACACTATCCTATCTCTCTGTGAATCCACTTTCAAGGAATTGCGAACCTGAAATCCAAGGTCTCTTCACTCAGCAACACTCCCCATGTCCTTACCATCAAGTGTGTAAGTCCTGCCTGATTTGCCTTGCCAAAATGTTGGATCTCACATGTATTTAAATTAAACTCCATCTGCCACTCCACTGCCCATTGGCCCATGTGATCAAGATCCCATTGTAATCTGAGGTTACCTTTTTCGCTGTCCACTACTCCTCCAATTTTGGTGTCATCTGCAAAACCTAATAATTATATCACCTCATGTCACAACAAATCTATTCATATAAATGATGAAAAGCAATGGACTCAGCACCGATCCTTGTGGCACACCACTGGTCACAGGCCTCCAGTCTGAAAAGCAATTCTCTACCAGCACTGGCTGTCTTCTACCTTCAAGCTGGTTTTGTATCCAAATGGCTAGTTATCCCTGTACTCTCCCTCAATCTATCATTGCCCAAGAAATGCAACCGACCTTTTCACACTAATTACTGATGGCACTTCTAATTTGACAATTATCTAAAAGTACTGTTCAAAATATGTGGGGGAATCAGACTTTTCCTTCTACTTTTTTATTGGGACTGTGGCTGAAACAGGCCTTAAAAAAGAAGCTCTTTATTAAAGTGCTTGTATGTTTAAAAATGCCTTTTTTTACAGAAATCTGATTAACTTCCGTAATGTTTCTTCCAACAGCGAATCTCATCTTATCTATTATATCTGTATGGGGAATGCAAGCTGAACTGTGAACGTCTACTGTACCATTTCGGGCATCTTGTATTGGCTAAAAGAGCCCAGGCAGCCATCTTGTCAACTTAGTCATGTTCTCCTTCAACAGAGGCGTAGACAACAAAGGCAAGGTGATCATGCCAAGCATATATAAGACAATGTTCATCCTCAGCTTTTGCATTGCATCCAGTTTTGAATGCTGCATTTCAGGAAGGAGGCGAAGACATTGAGGAGGATATGGAAAAGGTTCAGGCGAATATTTGCAGGACCAAGAACAACTTTGATTTAATAAGTTGGGTCAGTTTTCATTGGAGTAAAAAAGTCTTTAATGACGAAGGGATTTTTAAGCAATAGTTTATGCTCGTGAATGGTCTGGTCATTAAATTAGTGGTGGAAGCATCGAGAATGAATGAGTAAAGATTCCAAATAATGGGGAGAAGAAGTGATGGAATCTTGAGATGAAACCTTTTCATGAAACGAGTGGACGGAGTACACTGTTTGAGTATGGTGTAGGCATGTTTACTTGAGGCATTCAAAAAGAAGTTAATAGCTTTCTGTGAAGGAAGAATGTATGGGGTTACAGGGAGAAGGCATGCCATGCCCTGAAACAATGGACAGAATGGCCTGTTTAAATGCTATGACAATTGTTTCATTGCTAAGAAACGTATAATTGTGAAGCAAATTATTCAGTAAAACTCTACTTTTGCCCAGACAATGGCCATAGAATCTTGTCCTCATACAGCCATTATCTCTAATCTAAAGGGGGTTAATGATTTTTTTCGTTGTTGCCCATGATGTGCTATTCAAACAAATGTTTTCGAACGTCCATAGAGAAAACATCAAACACATGATTTTCACCAATATTTCCCGCTGTTTTTGAAATCACATAGCAAAAGAGTTTATGAAACTACCATTTTCCAAGCGATTATGAGCCATTTCATTGATACTTTTCATTAAATGGTTTTGTTCATACTGATCTTAGAACTTTTGGTCAGGAATTGCTGAACTGAGCTCTTCCGTTCTTGTGACAAATGGCACATCGCAGGAGGATAGGGGATTCTGATCAGACCCTTTATATCTCCTTTGGTGAGCAAGAATGCTACCTTATGACAGGTAATTTGTTGTGGCGGCACAGTGGTTAGCATTGTTGCTTTAGAACACTGGTGTCCCAGGTTCAATTCTTGCTTCAGGCAACTGTATAGAATTTGCCCCATATTTCCTCCGGGTGCTTGGGTTTGTTCCCACAGTCCAAAGATATGCAGGTTGGGTGCATTAATCAGGTTAAATGTAGAATAGTATGGGAGTGGGTCTGGGTTGGTTATGGTTCGGAGGTTTGCTGTGGACTTGTTGGGCAGAAGGGCCCATTTCAATGCTGTAGGGATTCTGTGAACTCGCATTCAAAACTTAGCATTTTATGTAACCTTTGATGCAAAAGAGCAAGGAAAGATAGCATAATATCAATGTTCATATCAATATTTTCTCATCAATCTTTTCAGAAACGTTATGACACACCTCTGGAGTATGTTGGACTTGAACTCTCATATTTGTGAGGTTAAGATGGTCATAATTTCTGAGTGGATCATAAACAGTTCGAGTTTTTTTTTTTTCTGAATGGTTTCACTGAGTAGGAAGGCAGGAATAGGCAGCTGCCCGGAATGATACACCTTCAACATTTTGTTATTCAGTTTTGTTATTCAGTGAGGCATTGCAAAGAAGCATGACTGTCATAGAACAACAATTATACCACAACGAGCTTGTCAGCTTTTGTAATGGTGTAAAGAAAAGTAAGAAAGAACATGAGAAGAATAAAAACTAGCACAGAATATAAAGACAGACAGCAAAAGTTTTTAATAATATATAAAATGAAAAAGAGGGGCTAAAGTAAATGTTGGTCCTTTAGAGGATGAGAAGAGGCATTTATGGGATATGATGAAATGGCTGAGGCATTGAACAGTTTTTATTGGTCTTCACAGTGGAGGACGCTAATAATGTACCAGTAACTGACAAAGAGACGAAGGTAAGTGAGGACCTGGAAACAATCATTATTACGGATTGTTGGGCAAGCTAATGCAGCAAAGGATAGACAAGTCTTCTGGCCCTGATGGAATGCATCCCAGGGTGCTTAAAGGAGAAAAAGAAAGTGCACTTGTGGTGATTTTCCAAAATTTGCTGGACTCTGAGGTAATTCCAGCAGATTGGAAAACAACAAATGTGAAGCCACTGTTTAAAAAGGGAGGTTGACAAAATATGGGGAATTGTAGACCAGTTACCTTAACCTCTGTAGTGGGGAAGATGCTTGAGTCTATTCTCAAGGAAGAAATAGGAAGCATCGAGGTAGGAATTGTCCCATTCATGGGTTCATGAATGGCAGGTCATGCTGAACAAATCTTTTGGAATTTTATGAAGATATAATGAGCAAGGTGGACAACGGGAACCCAGTGGATGTGACATACCTAGATTTCCAAACATCCTTCGACAAGGTGCTGCTGTATAAGATAAAGATGCATGGCATTACGGGTAAAGTATTAGCATGGATAGAGGATTGGTTGATTAATAGGAAGCAATACTGGGGACAAATGAATGCTATTATGGCTGGTAATCAGTAACTAGTGATGTGCCTGAGGGATCAGTATTAGGACCGCAATTAGTCACAATTTATATAGATGATTTGGAGTTTAAGTCCACGTGTAGTGTGTCAAAGTTTGGAGATGGATCTAAGGTGAGTGGCAGAGCAAAGTGTGCAGAGGACTGGGAAACTTTGCAGAGGAACATAAATACTTTAAGTGTTTGCGCAAACGTCTGGCAGATGGAATACAATGTTAATAAATGTGAAGTCTTCTATTTTGATAAGAGTATGAGTAAAAAAGATTATTATTTGAATGGTAAAAAGTTGCAGCATGTTGCTGTGCAGAGGGACATGGGTGTCCTTGTGCATGAATCACAGAAGGTTGGTCTGCATGTACAACAAGTATTTAGGAATTCAAATGGAATTTTGTCCTTCATTGCTAAAGGTATTGAGTTGAAAAGTGGGGAGGTAATGTTACAGATGTACAGGGTGCTAGTGAGGCTATACCTGGAGTACTGTGTGCAGTTTTGGTCTCCTTACTTGAGAAAGGATTGCATGGCGCTACAGGGTGTGCAGAGGAGGTTCATTAGGTTGATTACAGAGCTGAGGAGTTGACTTATGAGTAGAGACTGAGTGGACTGGCATTATATTCATTGGAATTCAGATGACTAACGGGGGATTTTATCGAAACATATGAAATTATAAAGGGGAATGGATCAGTTAGAAGTAGAGTGGATGTTTTCACTGGCAGGTGAAACTAGGACAAGAGGGCATAGCCTCAAGATTGTAGGGATCAGATTTAAGACTGAATTGAGAAGGAATTAAAGGATACTGTGAGATCGTGGGCAAGTGGAGCTGAAAAGATCAGCCATGATCTTATTGAATGGAGAAACAGGTTTGAAGGGCCAAATGGCCTACTCCTGCTCTTAGTTCTTATAAGGAGATAAATAATCAGTCATAAAAATCATGAGCACTTCTTCAGTGGTCTTTCTCCAAAGTCAGGATCCTCTTTTAGGTGTCACAAGCAAATCAATGAATGAGATGATGCTCAATTAATGCATGAAATATGCTCATCATTTGGTTTCTTCAATGGAATACAAATGTCCTTGATATCTTAAAAAAATCACTTTGGGGATTGTAGTGAGGCTGTGAACTTGACAGACATTATGCAAGATAGCTTTGCATCACCAGTGACGGGGACATTTCAAAGTTAAAGCCACCAGAAACACCACAAACAATATAACAATATAACAGTAATATATGTGCATACAGACCCTCTTTGAACAGCATAAAATGTTAACAGTTCTAAATGAAATTGCTTGCTTGCAAATAAAAAGTGAAATTGTTGTCTTCATTGCCATTCACTTTTGGGGTGGCACAGTGCCAGGAACCCTGGTTAGATTTCAGCCTTTGGCAATTGTCTGTGTGGAGTTTGAGCATTCTCCTCATGTCTGCGTGGGCCTCCTCCAGGTGCTCGGTTTGCTCCCACAGTCCAAAGATGTTCAGCTTAGGTGAATTGGCCATGCTAAATTTGCTCATAGTACTCAGGGATGTGGAAGCTAGGTGCATTAGTCAGGGGTTAATATGAGATAGGGACATGTTTCTGGGTGGGTTACTGTTCGGAGGGTCGTTGTGGACCTGTTGGGCTGAAGGGCCTTTTTCCAAACTGTCGGGATTCTATGATCTATGACCTCACAAGTCAATACAGTTTTTCAGGGCTTCTTGCAACAAATGGAAACTTTACCCTTTTACTGAAGCGTAAATGCCAGACAAAGAACTCCACAACATCATTTCAAACAATCTGATGTATTCTGTGCAGTGTGAGACATTGCCTTCACGTAATTCAAGGGAACGAAGCTTATTTCTTCCCGTCTCTCCTAATAAAATGTTGTTAAAGAACAAAAATGATGAACAGTAAAAGCGACATATTTTGGCCTCACGATATAATCTTTTAATTCTGCAGAACTGTTAAAAAGATAGCATACGTTATTTTGAACTTTTGTTGCATGTTCATAGCAGGTGAATACAATAGGAGCAGCAGTCTCTTAAAGACATTTCAAATTTACTATATTTGCAGACATAAAGTCAGACATATCTTGCAAAAAATAACATATATATTCAGAGATCTTTTAAAAGAAAATCTCTTAAATTTTCTTGTCTCAAATTAAGTCACCTGAAAATTTCTTTTAAAATAAGCCATCTACCTTCATTTTTTGAAAAAGAAAAATCATGATATGTGGGCAGTTCAGGCTGGCCAGCATTTACTTCCAGTCTCTATTTGCCCTTTAGAACCTGATAGTGAGTTGTCTTCTTGAGCCACTGCAGTTTAACCACTGTAAGCAGACTCAAAATGCCGCTACGTAGAGCATTCCAGGATTTTGATTCAATGACATGGAATGAATGCTGATGCATTTTCAAGACAAGATGGTGAATGGCTTGTGGGCAGACTTGCAATGCTTCCTACCTATCTGCAATACTTGTTTTTCCAAATGACATTTGCGCGTGTTTGAAGGTGTTCCTCAGAAGCATTGGTGAATTTCTGCAGTGCATCCTCTGGATTGTGCCCACTGCAGCTTATGAGACATAGTGGTGAAGGAAGGAAATGTTTGTGAACATAATGCAATCACATGTGTCCTGGATAGCGTCAATGTACTTAAGAGTTCTTGGAACTCCACTTATTGAGGCAATTGGGAATTATTCCATCATATCCCTGATTTAAATATTGCAGATGTTGAACAGGTTTGGGGAAGTCAGGACTTAAGTTATTCGCTGCAGTAATGCAAGCCATTTCATTTATATGATGAGCCAGTTGAGTTTCTGGTAAATAGTGAGGGGATTCAGTAATGGTAACACTATTATGTGTCAAGGGGCGATGATTCACTTTTCTCTTTTTAGAGGTGGGTATTACCTGTTTTTTGTATAGTGCAAATAACACTTGCTGCTTTTCAGCTCAAATCTGGATGTTGTCCAGTTTTGTAATATTTGGACACGGACTTCTTCAGTAACAAATGCTGAGGAGTCACAAATAATTCTGAGTATTGTGCAATCATTGGTAAACATCCCCACTTCTTACCTAATGATGGAAGAGAGATCATTGATAAAGTGGTTGAAAATGGTTAAGCTTGCAGCACCATGAGGCACACCTGCAGAGGATATATTGGAGCTGAGATGACTAACTTTAAAAAGAAACACCTTGCTTTGTTCAAGGTATGCCATCAACAAGCAGTAAGTTTTCCCCTGCCAACTCCCGTTGATCCCAGTTTTCTTAATGCTCCATTTTACTACTGAATCAAATGTGGCCATGTGGCTAAGGGCAGTAAATCTCGGCTCTCCTCTGGATCGAAAAGTGAACAGACCATGGTGGAAGTTGATGTAAGTAGCAGGATACCGTGGCTCAGTGCAATTATTGATATGCTATCAATCTGGAGACCAAGATAATATTCTGGGAATCTGGGTCCGAATTCTGTCATGGCAGATGGTGGAATTTGATTCAATAAAGACCTATAATTCTGGATTTAATGATGGCTATGAAACCATTAGGTGTCAGGAACAATATCCATCTGGTTCACAAATGTCCCTAAGAGAAGGAAACTGCCATCCTTATATGGTCTGGCCTATGTGTGACTCCAGACCCACAATGTCGTTGACTCTTCTCTGAATTCTGGTCAGTTTTTTGTGTCCTCACAAGCAATGCCCACATTTTGTGAATGAATAAAAGATTGATGTGAGTCAAAGGAGACTGAGCGTTGGTGAAGAACCGCTAAAAGCGAATTCCATGTGTTTGAACAGTACCTGTGGAGGCCATCCATCATCAATCACCTATCATTGAAGACTACAGTTACGTTTTTAATAACTGAAAATATATTAATTTGTTATGCTGCAACAGATTGTATTTTCTGTGTTAATTGGAAAATTGGCACATTTCACATTCATTTCAGAAATATGCTTCTTCAAAATGTAGTTTTGTTAAGGAACCTTGCGTTATTTTTAGCTTTTGAAATGAGTTGTCACACTTTACCAATTTAATATAATTTATAAATTCGAGATGCAAATGACTTTTAAATGCTTTCTGCAATACAACATTGCATCAATATTTACCCTGAGAAACAAAAGTCCCTTTTCTCAATGTAAAGCCTTTATCATAAAGAAGAACCTAATTATAACTAGTCTGATAAACATTGTTATTGGCCCTACTTGTTTGATCAAATAGTGTGACCAACATTAAATTATTTAATACTTCTAACCATTGACTCACATTCCTCGGTGCAATTGGGTAACTGACTGGCTTCTGTGAGAGAGTGCAACCATATTTCAAGGAGGAGGACAGCAAACCTCACAGCATACTCAAATATTTGGAATTTAATTACTGAATGAGCAGAGATAAAGACACTATGAAGCAAAATGAGACCATTATCATAATCAAAGGCTGCTTGCAACAACACTGACTTGTCTGTGAAAATGTAGGCTCCAAGTTTTCTGTAATTAATTTTATCATAAGTTTAAAATTCGACCTAAGCCCCAAAGACAATAGGAACATGACCGAGCTGTTTAAACTTGTTTGAATGTTCTTCAAATTCCATAAATCATCAATAAGTATTTCATACAATTTTAATGTTGTTGCAATTCCTCAGTATCCCATGGGTTTACTATGGAATTATGTTAAAAGCTCTGGCAATGCTTCACATCAGAGCTTATTTTGTCAAGATCACCTGAGGCACAAAGGGACAGATTAATTTACATGGAAAATGTTAGAAACATTTTACAGTTTTACAAAAATATACTCTCTGATACTGACTGTTTTTGCTGTTTCTCGTAAATCGTAGTAATTGCTGAAGTTGCGTAAACGTGTGCGGGAACTGCACTCTGCTTATTTCTCATTTAACTCACAAATTTACAGGCATGGGGGGTTCATTATTTCAGATCCAATCAGTGATATTATTTCTTTTAATATAATTACATTATCCACATGTTTTCATTCCAACATCGCAAGTGATAAGCACCTTCTGTTTGTGACTCTGAGGGCCACTGATGCCAAACTTTATGCTTTTCAAATAGCATAATTTGACAATTACATCAGATCTCGATTTAGGCAAATTTATGATTGGCTGTAGCTTTTGAAGGGTATGTTATTGTCGAGTCCACCTGAGTTTGTCATGGGCCAGAGTGGAACGGTTGAACATAATGAACATGTATTAATGAGAGTATCAATCAAGGTGAAATTGTATTTAAGGTGGATCATAGTGAGGTGTAGTACAGTCAGTTGTACTTTGACATTGTCAGTTATTTGTATAAAACTTGAATGTTGCTGAAGAAAATGCGGATTTGTTGTAGACTTTCATTTCTTGTGTTGTCATGGTTATTTTGTTGTTTTACTAATACAATCAATGGTCAAAGGGGAAGTTGTTTTTGCTGCTATTTTAAAATGTCTTATTGTTTCAACTGATTAATGTTTGACATGCTGATACTTTCCCTTTCACCAAGGCAGTCTGGGTTTTTAGGACCGAAACCTGTGATCAGTTTATTAAACATAATGAAAATTGGGTTGTGGTATGGAGCTGAAAATGTCTTCAATGGAGTGTGGTACCCTTGACACTCTCCATATCTTTCATCTTTATATTAGGAATTTTCGGTGTTCCTTCTCTGTTGTTTTCTTGGAGATGAGTGATGAATTTATTCAATTATTTTAGCAATGTGTAGTTTGCTCAACAATGACCAACTTCTGTTTGTTATGTCCTCTTATTCACTGAATAATTCTGCCATGGTCTTCAACACAGTACGGTGGGATCATTCAAAATAAAATGTGTTCTGCAGTGTAGGTATCTATACCTTGACCCATGTCATTTAGCTCTGTTGTGGCCATAGTCCAGAAATCTTGATATTTTGCTATATTTATTTGGGATTGAGAAGGGAAAAAAAAAGAACCTGCTCTCCTTAGCCATACTCAACTTAAAGAAATATGATTGTGAAGGATAGTTATGAATCATGTGAGCCCAAAAATCCCAATGCTGGAGTTAATCATTAAACATCCTCAACCCAATTATCCTCATCTGATCATTAATAAATGGTTGATTGAGGTGGTCATTTGGATTGGCAACCAAAAGATTGGCACAAAAGGTAAAATCAAAAACAGGGTCTTACAGGAGAAGTGTCAGAGAGAAATGTTCATCATGGCTCTGCTTCTTTGGGTCTAGCAGCTTCACATCTACTTGACTGCTTTCAGTGAATAGTCAGACTGTTAAAAAATGAATCAAACCAGAGAAAAGCTGAGCTGGGAGAACTGGCCACTCCCCTTTCATTGTGCAAGTTTTTTTTAGAACTTGAAAGCAGTTTGCCTGTGACTGTGTCTGTTAACCAAAATCAAATTGTTTGTAAAACCCATCCAAGCCCAAACCTATTGGAATCTGTGTCTTTTATGACCTTCTGAAAAGAAATCAATGGCAAAATAACCTCATTAAAGGAGTAGCATCATCATAATGTTAATAATAACATCTCTGAGACAGATGTTAGTTTAACAGCCTTTGACTTTGTCTGCTATCTCCTGCCTTTCCTGAATTATAGTAATTCATTTGCTGTTTTTCAATCTGCTGGAACCCTCCCAGTTTGCAAGGAGTACTGGGATAGTTTAACAATTGCCTTTGCTATTTCTAGAGCCTAATTTTTCAATATGCCCGGATCTTCAAAATTCGTACAAACTATGACTATCCAACACTCCTTCGCAGTTTTGTTCAGTGTTCCTTTCAATTCGATACCGTCATTAACTTCTATGCCTAGGCATAGCTCATGCATTTACCCCAACATGTCAAACTATATCTGTGATAGATATTTCAAATCGTGTAAAATAAGAGCAGACATAGGTCATTTTGTCCACCAAGTCCTATCCACGATTCATCATGATCGTGGTTGATCGTCCATTGAAGTTTGGTACTCTTGGACTCTCCCGCTATGCTTTGAGACCTTTAGCTTCCAAAATCTACCTTTTCTCTTTCTTACGTACCCTCATTTGTTTCGTTTCCAATGCCTTAAAATTTGCAGTATTCGACTAGCTCACTTTTCTGTGAGTGAAGGAACCTCTCCTCATCTAGAATGGCATACCATTCTCAGAAACAGTGATCCTTTGTTTTTAACTACATGTCCAAGTGAAATATTGTCCCTGTATGACTTATGCCCATCATTTGCAGAATTTCATGCGCTTCATTGAGGAGGGCTCTCATTGTTCTAAGATCCAATGAATCCATACCAAGTTTATACCATCGCTGCTCATATGAAAAACCATCCCCCGAGGAATCAGTCAGGTGGATATTTGCCGCTGCCCCATTATAGCCTGCATATCCTTTCTCAGGCTAACATAACATTTGTCTTTCTAACTGAATGTTGTCCGAGTCTGCTCGTTTTCAATGACCAATATGTAAGGATAGGCAGTTTCCTTTGAATCTCAAAATTTCACTTGCTATCATCAACGAAATTTATTTCTTCCCTTCTAGTTTTCCTACTAATGGAGAAACTTACATTTTTCCACCTTAACTGCAAATGTCATCTATTTTTCCACATGTCAGCTTGCCCAAATTGCTCTAAAGCCTCTATATATCTTGATCAATTCCACTTCCACATAGTTTTCTGTCTTCAACAAACTTCGAAATCTTCCACCCGATTGTCTGTTCTAAATTGTTGATGTGCTTTATGAATTTATGTGCTGAGGACTGACCCCCGCTGTACCTGTGAAAGTGACCCATTCAGCTCTACTCATTGTGTTCTGTCTATTAACTGATTATCAATGCATGACATTGGGGTGGCATGGTGGCACAGTGGTTAGCAATGCTTCCTTATAGCGCCAGAGACCTGGGTTCAATTCCCGCCTCATGCAATTGTCTGCGTGGAGCATTTGCACATTCCATACAGTTCTGCGTGGGTTTCCTGCGTGCGTCAAAAAATGTGCAGGTTAGGTGAATTGGCTATGCTGAATGGTTCTGGGCGGGTTGCTCTTCCGAGAATCGGTGTGGACTTGTTGGGCCAAAGGGCCTGTTTCCACAGTGTAAGTAATCTAATCTAAAATAAAGCATAATGCCAAGCAATCTGTAATATGAGCTTTCATATTACACAATAACCTTTTTCTGTGAAACTACGCGAAAAGGTTTTTTTCGAATTCACCACATCATCGTGTTGCCCCTAATTTATTATCACACCTCCACTACGTTTCTCAGTCATAACTTTTCTTTTTAAAATTCATGTGTCTTGACTTTAAATACTTATTGGTTCTTGTACAGTCCACTTTTACTGTAAAACTTTATATTCCGTGTCTTAGTCAACAGCACGGTCATCTCTTGCTACATTCAAAACTCCTCCCAGTCTTCAGGTTGGCGACCTTCTGTCGCCACATAACATGACTCATCTTTGAATTGAATGCAGTGTTTAGGTTATTTTGGGAACCGTCGTCGTGCCACTTTTTTTCTGTTGTATTCTTCAAACTGCATGGAATGTGCAAATGTCACAATACTTGCACTCGATCCTTAATTATTACCTAATGAATTTCCACTGTCAGGCTTTTTGATGAACTAACACATTACTGTATCCAGCTGACCCCTCGTATTTGTGTAGTGCCCTTGTTTAGCTCAGAACCATAGTTTTGAATTGAACTAATTTGCATTCTAAGTTATTCAGTATTTCCTCAGAGCTCTGCCTGTGCACGCCGACTGTCCACTTTTGAACGTTTTCCCAGATCTAATTAGCCTGCTCTGCAGTCACGCTGTTATTATTAAGTTTATTTGTTTTTAATAAGGTAGTGCGAGTTCCAAGTGTCTGTATTTTAAATTTCCCTCCCACACTCTCGCTGGATTTGCTGATTGTTTCACATGTGGCACAAGTATGAGTTCTCAATTCACAACAAAGTGAATTGATCATTTTATTGTTCTGTCGTTTCTTCTATATTCAGTCGCTATATATTTTCTTCATACCTGAATGCATATTTTGAAATTCATGATTAGCATTATGCAAAATTTCATTTTTCTCAACTTTGACTCAATGCTTTTGAGTGAAAAAAAATTACATGACTGATGAGCTGGCCACCAAAAGCTTGTATTTCCAAATAAACCTGTTGGACTGTAACCTGGTGTTGTGTGTTTTTAACACTGACAAAAACGTTGATCACCTGATCGTTAGCTGTAACTTGTTTGTGGATGTTAATTGGAATTTTTTTTCTGATGGATTGGTGCAAAAACAGAAGAGCGAACTGCAAAAGGGAACATCAAGAGGTTCCTCATCCTCAAAGGTGTTCAGGAGGCGAGAGAGAGGCAGGGAAAACTGTTGCAGCTCCAGCAAAGTATGCAGAACCTGCTCCTGCTGCAGACGATGGAGGTCGATGTCATGGAGGACCTCAAGGAGGTGAAGGGCCAGCAAGCCTGTCTCTTTGCCTCGGAGGCCTTCAAGGTAATCTTCCGGTCCAGGGTCCGCTCCATGGAGCAGGATGAGATGTGCTCACGTTTCTTCTTCCAGAAAGTGCACAAAGAGAGCTCCGTGCTCAGCAGCCTGAAGGAAGAAGATGGCTCAATAACATCATCGCAGGCTGACGTCATGAGGATCAGCAAATCCTTCTCTGCCAGTCTGTATGACGTGAAGCCAACCAACAGCTTGGCCTTCCAGTCATTCCTGTCCTCTATCACGGAGGTCTTAGACGACAGAACACGGGAGAGGCTGGACCAGCCGCTATCTCTGGATGAGCTGACCAAGGCCCTCGAGTCCTTCGAAAAGAATAAAACTCCCGGAATCGTTGGCTTACTGGTCGAGCTCTATTCTGCTGTGTGGGACTTGTTTGGCCAGGACCTCCTGGAGGTGTATGCCAGTATGTTTCTGGCAGGTACCATGAGTGAATCCATGAGGAAAGGCATCATCACCCTCATCTACAAGCGGAAGGAGGAGAGGGAGGATATCAGAAATTGGAGACCAATCTCACTGTTGAATGCGGATTACAAAGTTTTGTCAAAGGTTATTGCCAACCGGGTCAGGTCTGCTCTGGGGTCGGTGATTCACCCTGACGAAACCTGTGCTATACCGGGCAGGAAGATCACTGAGAGTCTCGCACTCCTCAGGGATACGATCGCCTATGTGCAGGACAGAGGATTCGACACCTGCCTGATCAGCCTGAAGAGGACAAAGCCTTTTGCAGGATATTACACACGTATATGAGAGATGTTCTCTCCAAAATGGGCTTTGGGGAGGGAATCTGCAATTGGATCAGACTGCTCTATACCAATATTGTCAGTGCAGTCTCAATCAATAGTTGGGAACCAGATAGCTTCCCAGTCAGATCTGGAGACAGGCAGGGCTGCCCTCTCTCTCCTGCCTTGTTTGAGTGCTGCATAGAGCCATTTGCTGAGACCATTAGGAAGGATGTGAACCTGAGAGGGGTGACTGTTCCTGGCAGTGGGGGCCTGCAGGTCAAGGCCTCCCTGTACATGGATGACATCACCGTTTTCTGCTCGGATCCGCTGTCCGTGCACAGACTCATATACATATGTGACCAGTTCGAACGGGCCTCTGGTGCCAAGGTCAACCGATGCAAGAGTGAGGCCATGCTCTTCGGAAACTCGGCCGACCAATCCTCGATCCCCTTCACCATCAGGACCGAACCACCTGAAGGTGCTGGGTATTTGGTTTGGAGGGGTTTGGGCGTGTGCCAAGTCTTGGGATAAGCGTATCAGCAAAGTGAGGCAGAAACTGGGCAGATGGAAGCTACGGTCGCTCTCCATTGCAGGAAAAAACCTGGTCATCAGGTATGAGGCACTGTCATTGTTGTTATACGTGGCACAGGTCTGGCCTATTCCCAGAACCTGTGCTGCTGCAGTCATCCAGGCCATCTTCCATTTTATATGGAGATCAAAGATGGACTGGGTCCAAAGGGACTCGATGTATAAAGATTTGAGCAACAGGGGAAAAAACACACCCAATGCCACCCTCACCCTGATGGCCACCTTTGTGTGTGGCTGCATCAAGCTGTGTGTGGATCCCTGGTACGCAAACACGAAGTGTCACTATGTACTGAGGTTCTACCTGTCCCCGGTGTTGCGAAGGATGGGATTGGCCTCGCTGCCGCGGAACACTCTGAGTAATTGGACCACTCTGTATCACCTGTTCTTCATGGAGAAGTTTATGAGGAAAAACACATTTGACCACAAGTCCATCAGCAAGTGGTCTGCACGTAGTGTCCTTGAGACCCTTCAGGAAAAGGAGAGGGCGGATCCTATCGAGCGGTTCCCTAAGCAGACTGTCAAAGCCATTTGGCAGAATGCCTCATCGCCTGAACTTTCCAACAAGCATCAAGACATGGCTTGGCTGGTGGTGAGAAGGGCTCTGCCTGTGAGATCCTTTATGTATGCCCAGACTCTCTCCCACACCACACACTGCCCTCGAAGCAGCTATGGGGGGAACGAGACCGTCACACATCTCCTTCTGGAATGTGCCTATGCAGAAGAAGTTTGGAGAGGAATGCAGTTGTGTTTGTCGAGGTTTGTCCCGAGCAGTGCCGTGACGCGGGAGTCCGTGCTGTATGATCTGTTCCCCGGGATGCACACTGAGACGAACATCAACTGTGCCTGGAGGATCATCAACTCGGTGAAGGACGCTCTCTGGGCTGTCCGAAACCTGTTGATCTTCCAGCTGAAGGAGTTGACCCCGAATGAGTGTTGCAAACTGTCACATTCCAAGGTCCAGGACTACGTGTTGAGGGGTGCGCTGAAGCCTGGAGCAGCTGCGCCAAGGCAAGATGGGGAAAGACCACCATGTAACTTCTGCCTGCCTAAGAATAACAGGGAGCCCACCCAGTTATTTGGACTCCACTGATGCCTCAGCAGAAGAGCTAGATAGTAAATGTACAGACTTGTATATAGGAAAAATAAATTTCGATGTCTGTATGTAAAGCAATGTAATGTGTGCACGGGAATGGCATGACCAATTGTAAAGAGATCCAAATAATTTTATGAATAAAGTTTATTTTTGAAATTAAAAAAAAAGAAGAGTGAACTGCAAATGTGAATCCAGAATAAGAGTTCCGGCGATGACGTCAGTGTGGAAATGTGACTTTAGGTAAAAGAATTGGGAATCAGCTTGACTGAATGAATGAACAGTAATGGAAAGGGGTGAGAGATTCAAGGTTTTATTTTAGTGATTCTTTGATTGTTACGACGAGTAGAGACAGGGTCAAAGAGAGATTAATCTGCCAGGGTGAGTAATAGGTCCGATTGAGTGATTGGATAATGGATTATTGTTTAAACTTACTAAGGATCACAGTGTCAGGATAGCTCAGTTTATGGAGTGCTCCTCCTGCAATATGTGGGAAATCAGGGACACTCCAGTGTCCGTAGTGACTCTGTATGAAGAAAGGGCGTTGAGCACAGATCCTGATTGAATGCATTGAGTCCTCGAATCTGCAGGCAGACTTATTATGAAGTATCTATGAAGCTGAGGGTATCTTCAGCAAGCGGATCACACCACGAGTAAGGGTTACATAGGTAGGAAGCTTTGGGTGACTACCAGGCAGATGAGTAAGGATGGACAGGTAGTGCAGGACACCACTGTGGCTATTCCTCTCTCCAGCAGATGGACAGTTTGGATACTGCTGTGTTTAGGGTTAGGGGAGATGGTCTTTCAGGGAAAAGCAGCAAAAGTCATGTTTGTAGTAACATGGTTGGTTCTGCTGGACAGCAAAGGAGGTAAATGACTTGGGAAGATTTTGTGGTAGGAGTTTACATTTTCAAATTTATGCAGAAGAGCTTTTTGTCCATTTTGTATGTAGATAGTCATACAAGAGATGGAGCAGTGCTGCACATAATGCTAGAGAATGAAGACATGTAGAATGCCTTCAAGTGGCTAATGTTTTATTAGATAAACAATTTCAGGAAAGTGTCTGTAATTCTGTAAGCATTAAAGTCAAAGTGATAAAGATAATGCATAAGTTTTTACGTTATTCCAGGCAAACATTTTCCCCTTGTTCAAGGAAGGGAAGAGGGATAATTCTGAGAACCACAAACCAGTCTTATATCGATGGTTGGCAAATTATTGGAGAGGATTTTGAGAGACAGGATTTATGATAACTTGGAAAATCAAAACTTGATTAGTGGTAGTCAGCATGGCTTTGTCAGCGACAGGTCCTGCCTCACAAATGTTATTGAATTATTTGAGGATATGATGAAGGCATTGATGAAGTAGAATAGTGGATGTAGTATACAGGGATTTTAGCAAGGTGTTTAATAAGGTTCTGCACAGTAGGCTCACTCAGAAAATAAGGAGGCATGGGCTACAGGGAAATCTGGCATTCTATATGCACAATTGGCTGGCCAATCGATGATGGAGAGTGGTTGGAGATCGAACGTATTCAGCCTGGATATTGGTGACCAGTGGGGTTCCACAGTGATCTGTTCTGGAACCTTGGCTGTTTGTGACTTGGATGAGGAAGTGGAAGTGTGGGTTAGTAAGTTGGCCGATGAAACGAAGGTTGGTGGAGTGGTGGATAGTGTGGGTATGTGTTGAAGGTTGCAACAGGACATTGTCAGGATACGGAACTGAGTCGAAAACTGTGCTGCTGGAAAAGCACAGCCGGTCAGGCAGCATCAGAGGAACAGGACAGTTGACGATTATTGCATAAGGAATCCTGATAAGGGCTTATGCCCAAAATCTCGACTCTCCTGCTCCATGGATGCTGCCTGACCGGCTGTGCTTTTCTAGCACCATACACTTCAGCTCTGATCTCCAGTATCTGCAGTCCTCACTTTCTCCTTCCAGGATACAGAACTGGGCTGATAACTGGGAGATGGATTTCAACCTTGAGAAGTGTGACATGATTCATCTTGGAAGGTCGAATTTGAATACAGAATATAAGGTTAAAGGTTGGATACTTGGCAGTGTTGAGGAACAGAGGGATCTTGGGGGTCCATGTCCAAAAATCCCGTGAGGTTGCACCCAAGCTGATAAGTGTTGTTAAGAAGGCATATGGTGTTTCACTTTCATTAGCAGGGGGATTGACTTTAAGAGCTGTGACCTTATGCTGCAACTTTGTCGAACACTGGTTTGATCACATTTGTAATATTGTGTCCAGTTCTGCTTGCCTCATTATGGGAAGGATGTGAAAGCTTGAGAGGAGATGCAAAGGAGATTACCAGAATGCTGCCTGGATTGGGGGTGGGTGGGGGGGCATGTCATATGAAGTAAGGTTGAGGGAGCTAGGGCTTTTCTCATTGGAGTGAAGAAGGATGAGAAGTGACTTGTTTGAGGTTTACAAGACGATGATAAGCATAAATAGAGTGGATAGCCAGGCACTTTTTCACAGGGTGAAAATGGCTATCATGAGGGGCCATCATTTTACGGTGATTGGAGGAATGTTTCAAGGAGATGTTAGAAGTAGATCCTTTACATAGAGAGTGGTGGGTGTGTGGAATGCGCAACCAGTGATGGTGTTAGAGTCAGATACATTAGGAAGGTTTAAGTGGCTCTTGGATAAGCACATGAAAGATAGTACAATGAAGGATATGTAGGTTAGTTTGATCTTAGCAAAGGATAAAATTTCGGCACAACATCGAGGGCCAAAGGGCCTTTACTGTTCTATGTTAGGAGAAGGCCAGTTTCAATATCATTATCCAGAATGTGGCAAATGTACGTCGGGAGCACTAACTTTCAAAATGGGAGTGTTTTAAATCAGCACTTTGAGAATTCAGAGTTAGTGTGTTCTTCAGAGAATCATGAGCTAGGACAGCAAGTCCAGGGTATCCTCGATATCAAGAGATATTGAGAGTTTGGTGAAGAATAAGAAGGAAGCATTATCAGGTTTAATATATTAAAAACAGATAGACCTTACAAAACTATCGTCAGTGTTGGAGGGTGGGGGGGGGGTACATTAAAAAGGAAATTGGGAAGACAAAGAGATCCCATAAAGGATGTTTGGCACATGGGACAAGGAATGTCCTAACCCCTTTTGTAAGTATTTTAAAATAAAAGAAATAACAGGGAAAGCATGGACGTCTGGTAGAGATCAAAGTATCAACATGTGCATAGACCAGTTGAACATGGTGAAGAATTGTAAATTAATGTTTCTCGTCTGTATTCACAGTGGAGACAATCATTGTAAGGATGATATAATTTGGGGTGTTGAGGTTAATAATGTTGTGATGGTATTTGATGTTTGGGCAAAGGTGAATCCAGCAAAGTTTGATGAGATGTATCCCAAGTTGCTAGGGGAGGCAACGAAGAATATTATTGGGGCCCTGGTGCATATATTTAATGTGTCAGTCGCCACAGGGGAGGTGTCAGATAGTTGAAGCATCGTTAATGTGATTCCATTCTTCAAGAAGAGCAGCAGAGATAGGCCAAACAATTATAGACCAGTTAGTCTGATGTCAACAGTCGGAAAACTGTTCCAAAAGTTCTGAAGAAGAGGACTAATCAATATTTGGAAAGCTGGGAATTGATCAGTGATAGTCATCATAGATTTGGTGTCAACACCCGTAAAATAGGGTGACATGGTGGCTCAATAGTTAGCACTGCTGCTTCACAGCGCCAGGGATCCGGGTTCAATTCCAGCCTCGGGCAACTGTCTGTGTCTGGTTTGCACATTCTCCCACATCTGAATGGGTTTCCTCTGAGTGCGCTGGTTTCCTCCCACGATTTAAAGATGTGCAGGTTTGGTGAATTAGCCATGCTATGTTAAATTGCCCATAGTGTTCAGGGATGTGTAGGCTAGTTGTATTAGTCAGGGGCAAATTATAGGGAAGGGGAATGGTCTGGATGGGTTACTCTTTAGAGGGATGGGTGGACCTATTGGGCTGAAGGGCCTGATTCCATGCTGAAGGGACTCTAATTCTAATCCTCAAGGTATTCTCACAGGTCGACAGTTGGTGAAGAAGGCATAAGGGTACTTGCCTTCATTAGCCAGGGTGCAGAATATAGGAGCAAGGAAGAATGCTGGAAACTTCATACAGCATTTGTTCGACCATAGATGGAATATTGCGCACAGTTCTTCGCACCACACTATCGGGAAGACGTGATTGTGCTGGAGAGAGTGCAAAATCGATTCACCCTGGGATGAAAAGCCTCGTTTAGGAGGGGAGACTGGAATTGTTCTCCTTTGATTAGATTAGATTACTTACAGTGTGGAAACAGGCCCTTCAGCCCAACAAGTCCACACCGCGCCGCCGAAGCGCAACCCACCCATACCCCTACACTTACCCTTACCCTTTACCTAACACTACGGGCAATTTAGCATGGCCAATTCACCTGACCTGCACATCTTTGGACTGTGGGAGGAAACCGGAGCACCCGGAGGAAACCCACGCAGACACGGGGAGAACGTGCAAACTCCACACAGTCAGTCGCCTGACGCGGGAATTGAACCCGGGTCTCTGGCGCTGTGAGGCAGCAGTGCTAACCACTGTGCCACCATGCCGCCCGCAGGAGATTCAAGGGAATTCGATTGATGCACACAAAATTATAAGAGGCATTGACAGAGTAGATATTTTGAATCTCTTCCTCATAGCAGATGTGTCCAAATACAGGGTGTCTAAGTTTAAAGTGATTTTGAGAATGCCTGAGAAAAATCTTTTTCAAATGGAGAGTGATTGATAAATGGAACGTGCTGACTTAGAGAATGATGTAGGGAGTTGCAGTTGTAATATTTAAGAAACATCTGAATGAATATTTAAAATATGACAGCAACGTAGGCTATGGTCCAAGAGCAGGTAAATTGGATGTTTATTGGTCAGCATAGGCATGAGAGATTGAAGGGCTTGTTCTGTGCTGTACGATTCTATTGTTCTATAACTCAAAATATTCAATAGTCAAATGTTCACAGAAAAAAATTAATGTCATACAGATGTTTTTAAAAATATTCTGGTCCTTATGCAGAACATACAGAATCCCACTGAAAAATATCAAGTTTTAACTTGCCCTTTACCTTTCACAAAATATTACGAACATTAATGCAAAATACCTGCAAATCTAGACGCATTCCTTCAGATCAGTGTTAATTGCAAATTGTTGACAAATTTTCCCATTCATTGTGAAGAAATATTTCAACCCATTCTTCAGTTCTTGTCTGAATTTTCTCTGTGTAAGTCCATAAATGCAGCTGTTGGTGCTGGAACTGAGAAGCTGTAACATAAATCCAACCTGTTGAGTAATATATGATGGGCTACTAAAATATTTGTCAACATAATTAAAGTTCAGTACTGGCCAGTTTACTGAGTGTACAACGTAAGTCATCCACAATAGTATGAAATTGGCTGAAATACTGAAAAGCAAAATCATTGATTTTCTTCGATTCCTCATCTCGGGATCATTCTTGTTCTCACTTTGGGTCTGCAATGCTTTGCGGATTTTATTTGCAGCTGCAATATGTCTCACTGTTAGTGTATTGCACATGATAATTAAACACATTGGCAATAGTGGGGTGATTATACTATCAATCCACTCATACACTTTCCAAAAAGAAGAATTGAAGAAATCCAGTGCAGGAGTGCAATACCATGGAACATTTTGAATTATAAATGCTGGTTCATTTATGTAGTAAAAAGGAATTGTTCTCAGACAGCTCACTGCAATTACTGTGATAATAATTATTGTTGCATTTCTTTCCGTGCAATATTTTGATTGTAGCCTCCGAAAGCAGATTGCTACAAATCGATCAAAAGTGAAGGCAACAGTAAACCAAACAGAACAATCTACAATTATCATATATGCAACACCATTCACAGTGCAGACAGGAGTCAAAAACAAGAAATTGATTGAGAAGTACATGTTATTAATCCTTCGTAATATGACATCAATGATAGCTACCATGAAGTCTGCTGCTGCCATAGCTATCAGATAACGGGTAACACATTTGGAGAGGCCACAGTTTCCTCGGTATAGGATCACAATCGCCACCAGGTTAACTGTCAGGAACAGTGGAACTAAAATCATTATTAAGGTACAACTGAAATTTGATTTTAAAGTATTGAAGAATCTATTTTCTAATTTCTAAATACCTGTAACTTTTGAAAAAAAAAGACCAAAAGCTGTTAATTATTTGATTGAAGCAAAGATTCTGAAAAATAAAGATTTTCCAGAGAATTCCTTTCTTAGTTAAAACAATGTTGCCAGGTTAGCTTATGCTCCATACACCATGGAGGGCCATCACTTAATCTATTCCTTCATCATCTATGTGATTTTGGATGTATATTTTCTCTTGTTCTATTGACACATCAGTGTAAATAGCAATTTTCAGGGTGAGAGGAAATGAAAAGAGATGAAAGTGGGTTCGCCATTCCGATAACACTTCTATTACAAGATCATTCAATTTCTTGATTTCAATCATTGGCTTTGAATAGTTGACAAAATGCTCCTGCTTGTGGCTCCAAATCCTATTTACAACCCATCGCAGCTGCACAACGCAAGCAGTTAAATTTAACACTTTCAGAAGAGCGACTGTATTGCAGACTTGATATTTCATATATTTTCATTAGGCTAACTGTTTATTAAGCATTGTGTGGGCAAAGCACACATAGAAAATACTGCATATGTGAAAGACTAGTCAATAACAAGAATCCCCAATTATATTACTTTCACATAAATCAGCCTCCAATACTATCCAAACTGGAATGAAGTCTCAAATGGCTGTGAGATCTCTGCAGTGAAATCTGATTTTAACCAAGAAATACAGAATTTAATAAAAGAACACAATGAGCAAACTTCCTCCATTCCACGTGAAAAATACCTTCTTTTTCAAAAAGAACGTTAATAATGTGACGTATTTTGTTGTACCTCCATGGAGGAATTTAGTTTATGATTAGAGAATTAAATGAATTATTTACATTAATATCTGTGTAAAGGGATTATAATCGCTATACACTGGACCGTTAAGAAGGAACAGAGTATATGGTAGATGTGTCATCATGTTTTTTGTTTATGTTCACTGCCTTACCAGATATACCAAAGGCGGCCAGAATTGGGTAGTAAATCAGCTCAATCTGGAAAATCACTGGGTATTCCATTCTTCATGAGAAATGCTAATTCTTGCTCTGTGCAGCAAAAAATGCACACACAGACACACATTTATAGAAGCTTATTCTGAAACATCATTATCAAATCCTACATACACCTCCTCAAAGACAACTATCAAGGGAATTTTAGCAGGGATATTAATTACATTCCACTGAGGAAAACGATATAATGACTCATATTTCTATTCTCTACATACTGATGACATGGAAAGTGAAGTTTTATTTTATGTTAGTTTCCTCTTCTTCGAGAAGTGCAGTTAAACTTCATAAGCATTAATCCCTGCCAGTGAACTGGATGAAAATCTTCATTTAGAACCATTCTAGAGTAGATCTGAATGGTCAGCAGAATGTACAGCAGCCTTGTTGATTTATGCAAAGATTTCGTATAATAAACCAAAGCACAGAGTTGCATTAACACTTGCTTTTCTACTATTTCTTAAGTTGTGCTCATTGAATAATGTCATTTTGCAGTGCAGAATACTTGATAAAACTTGCCACCTGACAGCTCTTTTTATGAGCAACTTCACCAGTCACACTCTCCAGTTTTTTGTCAATAGTTGTTTAAAATATTCTCTGTTCCCATGCTAATCAATTATCTTTTGAAACCATGATTGAATTTCTCCATGACAAGTTCAAGCTGTGCAATTCAGTTCCTAATTCTCCACAATGTCATATCTGATGTTTTTGCCAATGATCTTAAAACAGGTTTCTCCAGTTCTCAATAATTTTGTCACTAGAAACAAATACTTCTTATCTACGAGTTTTGAGAAGATTTGTAGCTCAGGTTGAGGTTTTGGATATAGGTTTGTTCGCTGAGCTGCAAGGTTCATTTCCAGACGTTAACCTACTAGGTAGCTTATAGGGTGGCATGGTGGCTCAGTGGTTAGCATTACTGCCTCACAGCACCAGGGTCCCAGGTTTGAATCCAACCTCAGGCGTCTGTCTGTGTGGAGTTTGCACATTCTCCCTGTGTCTGCGTGGGTTTCCTCTGGGTGCTCCGGTTTCCTCCCACAGTCAGGTGTGCAGGTCAGGTGAATTGGCCATGCTAAATTGCCCATAGTGTTAGGTGTGTTAGTCAGAGGGAAATGGGTCTGGGTGGGTTACTCTTTAGAGGGTTGGTGTGGACTTGTTGGGCTGAAAGGCCTGTTTCCATACTGTGGGGAATCTAATCTAATTGTCTTCAGAGGGCCTCAGGTGAAGCAATGCTGAAAATTCCTGCTTTCTATTTGCATGTTTGGGTTTCTTTGGGTTGGTGATGTCATTTCATGTGATGATGTTATTTCCTGTGGTGAAGTCATTTCCTGTCCCTTTTCTCTGGGGGTGGTAGATGGAGTCTAACTCAATGCGTTTGTTGATAGAGTTCCAGTTAGAATGTCATGCTTCTAGGAATTCTCGTGCGTGTCTTTGTTTGGCTTGTCCTAGGATGGATGTGTTGTCCCAGTCGAAGTGGTGTTCTTCCTCATCTGTAAGTGAGGATACTAATGAGAGAGGGTCATGTATTTTTGTGGCTGGTTGGTGTTCATGTATCCTGGTGGCTAGTTTTGGACACTACGTTGGACAAACAGGCAGAAAATTAGCCACCAGGATACATGAAATACCCTTGTAAAAGGACGCTAAAGTACAGGGATGGGTATTAAAGATGCTGGTTTTATCATTGCCTGAAGCTTTTCAATTATCTGACATGTATTACACGTGACAAAATCATCACGCTGTCCAGCCCAGTAAAAATCCTTTCTGTTTTGGCTTAAGCTTTTCTTACCTCTAAATGACTTCCTGCAGTTAATTCGTGTGCTACCCAAAAAAACCTCCTTTCCCGCTGGTAATGCAACAACATGAACTGCTGCCCATTTTTCATCTTCCTGAATTTGTGATGGTTTCTATTTTGCCACGAAGACATAATGTTTAAGGTAGTAACATTCGGGAATACCCACAAATTTTTGTTTTTTTTTGTGTGTGAACTTTTCGATGCAATTGTTTCCATTTTCATCTTTTGGTTGTAACTTAGTTAATTTTTCTGAACTAAAATATCCACTTGCTCCTCCACCTGTTCTTGTTTGTTCTCAACTGCATGATTTAACTTGGTTTCTGATAACTCTACGTGAGCTTGTTTGTAATTTTTGATTTCTCCTCCTCTTTGTGATATGTTATCACACAGTCAGGAAAAATCCAGTATATGCTTCCTGTCAAAACTTAGTTGCCTGATTTCCCACTGCCTTTTCAACCACGGTAGACAGCACTTCTACCTGTGATCCAGCTATATCATCATCAAAGATAAATTGTATTCCTGGAGCCGAGAGTTTCTTGTGTACTCCCACCACCACTTCTCAACTTTGCATGGGATACTCCAACTTCACTTTATATAATGGAGGATTTCTCGTCTCACCATGAATTCCACATATTAACACTTTTTTCTGGGAATAGTCCTTCTGAACTACATATCTCCTCATCTCTCAACATCAAAGATTGACATGATCCCATATCTCTGTACTTTCTTTATCTGCTGCAACTGGCCAATGCGAGTAAACCTCACTGTCACAAATGGGTTAACAAAATTTGGTACTTTCATCTCAAACAATCTCCGACCAGGTTGTACATTCTGGTGCATGTTCTTAGCCTCCACTGGGCTCTCCTTTACCACTTGAACAAAATTCACTGATTTATCCTGTTTTCCTACATATGTCATCGCAGTGCTTTTTCTACACTGTGACTTCATGTGGCCTACTTTGTTGCAGAGAAAACACCTTAGCTTTTTCACTTTTCTTCCAACTTCATGGGTCTCCCTTTATACGCTGTGGGAAAATATCTTTATTTGCTTCAATGTGACCTACTTTTCCGTTACCACCTGAGGATTTCTATTTCCCCAGTTTATGTTCCTCACACTTTGATCCTTTCAAACTCAATGTGCGTTTGACCAGGTTCCCTCCTGACATTCCTGAAGCGTTATCTGTAGGCTTCTGGAACGAGCTCATATGCACTTAAGATGACTTTCTTCACCTCATCATACTCCCCAGATACCTCCTGTGATAGTGATGCAAATATATTACTAGGTTTGCCTACAAACTTTGTTTGGATCAACAAAATCCACATGGTCACTGGCTACTCATTTGTTTAGCCACTTTCTCAAATGAAATGAAAGGGACTTCTACATTCTTCTTGTCAAATCGAGGCAATGCTTTGACATATTTAAACAGATCCCCACCAAATCTACCTTCTATCTTCGCCTCCATCCTTTCTCATCAACTTTTATGTCTAATTGTCAACTTCTAAAGTTTAAACTCTCTCTCTTTCTGCTTTTTTTCTGAGTGCCTTGCTCTGCTTTTACTTTTTTTTGTTTTGCCTGAGCTATTCTTTCCTTTTCTTTTTTCTCTGCCATTAAATGTAATTCAAACTGTTTCAGTTCCTTTTCATATTCAAGCCGCCTCGTCTGTAATTGAATTCTAGCCTTTTGCAAATCTTCCAATGACATTTCCAGCAAATTAAAATATCCAGCTATTGCTGTCATTGTCTTCTATTTTCTTGGAAAAGCAACCCCAACTCGAACCTGTATTCTAATTCCAACAGCTTTGTCTTGCTCACTTTTTGTAAAACTCCTGAAGTCACCTCTTTCTTCCCCAGATTCCTCTTAGTGACTGAAAGAGCGATTACGAGACAAGAAATACCCTGTTTAAACCAACCGAATTCAAAACTTGAAACAAAAGATTCTAACAGATATCAGTCGCCACCTTGGAGCCCAACAACCTTAAAATCAAATTGGGATTGTGGAATTATCCTGGGAAGAGCTCCCAGTTTTTTGTTAAGAACCAGGCCGGATCCCCCCCCCCCCCCCCCCCCCCCCCCACCACCACCCCCAGATATTTTAAAAAGGTATACTAAATGCTAACCTTTTTTTTTATTTTAAAGGTGGATGTGAAATGGCTGTATCAGGTGTAATGCAACTGGCCAAATCACTCAGCGTTAAGCTAAACATAATTTGTTTAAACACTGTGGTAAAAACACAAGCAAAATTAAGACGAATTTCGAATAATTTAACTGTTGGAAAACATAACCGTTAACTATTACTAATTAACTGTTCCAATGTCGTAACATCCCATAAGCACACACCTTGACAAGAGGCAAATACAGACACAGATTCTCACAGGCAGGGGTTTCCAATCTAGGAGGGAACACCAACCACAGAGATTTCAGAAGAAGTTAGTTAGGAATTATTTACTGAAAGTTGGCACCCCTTCTGGAACTCAAACATCTTGTGACTGCAACAGCTAATTGTTTTTAGAAAAGCTATAACCCCTGATCTGGAAGAATTTGCCACTCCCTTCCATCGTTAAATTGTTTTTTTAAAAAACCTAAAGACCTGTTAACTTCGACATTTCTGCTGTTCTGTCTTCATAACCTCCCTTTAAAAAACCTTAGGACACTATAAGCTTTTTAAAGTGATAGCATCGACACACCAACAATTTTTTTAAATGTTAAAAAAAAGAACTGCGGATGTTAGAAGCCAGAAAGATAATCAGAGTTTGCTCGGAAGTTTCAGTAAGTCTGACTGCATTTGTGGTGTGAAAGAACAGTTATTGTTTGGGGGCCTTCTTCAGAATTGGTTTCAGATAGGAAATGACTGATATGTATGATAAAGTTGGTGCTGGGGGTTGGTGGAGGGCAAACGATCGGTGGAAATGGAGGCAGAGAGAGAGGGAAAGAAAATGAATGGACAAAGTTTGGCCTGGCAGCATGAAAAGCTGCAGACGGGAATCATAAGTGTTTGACAATGTATCCTTTTATGGTAGCAGCCCATGTGATGACAAGGCATAGTTCGTAGGGTTTGGCGCAAGGGCATGGGCAAATGTGTTGTAGCTCTAAAATTGTTCAAGTCAATACTTCATGCAGAAGGCTGCAGGGTCCCCAAGTGGAAAATGGGGTGCTGTTTGTTTAGCTTGCAACAAGCCAAAGACAGATGTTGGTCAAGGAATACGTTAGTTTGTATTGAAGTGGCAGGCACGGCTATTTCTGCAAAGTGATCAGTACTTGGTCGAGGAGACCACATTGTGAGCAGCATGACTTCTGGTTGCCTGCTACTTTGACACGCCACCGTTAACCCTAATTCCGAAAAAAAAGGTAAACAGGCACTCCAGCAATGAGCCATAATTACACGTAGTGGTTTCTGAAACAACTATATATTTTCTTCTGGTTTATTACATGCCAGCTAATACGTTCACAATAACCTTGGAAGTTCTGAAATACAATGAGATATATACCATTGTAATAGCTAAGAGTTTGCAATCAATGTCATTGTCTGCAGTAACCATTCAGCTGCACTGCACACAATGTTTTGTCCTTCACTCATACTTACGGGAAGAAAGCAAAACTGGATGGACATGGTTCTTTACTCTCACCATCTAACTGGTGGATTAAACTGGTTCCGTAGTCTGTAAAATCTTCAAGAACAAGCTAATTTGAACATGGCAAATGTTGAAGCTGATAGGGAAACAACACATTCAAGCTTCACCATGTGAATTCACAAATGGTAAGCTGCCCGAATTCTTCCGCCAACACATTTTTTTTCTTCACAGTCAGATTATCTCTAATAGACATAACGGTACAATTTCCAAAACTTGACATTTGACCATCTTTTATTCCTCCACTGCGGCATCAACTTTAAATCTTACAAATACTAGGTGCACTGTATATGACGTACATAAGGCAGATTCATCTTAATTCTACTGCATTCGGCAAAACTGCTCGTTGTTTCATTTAAATCAACTCCACAGTGACAGTGAATCAATTTGTTCGTCCAACGTAATGCCAATGATACGGCAAACCAAACAGGTCTGATAGCACTTCCGCAGACAACAAAAAAAGCCACTGAATCTGAAACGATGACATTAGTTGTCAGATTCTGCCAACGCAGCTTGGCTCCAGCAATTTTTGATTTTTTTTTCCATTCATGGGATGCAGGTGTTGCTACCTGACCAGAATTTATTTCCCGCCCCTAACCACCCATGAGAACTTGGTGCTGAGCTGCATTGAACCACTGCAGTCCATTTGTTGTAGGTACATCCACAATGGTATTATGGGGGGATTTTGAACCAGCAACAGTGAAGCAGTGTGATATATTTCCAAGTCGGGATGGTGAGTCGCTTGGACAGAACTTGCATTTGGAGGTGTTCACCCATATCTTCTCGATGAAAGTGGTCATGGGTTTGGAAATTTCTGTCTGAGGATCTTTGTTGTATTTCTGCAGTGGATCTTACTGAAAGCACTGCTGCTACTGAGTGTTAGTGGTTGAGGGAGTAGATTTTTGTTGACAAGGTGTCAGTCAAGTAGGCTGCTTTATCATGAATAATGGTCAAAAAGTAGGAGAGCCCAAAACAAGATGGCATAGGTTTAGATTAGATTAGATTAGATTCCCTATAGTGTGGAAACAGGCCCTTCGGCCCAACAAGTCCATACCGACCTTCCGAAGAGTAACCCACCCAGACTCATTTCCCTCTGACTAATGCACCTAACACTATGGGCAATTTAGTATGGCCAATTCACCTGACCTGCACATCTTTGGACTATGGGAGGAAACCGGACCACCCAGAGTAAACCTACGCAGACACGGGGAGAATGTGCAAACTCCACACATCGCCCGATGCTGGAATCGAACCTGGAACCCTGGTTTAAGGTGAGAGGAGGAAGATTTAAAAGGGATCTAAAAAGATTTCATGCAGAGGGTGGTGCTTGTATGGACTTAACTGCTAGGGGAAGTTGTGGATGCTGGTACAATTACAACATATAGAAGGCATCTGGATGGGTACATGATTTGGAAGGGGAAAGAGGAAAATAGGCCAAATGTTGGCAAATGGGACAAATGATTTAGGAATATCTGGACAGCATGGACGATTGGATAAAAGTATCTGTTTCTGTGTTGCACTTATCTATAGCTTTATGTCTCTATGACGATTGCCACAATGCGTGTTGCAGTGTACATTGAAATAACAGTGAAAACAAGAATGATCCTGGTTCGTGGATAGGATTAATTCATCTATTCTGCTTTTCAGTGTTTCTGTCAATTCCAAAATATTGTGCTTGATATGCTGTGAATTCAATTCAGCAGCAGTTTTGTTTTATTCTGAGAAGCAGTACGTTGACTGATACGTTTGTCAAGCTATCCTGTTTATGCTGATGTTTCTCAGTTCCTGCATTAAAAAAAACTTGTATCTATAAATTGAAACAGAGGAAATCATGGAGGAGTTGAAGAGTGGAATGCAATGTATTTTCACACAAAATGAGAAGTTGTGCCAATAGCATGCAACCAGCATCTATCAGGAACTAAATCGAAATATTTTGGAGAATGTGGAGACTACAGATGCTGGGGATCAGAGTCGAGAGGGTGTGGTGCTAGAAAAGGACAGCAGGCCAGGCAGCATCCGAGTGCAGGAGAATCAACGCAGGGTCCTTTTCCAGCACCACAGACTGTCGATGAAAGAGTTATGGGTCGTTTCAATAATTTTGTGAGAAAATGAGGCAAAAATCGAAGATTGCATAAGTTCACTGATATTTATCCAAGGATGTATGTGGTAAAATGAGGCAGGATGATGCACATAAATGGAAGGTATGACAAAGAGACCGATATTGCAGGGTTCCACAGATAATTTGTCTGATGGTAGATGTTGCCGAAAGTGTGTACTGCTTTCTGAAAAGAATACTTGTCAAAACATTTGGTTTTGTGCCTATTCATTTCCAAAGAACCATTAGTGCACGATCATTATCGGAAACTTATTTTTTTCCAGAATGAAAGGATTTCAGGACGCACGTGTATCTTCATGGGTATTTTCAGCTTGGAGAAATATACATCAAAGGAGTTCACAGAAGATCGCAGAGAGGACACAAGCAGCCATGGTCATCTTTGTATTCTCAACAGTGATTCAACCACTATCCGTAATTATGTACTCTGCAAACATTCTCTGTATTCAGAACCAATGATACAATTTTCTCTTTCATTAACTGGTCAAAACAGGCAAGAAAATGGATTGAAAGCCCAATATCAGCGTCCATTATATTAAATGGTAGAGTACGCAGGTAGAAATTGATACATGATAAAATAAGAACGTAGAATTGGAAAGACAAACTGGCATCAGGAACTTCTCACACACTGCAGTCATACACACCAAGAGACGTACTATGTTTAACGTATTTTTAAAACATAATTATGTCATTCAATTATTTAGCTTTTTATATCATACATTCATCCTACCATCAAACTCTAGACAATTTTAAACCGTAGCAATAGACTAACATTGTGCAATAAGTGCCTCTCAGAGAGATTTGTTTTGTCCTGTTTCTGAAGAGGCGTGTTCCAAACCTGGTGCCGAAATATCTGCACTGTAGAAAGCAGAGAAAATAGCTTTGGGGCTACTTTTTTTTTTTACTAAATTAGACAAATTAAGCATGAGTGGATGGAGTCAGACCCACAAAGACTCAGGGTTTTAGTTTTGCTTTCATGTTGAAGTTGAGTTTTTATTTGAATTTGCTAGACATTTCTGGCGCTGCAAAAGTTTGACTTTTTCCTCTGCTGCAAGATTCTTTCTGTCTGTATTCCTTCTCCTGGACTGGATGAGACAGAATGTGAGGAAAATCTGGTTTGCGCCAGTTGCCTTTGCAAGTGCGTGTTCATGGGTGCTGCTATATAGAAACAGTTGTTGAATAGCAGTCAAATAATATGTTCTTCTGTTATGTATTTCGACAGAGTTAGTGATGCTGATTTTTCTTTTCTTTCTTAGTATTTTGACTGTGGTGTAAGAATAAAACACGTTTAGCTTAAAGCCAAGCAGTTTGACCAATCAGCCCATATCTGGAATGAAGCACCTTAAACATCTTTTGACAAGGTAAATCTTGGCTATCACTTCGCTATGTTTGTTCTGGTCCATAACAAGCTGGGAAATCATCCCTGATCAAAGTCCAGGTTGGGTTTAAGATTCATGGACTCAAAGGCAATGAGCATTTGTGCTTTATTTTAGAGTGCTGTATTTGATTGTTTTAAATAGGGTGTGCTTTCTGTAAAAATGGCTTCTTTAGAAGCTAAGAGATTCCTGATTGTGGAACAAGTCGCTTGGGATGGTTGATAGAAAGTGTAAAAGGCAAAACGTTTGGAATTCGTGGACACGTTTGAGTTGAGTCAAAAACAGAAATTATTGGAAAAGCTCCGCAGATCTTGCAGCATCTGATGAGACAAAATCAAAACTTAAACTTCGGGTCCAATGACCCATTCTCAGAACTGAGGGGCAACTGCAAAAAATGTTTTTGATGCAGAAGCTCGGGTGGGGGGAGGGTGTCTGGTAACAGAACACGAAGAGAGAGAGAAATAGTTGGAAAGGTAAACGAGTGGATAACGATGTGCCTGGGAGAAAGAATTATGACGATGGGGGAAATTAGTGGCTAGCAATTGGTTGTGTGTAATAGCAGACCATGTGAAAACAAGGGCTGGCCTAGGAGACCTGGGGTAAGGACCTGGGAGAAGGTGCCTTCGGCCTGAAAATTGTTGAATTCGATAGAGTCCAAGAGGCTGTAGAGTTCTCAAGTGCAGCATGAAGTGCTGTTCTTCCAACTTGTGCTGAGCTTTGCTGGGGCAGCGCACCAAAGATCAGAGAGATATTGAACAAGGAACAGGGTGTTATGTTGAAGTATCAAACAACTGGCAGCTCAGGGTCTTTTTTGCAGACAAAACGTAGATGTTCTGCGCAGCAGTCACCGTGTTGATGCTTCGTTCCCCAACATAGAAGAGACTACATTGTGAGCAGCGAATGCAGTAGAGTACATTGA
Source organism: Chiloscyllium plagiosum (assembly GCF_037043375.1). NCBI lineage: Eukaryota > Metazoa > Chordata > Chondrichthyes > Orectolobiformes > Hemiscylliidae > Chiloscyllium > Chiloscyllium plagiosum. The sequence goes on from NW_028270173.1 coordinate 61,974,300, forward strand.
GTGGAGTACAGTTAAAGGGCTGATTCTCTTGGAAAGTGTGTGTGAACCCTTGGATACTGAAGAGGGAGGAAGTAAACAGGCAAGTGTTTTCTCTTCTGCAGTGGAATGTGAGAGGGTTATGGAAATGAAGAAAGATTGGATCAAAGTTTCCTGGAGGAAATGACTCTGGCAGAATGCTGACAGGCTTGAGCACAATTTAAACTTTAAGCCAATTCCCAGCAGGACCATCAGACTGAAGGATTGAAGAGAATGAAGGGAATGATGCCTCTCCCATTCTTTGTCATTAAGTTTCCGATTTTGGTCCCGGGTTCAGAAAACAGGAAACATAGTTATTACATGGGCAAATAATTATGACTGAATGTTGTGACACTGGCACAAGATAACGGAAGGAAGTATTCAAAACAGATGTAGGAGAAAATCACCTTTTTTTTTAGACTTTTCCATCAACGTTAATCTGCATTGGTAATATTTAATATTACTTTACATTCAGAATAGACAATACAAAAGTTCTACAGCATACCCGGAAGTTCAGAAATTGTTATGGTAATCCCTAATCCTGCAAACTGCCAATGCTCGTGAAAATTATCTATTATGAATACGTAATATTCTCTCCTACTGTCAGGCCCTTTTAGTAACTTTTCCAATGCTAATTGTTAAGACCCTTTCATGAAAAATGTCAATTAAGTTTAGAATAAAAATAAAAAGTGCGAATATTTCTGGCTGATAAATCTGACGTTAGCTTCTTCAGAAATATGCAATATTAGTGAAACCTCCAGTTCTTGTTTTGTGTAGTGTGGTAGGTGGAACCACTATAAAGGAAGTAGCTGCGCCATTATGTGATTTAGTTGTCAAATAGTGCAGCACCTGTGAAGAAAAAAAATGTGGATTATGGAAAAAGTTTGATAAGTAGTTCGGGGCCAGGTGGAAAAGATGCCTTGAGGCTAGGATGCAAAGTGGCTAAGCTGCCAAAGCATATGGCAGGTAATGTGATAAGTAACTCAGAAGGGGATACATATAAGTCACATACCAGTTAGGTAAGATGTTGGGTGGGCTTACTGCTGGCTTACTACTGTACCAGGTAAGTATGACGCCAGTTAAGAAAAAGTCTAAGTGGCTATATTTCCACCATGTCAGGTGAGTAATGTATCATGTCGGTAGGATTTCCACTCGCAACATGTTGTATATCTGGTAATTATATTCTGCAAAAGCGAAGGGTGTTACGTTCACTAGAATCAGGCTAAGGTGGAAGGTGTGTTTTAACAAATTCTTTCTGATATTCCAGTTGTTTGGGAATGGATCGGGTCTGAGGAATTCGGGCTAATTGGAGTGGTGTGATGTGTCTAGGATATTTTGGCATTGTATTTCTTGAAAATCTGCTTGTCAGTGAAGGGGTGTGGTTCCCGTGGGTCTGGTGGGTTTTATGGGTCACAGGTAGTATTTTGGGAGAGGTTGGTGCCAGTTTTCATACTATTCTGTACCTCCTCAAATATCGAAGATTTCCACGTCCAATTGAAGCAAAATTTGAGTAAAAACTGGGCTTGGGCTGAAAAGAAGAAAATTAAATTTCACCACACAAATACCACCTCCAACAACTGTGAATCTAACTATTACCTCTAGGTCAAGAACATAAGCATAGACAAGACCAAAGCAATGGTCTCATTTGATGTAATGGCATTGTTCACTTCAATTGACAAAACTCTAACTGGACAGAGACAATAGCCAACCTCTTGTTCAGGCAGAACAGACAACACGACGGGGAACCTATCAACAACGACTGCATACTCAAAATATTAGACCTGTGCTTGATGACACACTTCACATTCAACAACCAAATATATGAACAGATCAATGGAACACCTATGGGCTCACCTATCTCTGGGCTCATAGAGCCCACCTATCTCTGGGCTCATAGGAGTGATGCAACGATTGGAACAAACAATCCTATCACAAATTCAACCTAAACTCTGGACCAGATATGTAGGCGACACTAGCGTTGTAATTAATAGTTCAGAGATGGAGAACACACGCCAGATCATCAGCACCATACTCACAGGGATCATACTTATGGGCGAGAAGGAAACCAACAATCAACTCCCATTCCTGGATGCGATAATAGAAAGAGCACAGAACGGTGAATGCACCACAAAGGTGTACAGGAAAGCCACGTACGCCGACCAAACCCTGAATTACAACAGGAACCACCGAGACATACAGAAGCTACATTAGGACACTATTCACAAGGGTTACAACACACTTCAGCACTCTCGACCTATGATGGGAAGAACAAGAACACATCTACAGAGTATTCACCTCATCCACAAATGCCTAACAGACAAACAACGTGAGAAGGGCCTAACTTACTTGCCACACTACATGAAATAAAAACGAAATTTCGGAACTGGCAGTCACACTTCTCCGACCACTGGGATTCATGACAGCCTATATACTAACAGCCAGGCTCAGACAGCAACTTACCAGGACAAAAGACTCCATACCCATCTTGTGGAAGACTATTTTGGAGAAGTTCAAAAATTCACCTTGTGAGTTAATGAAAACTCATGAGGAAGAGCAGAGAGTTTAAAAGGCACAATTAGCAGGTGAAATGGCGATGATTATGAGTTAGTTTATAATTCAAATTTGGTTTCCAACATCAATTTCGATCCGTGAGGTGCAGAAATTGGAGCAAAGAGAAATCCTCAGATGTTAAGGGAAAAGTAGATCTCGGGGAACCTAACAAAGATAGCTTCCATGCAGGGGAAAAAGAAGTAGAAAAAACTCTTGTGTTTATACTGCAATAAAGTGGGAAAGATGCAATCACAGTGTAATTGACTTCGAAGAAAACATTGGGAAGACTGATGTAAGAAAATAGGATAAGCCCAAGAATTTCGTTGATATGGTAAAGAAAAACCCAATGGGGACTAAAAAGCTGTACCAGTATGTACAACCAAGTCGGAGGTTGGTAAGATGAAAATGATTTTCCTAAACCATTTACTTGTGAAGGTAAGGTTTACTCGCATAGATCAGGATCAGCAGGTAAAGAAGTTACAGTATTGACAGAGACAGAATCATGTCAATCTTTGATGTTGAGAGATAAGGAAATATGTAACTCAGAAGAACTATTGTCAGAAAAAAGAGGTATTAGTACATTAAATTCATGGTGAGACGACGATTATGTCGAGTGAGGCTAGAGTGTTCAGTGAAACATCAAGAAGTAGTGGTAGGAGTATTGGAAAAGCTCACAGCTCGAGGACTACAATTTGTCCTTGGTACCGCTGTACCGAGGTAGGAGTGCTATCTTCTGTGGTTGAAAAGCCAGTGGAAAATCAGGCAAATGAGCTATTACATATAGTCATGAAACATATCATCGGACTTTTCCTGACTGTGTGGTAACAAGGTCACAAAGTCAGCAGTGAAAACAAGAAGAGAAATCAAACAATAAAGAATTCGAAGGAGAATGATCAGAAACCATGTTTGATTAAATAGTGGAGATAAAACAGGAACAGATGGACAACGAAGTGGATATTTTAGCTGAGAGAAATTCACTGAGTTAATACAGAAAGATGAAGAACTAAAGCATATGTATCAAAAAGTGTACACAGACGAGAATTTTACTGCATCCCTGGGTGCTACTATCTTAGAAACGAAGTCTTGATGAATAAATAGAGACCATCAGTTATTCAGGCAAACGAGAAATAGGCAGAAGTTCAGTAAGTTGTATTGCCAGTTGTGATAAAAATGAAGTGTTGTGGGTAACACACTGATTGCCAGGAGGGGGTAATTTAGGTATGAAAAGCTCAAAGCTAAAATACAAAAGCATTTTTACTGGCCTTGTCTGCATAAGGATGTGAATGAATTTCACCAGACTGCAGGCAGTAATAAAACAGCATGCTTAAAACCCCATCGTGGAGTTGAGGAACATTTTACAAGGGTCTGAATTGATTTTGTATGACCCCTACCTAAAACAAAAGTGAGAATCAATATTTGTTGATAACATTGGATGTGTCAACAAGATTTCCAAAGTCCATTCTGGTATGCAATATTCCATGACAGCTAAAAAGATTGTAGAACACTTACTCAATTTTTTTCCACTAGGTACAGATTGTCCACACAGATACAATCAGATCAAGGGTCAAACCTTACATCAAATGTTTTAAAATAATCTATGGAGATTTTAGGATTAAAACAATCCTCTCAAAAGGGAGGGAGTGTAAGTTTCCCTCTAAAAGGACTTACTTCAAGTGTCAGCAGTCTCCATTTTCAGCAGCAGCGACAGTGGTGAGACCGAGGATCTGGGCTCTGCTGGGAAAGTAAATTTCTCTCTCAAAGGACTTGTCTTGAGATTCAGCGGCCTTCATTTTCAGCAGAAATGGAGGCAGTGAGAGCGAGGATCAGGGGCTGCCGGAATGGCAAATTAATCCTTTAAAAACTTAGCTCGTGTATAGCTGAAGAAGGAGCAGTCACGAGACTGCTGAGTAAGTGAGGCAATATACTTAGGTTGTTGCTTTATCCGAAACATTGCATAAGTGGTGTTCCTACTCATCCTCTTCCTCAAACCAAAAAAATAAGGTTCCATGCACCGGATTGATAGGGCTACTAGATTTTTTCAATCGTCTCTTTGGGAATTCAGAACAGTGGGAATGGATGTTAGGGCAGATAAATGTTCCTTCTGTAGAACTTTGGAAGTAAGGGTCACCACTAGTGTCCCCACTGGCTTCATCTGCGGGAAGTGCACCCAAGTCCAGCTCCTCAGAAACCGCATTGGGGAATTAGAGCTGGAGGTAGATGAACTTTGGGTCATTCCAGAGGCTGGGGGGTAATTGAAAGGAACTTGAGGGAGGTAGTCACGCGTCAGGTACAGGAGAAATATAGATCAGTTACAATCAGGGGACGGAAAGGGAAGAGGCAGGCAGTGCCGGGATGCCCTGTGGCCATTCCTCTCAATAACTCGTATACCGTTTTGGATACTGTTGGGGGAGGGAGGGAGGCGGGCGGAGGGGTACGAATTACTGGGGTAAACCGTAGAGTTCAGAGTCTGCCCCTGTTGCTCAGAAGTGAAGGGGGAAGAGGAGTAGCCTATTAATCATTGCAAAGTCCATAGTTGAGGGTACAGGTAGGATTTTCTGTGTTGGTGTGTTGCCTCCCAGGTGCCGGGGTTCTAATATCTCGGATTATGTTTTCAGTATCCTAAAGGAAGAGAGGAAGCAGCCCCAAATTGTGATTTTCTTAGGCAGCAATGACATAGATAGGAAAAGGGATGGGGATGTAAGGCAGAAATTCAAGAAGCTGAAATGGAAGCGTCGAGCTAGCAGAAAAAGAGTTGTTATCTCTGGATTTTTACCCGTGCCATGTGCTAGCGAGGTGAGGAATAAGGAGATAGATCAATTGAACACGTGGCTACAGGGATGGTGCAGGAGGGAGGGATTCAGATACCTAGATAATTGGGGCTCATTCTGGGGTAGTTGGGGCCTCTACAAACGGCATGGTCTACACCTGAACCAGAGGGATACAATATCCTCAGGGTGGGGTAGGAGGAAATTTGCTAATGCTCTTTGGGAGAGCTTATACTAATACAGCAGGAGGATGAGAACTGAATTGTCGCTCCAGTGTGCAGGAATTGGGGAGTAGTGAGGTCATATATAAGATTTCAAGGTCGCAAGAGTGTAAGCAAGCAGGAAAGTGGTTTGAAGTGTGTCTACTTCAAAGCCAGGAGTATCCGGAATAAGATGGATGAACTTGCAGCGTCTGTTGGTATCCGGGACTTTGATGTTGTGGTCATTACATAGACATGGATTGAGCAGGGACAGATATGGTTGTTGCAGGTTTCCGGGATTTAGATGCTTCAGTGAGAACAGAGAAGTTGGTAAAAGAGGGGTAGGTGTGGCATTGTTAGCCAAGGGCTAATTGCGGTGGCAGAAAGGAAATTTGATAAGGACTTGTCTATCGAGGTAATATGGGCTGATGTTAGAAACAGGAAAGGAGAAGTCACCCTGTTGGGAGTTTTCGAAAGGCCCCCAAATAGTTTCAAAGATGTAGAGAAAATGATTACAAAGATGATTCTGGATAGGCACGAAAGTAACAGAGTAGTTGTTATGGGGTCTTTAACCTTTCAAATATTTACTGGAAAGGCTATAGTTCGAATAATTGCAATGGGTCAGTTTTTCCAATGTGTGCAGAAGGGTTTCCTGAATAGTGCATAGATAGGCTAACAAGAGCCGAGGCCACATTGGATTTGGTATTGGATAATGAACCAGGCCAGGTGTTAAATTTGGAGCTTGGTCAGCACTTTGGTGATAGTGACCACAATTCGGTTACATTTACTTTAGCGATGGAAAGGGATAGATAGATACCGCAGGGTAAGAGTTATAGTTGCGGGAAAGGCTATTATGATGCAATTAGGCAAGATTTAGGATGCAGAGGATGGGGGAGGAAATTGCAGGGGATGGACACAAATGAAATGTGGAGCTTGTTCAGGGAACAGCTACTACTTTTCCTTGATATGTATGTATCTGTCAGCAGGGAAGAAGTGGTGTAGCGAGGGAATTGTGATTTACGAAATAAATTGAATGTCTTGTTAAGAGGAAGAAGAAAGCTTATGCAAAGATGAAACGTGAAGGCTCAGTTCAGGCTCTTAAGAGTTACAAGTTAGCCAGAAAGGACCTAAAGAGAGAGCTAAGAAGAGCCAGGACGGGACATGAGATATCTTTGGAATATAGGATCACGGAAAATTCGAACGTGGTCCGTAGATATGTTAGGAATAAAAGAATGATTGTAATAAGAGGACGACCAGTCAAGGACAGTAGATGAAAGTTGTGCGTGGAGTCCGAGGAAATAAGAGAGGTGCTAAATGTATATTTTTCATCAGAATTCACGCTGGAAAAAGACAACATTGTCGAAGAGAATACTGAGATACAGTCTATAAGACTAGATGAAATTGAGGTTCATATGGAGGAGGTGTTAGCAATTCTGCAAAGTGTGAAAATAAATAAGTTCCCTGGGCCAGACAGGATTTAGAACATAGAACATAGAACAATACAGCACAGAACAGGCCCTTCGGCCCACGATGTTGTGCCGAACATTTGTCCTAGCTTATGTACCTAGCCAATTGCCGCTTAAAGGTCACCAAAGATTCTGACTCTACCACTCCCACAGGCAGCGCATTCCATGCCCCCACCACTCTCTGGGTAAAGAACCCACCCCTGACATCTCCCCTATACCTTCCACCCTTTACCTTAAATGTATGTCCCCTTGTAACACTCTGTTGTACCCGGGGAAAAAGTTTCTGACTGTCTACTCTATCTATTCCTCTGATCATCTTATAAACCTCTATCAAGTCACCCCTCATCCTTCGCCGTTCCAACGAGAAAAGGCCTAGCACTCTCAACCTATCCTCATACGACCTATTCTCCATTCCAGGCAACATCCTGGTAAATCTTCTCTGCACCCTTTCCAAAGCTTCCACATCTTTCCTGAAGTGAGGCGACCAGAACTGCACACAGCACTCCAAATGTGGCCTAACCAAAGACCTGTACAGTTGCAACATCACTTCACGACTCTTGAATTCAATCCATCTGCTAATGAACGCTAATACACCATAGGCCTTCTTACAAGCTCTATCCACCAGAGTGGCAACTTTCAAAGACCTATGAACATAGACCCCAAGATCCCTCTGTTCCTCCACCTCACTAAGAACCCTACCATTAACCCTGTATTCCGCATTCTTATTTGTCTTTCCAAAATGGACAACCTCACACTTGGCAGGGTTGAACTCCATCTGCCACTCCTCAGCCCAGCTCTGCATCATATCCAAGTCCCTTTGCAGCCGACAAGAGCCCTCCTCACTATCCACAACTCCAACAATCTTCGTATCATCTGCAAATTTACTGACCCACCCTTCGATCCCTCATCCAAGTCATTAATAAAAATTACGAACAGCAGAGGATCCAGAACTGATCCCTGCGGAACTCTACTTGTAACTGGGCTCCAGGCTGAATATTTATCATCTACCACCACTCTCTGACATCGACCGGTTAGCCAGTTTTCTATCCAATTGGCCAAATTTCCCTCTATCCCATGCCTCCTGACTTTCCGCATAAGCCTACCATGGGGAATCTTATCAAATGCCTTACTAAAATCCATGTATACTACATCCACTGCTCTACCCTCATCCACATGCTTGGTCACCTCCTCAAAGAATTCAATAAGACTTGTAAGGCAAGACCTACCCTTCACAAATCCATGCTGGCTGTCCCTAATCAAGCAGTGCCTTTCCACATACTCATAAATCCTATCCCTCAGTATCCTTTCCATTACTTTACCTACCACCGAAGTAAGACTAACTGGCCTGTAATTCCCGGGGTTATCCCTATTCCCTTTTTTGAACAGGGGCACAACATTCGCCACTCTCCAGTCCCCTGGTACCACCCCCGTTGACAGTGAAGATGAAAAGATCATTGCCAACGGTACTGCAATTTCCTCTCTTGCTTCCCACATAATCCTAGGATACATCCCATCAGGCCCAGGGGACTTGTCAATCCTCAAGTTGTTCAAAATGTCCAACACATCTTCCTTCCTAACATGTATCTCCTCTAGCTTACTAGTCCGTTTCACACTCTCCTCTTCAACAATATGGTTCCTCTCATTCGTAAATACTGAAGAAAAGTACTCATTCAAGACCTCTCCTATCTCTTCCGACTCAATACACAGTCTCCCACTACTGTCCTTGATTAGACCTACCCTCGTTCTTGTCATTCTCATGTTTCTCACATACGCATAAAATGCCTTTGGGTTATCCTTGATCCTATCCGCCAAAGATTTTTCATGCCCTCTCTTAGCTCTCCTAATCCCTTTCTTCAGCTCCCTTCTGGCTATCCTGTATCCCTCCACTGCTCTGTCTGAACCCTGTTTCCTCAACCTTTTGTAAGCCTCCTTCTTCCTCTTTACAAGACATTCAACCTCCCTTGTCAACCAAGGTTCCCTCACACGACCATTTCTTTCCTGCCTGACCGGTACATACATATCAAGGACACGTCATATCTGTTCCTTGAAAAAGTTCCACATTTCCACGACATCCTTCCCTGACAGCCTATGCTCCCAACTTATGCTCCTCAGATCCTGTCTTACAGCATCGTAATTACCCTTCCCCCAATTGTAAAACGTACCCTGTTGCACGCACCCGTCTCTCTCCATAACCAAGGTGAAAGCCACAGAATTGTGGTCACCATCACCAAAATGTTCACCCACTAACAAGCCCATCACTTGTCCCGGTTCATTACCGAGTACCAAATCCAAAATGGCCTCCCCTCTGATCGGACAATCTACATACTGTGTTAGAAAAGCTTCCTGGACACACTGCACAAACACCGCCCCATCCAATCTACTTGATCTAAAGAGCTTCCAATCAATATTTGGGAATTTGAAATCGCCCATGACTACTACCCTGTGGCTTCTGCACCTTTCCAAAATCTGTGGCCCAATCTATTTCTCCACATCTCTGCTGCTATTGGGGGGCCTATAGTAAACACCCAACAAGGTGACTGCACCTTTCCTATTTCTGACTTCAGCACATACTACCTCTAAAGGCAGATCCCCCTCGAACTGCCTTTCTGCAGCTGTTATATCATTTCTAATTAGCAACGCCACCCCCCCCCCTCCTTTTTTACCACCCTCCCTAATCCTACTGAAACATCTGTAACCAGGAACCTCCAACAACCATTCCTGTCCCTCTTCTATCCACGTTTCCGTGATGGCCACAACATCGTAGTCCCAGGTACCTATCCACGCCTTAAGTTCACCGACCTTATTTCTGATACTCCTTGCGTTGAAGTATATGCACTTGAACCCATCTCTGTGTCCGCAAGTATTCCCTGTCAGTGCTACCTTCTTCACAGTCTCCACACATACTTGGACATCCTGACAAACAGCTAGCCTACTTGCTGGACTACAAGTCCGGATCCCATCCCCCTGCCAAATTAGTTTAAACCCCCCCGAAGATAGCTAGCAAACCTACCCCCCAGGATATTGTTGCCCTTCTTGTTCAGGTGCAACCCGTCCTGCTTGTACAGGTCCCACCTTCCCCAGAATGCAGTCCAATTGTCCAAATACCTGAAGCCCTCCCTCCTACACCATCCTTGCAGCCACGTGTTCAACTGCACTCTCTCCCTATTCCTTGCCTCACTGTCACGTGGCAGCGGCAACAACCCAGAGATGACGACTCTGTCTGTCCTAGCTTTCAGCTTCCAGCCTAACTCCCTGAGCTCTTGAATGACCTCCCCACCTCTCTTCCTACCTATGTCGTTGGTGCCAACGTGCACCACGACTTCTGGCTGCACACCCTCCCCCTTAAGGATTCTGAAGACACGGTCCGAGACGTCTCGGACCCTGGCACCCGGGAGGCAACAAACCATCCGAGAGTCTCGCCCATACCCACAGAATCGCCTGTCCGTCCCTCTAACTAGAGAGTCTCCTATAACTTGCGCTCTCCTCCTCTCCCCCTTTCCCTTCTGAGTCTCAGAGCCAGACCTCACGCCACAGACCTGGTCACTGCAGCTTACCCCTGCTCGGCTGTCCCCACCAGTATCCAAAACGGTATACCTATTTTTTTGGGGAATGACTACAGGGGATCCCTGCACTGCCTGCTTCCTCCCCTTCCCACCTCTAACTATTACCCAGCTACCTCTGTTCTCTGGCGTAACTATGTCCCTGTAGCTTCTATCTATCACCTTCTCAGCCTCTCGAATAATCCTCAGTTCATCCAACTCCAGTTCCAGTTCCCTAACTCGTTCTGTTATTATTGGATTCTCTGGGAAGCTATGGAAGAGAATCGCAGAGCCTTTGGTTTTGATCTTTATGTGGTCATTGTCCACAGGAATAATGCCAGAAGACTGGAGGATAGCAAATATTGTCCCCCTGTTCAAGAAGTGAAGTAGAGACAACCCTGGCAACTCTCGACCAGTGAGCCTTACTTCAGTTCTGGGTAAAGTGCTGAAATGGATGATAAGAGGTGGGATTTATGATCTTCTAGAATGGAATGATTTGATTAGCGATAGCTCATACGGTTATTTGAAGGGTAGGTCATGCCTCACTAACTTATTGCGTTCTTTGGGAAGGTGACCAAACAGGTGCATGTGGGTAAAGCTGTTGATGTAGTGTATATGTATTTCAGTCAAGCGTTTGATAAGGTTTCCCACATAGGCTATTGTAGAAAACACAGAATTATGGGATTGGGGATGATTTAGCGGTTTGGATCAGAAATTGGCAAGCTGAAAGAAGACTGAGGATGATAGTTGATGGGAAATGTTCATCCTAGACTTCAGTTACTTGTGCTGTACCGCAAGGATCTGTTTTGGTGCCACTGCTGTTTATCATTTTTATAACTGGCCTGGATGTGGGCGTAGAATGATGGGTTAGTAAATTAGCAGATGAAACTAAGTTTTGTAGAGTTGTGGTCTGGGCCAAGGATGTTGTAGACTACAGAGGGACATAGATAAGCTGCAGAGCTGGGATGAGAGGTGGCAAATGGAGTTTAATGTGGTAAAGTGTGAGGTGATTCACTTTGGAAGGAGTAAAAGGAATACGGAGTACTGGAGTATTGGTAACATTCTTGGTCTTGTGCATGAACAGAGAGATTTAAATGTCCATCTGCATAGATCCCTGAAAGTTGCCATCCAGGTTGATAGGTTGTAAAGAAGGCGAATGGTGTATTAGTTTTTATTGGTAGAGGGATTGAGTTTCGAAGCCATGAGGTCATGTTGCAGCTGTACAAAGCTCTGGTAAAGCTGCACGTGGAGCAAAGTGTACAGTTCTCGTTGCTAAATTACAGGAAGGGTGTGGAAGCAATTGAAAGGGTGCAGAGGAGATTGGCCAGAATGTTGCCTGGTATGGAAGGAAATTCTTAGGATGAATGGCTGAAGGACGTGAGACCGTTTTTGTTAGAGAGGTGACGTAACAGAGACATGCAAGATGATCAGAGGATTAGATAGGGGTGGGCAGTGAGAGCCATTTTCCTCGGACAGTAATGGGGGTCCACAGCACGAGGGGATATAGCTGGTGATATGTGGAAATAAGCTGGGAAGCACTAATCTAATCCTGCACGATATAGATGAAGGAAATGTTTTTTTCCAAATATTCAACATTCTTATAAACCGAATGTGCTGAAGTTGGAACAGGTTCAAGAAAAACTTGAACACATGCTCCAAGACAGCTTAATTACAGTGAGGTGCAGTGACTGGAGTTCACCCATTGCAATAGTGCCAACACCACATGGTATCTGACGGTTGTTTGTAGACTATTGTCAATTTAATGTAATTACAACGTTTGATTCATATCCGACTTGATTTTTATAATTATAAGTTTGACTTTCTCAGAGGATACTGACAGTTGCCTTTATCCAAAAGAGAGAAGTCAATTCCAGTCTTTGTAAAGTCGTACAGACTACATCAATTTAAAAGACTTAACCAATAAAATCATTTCTGGATTTCCCCAGTGGTGTGATACACGTTGACGATCTGGTGATTTTAGTCACACTTGGAAGGACCATTTGTTGGATTTATCAGAATTATCCATACAACTTCGGGAGGTAGGCTTGGTGACCTAACTGGCTAAGAGTGAACTCGCCAAAATGCAAGTCACCTTCCTGAGCCATGCTACTGGAAATGGACAGATTGCCTCACTGAATGTGAAATAAAGTTTATTGGGGAGTTTCCCATACCCCCGACGAAGAGAGCCGTACAATGATTCATGGGATTGATTTCTTTTTCCAGAGTTTCGTATTGAATTTTAGGTGTGTGCCTGTTCCACTCATTGATTTACTGAAGAAATTAGGGAAATCTCAATAGATGGAACACAATCAGAAGGCAATTGACACCCTGGAAGCTCATCTAAATATACTTCCCTAGTATTAGCCACACCTAATTACGCGATGCCATTCAAGGTGGCTGTCCATGCGAGTTACATGCGTGCCTGTACTATACTCTTATATCAAGATGATGATAAGATCGAAATACCTATTAGATATTTCTCCCGGAAAATTAACGTTCATCAACGGAAATATTCAACAATTGTGAAGGAGAGAAGGAGATCTTTGTGCTGGCGTTACAAAGTTTTAACAGTAATGTTGCCAGTAATGTGTCTGAGACAATCATATATAATTATCACGATCCATTATCGTTTTTGGAGAAATTTAAGGACAAAAATTCTAGTCTTTTTCGGTGGAGCTTACTATTACAGCCACTCAATTTCAAAATTGTACATGTGGTGGGACGAGAAAATGTAATTGCCGATGCATTGTCAAGACTTGGGTGAAAAACGAAGGTGTTTGGTGGCATGACTACGCGGACAGAAATAGAATGTAGTCGTGTATGTTTGCATAATTATCATCAATGTAATATATGTGTACTAACAGAGTAAAACAAATGAGTTAAAAATGAAACCATCTTTCTATATTGATTTTCATTTATATTAAGGGGGAGGTATGGTGATGCTGTCATTTCAAAAAGGTCATTTTGCTGAGGGGTCGTTAAGGCAGAGGCGCCGAAAAGCTACTTTCACAACGGCAGGGGAAAGGTCAGGTTTCCCATTCAGGTTTATTCTGGTTTGGTTTAGTTGCAACAGACGGAAGCTGCTGCAGAGCAGAGAAAGTTTCCAAGCTTCAGTAGATGATTCCAACTAACTTTTCGCACTGAAATCTCTCCTGTTCGTAAGACTAGTGTTCGAGTTTACCTTTTGCCAAGGGGTGTGTAATTGGGATGTTACGGAAATTAGAACAGCTCCTTTGTTCAGGTGCTGTGTCGCATCAGTTAAGTTTTCCAATAATTAAGTTCTTTTAAATTCCATTTTCTTTCGTCCGCATTTCAACTGTAATATTTAAATAAAGTCCATTTTGCTTAAAGCCGAATGATTTGACCAATTGTATCACACTATGAATATTCACTCGACATCTAGCTTTGAAATAAGAAACCTTATAATCAGAGGTTCTGGTCTGGTCCACAAAAGGTTATTGGAGAAGGAAGGGAGGACTGATTTTTGTGAGCTATGTTGCCACCAATGACAAAGTAGGAAAGAGGTCCAAATTGGCAATATGAGGAATTAGCAACAAAATTAAGAAACCAGACTGCAAAATTTGGAATCTCTGGATTTTTATCTAAATCATGTGCAATTAGTAAAGAGATTGGAAGAGAAAGGAAACAGATACGTGGCGGCAGGAAAAGTGTGGGAAAGATGACATTCATTTCATGTGGCACTGGCATCTGTACTGGGACATGGAGGAACTGCACGACCTGATGATCTCCACCTAGAAATTTCTGGGACCAGGATCCAAGTGGAAAGGCCGAATAGCGTGGTCAGAACGACTGTAAGCTATTTACATGTGCGACCAGGGCTCAGGATTCTATAGGATAAATAATAGAACAGTCAGTATTGAAAGTGTCAGGCACCTCACTTCAGGTGGCGCAGTGGCTCGGTGGTTAGTACTGGTGCCTCACAGTGCCAAGGACCCGGCTTTGATTCCAGTCTGAGCTGACTGTCTCTGTGGGGAGGTTGCACGCTTCTCCCCACCGTATGTGCATGGGTTTCGTCCGGTTTCCTCCCACAATCCAAAGACGTACAGGTTACGTGAATTGGCCATGGAAACAAATACAGGGGGACCTCGATTATCATAGCGAGATGGGCGGGCACTATTTCGTTCAGATAATCGATTAAATGCCTTTCCTCCGGGGATCGGAGTTTTTAAAGTCTGCTTGCCGTTCAGGAGACTGCAGCAGCAGACAGCGTGCAAACCCCTGTCCCCTGCCCCCACCTACACTCCAAACACATCCAACACCACCCCGGGGCAGCCGGACTGTACACCAACAAGACTGCTGCTGTTACCTTTGTGGGGTTAGTCTCCAGCTAACACAGAAACGCACACGACTTTTTTACTGCACCTTTTTAACAGGTTCCATCTTTGCCTTGTACAGGACAATGTTGGAAAGATTATCTGGGAAAGGCGCGGGGGGTGGGGGGTGGGGGGGGGTGTTTAAGGGTGCATCTCTGTGTAGAACTCCAGGGAAAGAGGGAGGTCAGTCATTTGGGGAAGATGCCTTACTAATCACTGTAAACAAAGGATGCGATCAGTGTTGGAAACACGTTTTTGATGTAATGTCTCTATCGGGACCTCGAGATCTCCTTCAGATAATCCTATTTTCGGATAATTGGTACTTGGATAATCGAGGTTCCACTGTATGAGGCTATGTAGCTGAGGTGCATGAGACGGGTGGTGGATTGAGAGTAATTGGCTCGGGGAATGGGTGTTGGTGAGTTACTCTTCGGGTGGTCAGTGCAGACATATTGAGCCAAATGGCCTGTTTCTACAGTTTAAGCGTTCCATGAAGTAAGGGGGCAACATGAGAACAGGAGAGGTCAATTCAGTGCAGAGGGTGCTGTACTTCAAGCATGCAATATACGAAACATAGTAAATGTGCAGATTAAAATTGATGGGGTGGTATTGCGAACTGCACAGAGATCTGGCCAAAATGGAATCAGTGCTGGGAAATAAGGATGCACATTTTATCTAAAGAATAAATGGACCGAGGGGTGGGGTCACCTTGTTATAAAGAAATGAAATTACGTCAACAGCAAAAGGTGAAAAGTGACCTGGAGGCATACGATCTGTATGGTAAAGTTGATAAACCGCAAAGGAAAGAAAAACTGATGGAAGTAATCACGACTGGAGGTGTAGTGGATAGCGAAGAAGGTTACCTCAGATTACAACAGGATGTTGATCAGATGGGCCAATGGGCCGACAAGTGGTAGATGGAGTTTAATTCAGATAACTGCGAGGTGCTACATTTTGGGAAAGCGGATCTTAGCAGGACGTATACACTTATTGGTAAGGTCCTAGGGAGTGTTGCTGAACAAAGAGACCTTGGAGTGCATAGCTCCTTGAAAGTGGAGTCGCAGGTAGATAGGATAGTGCTGGGTAAGCAACTTCCAGCATATATCTCCTCTAAACTTTTCCCCTCTCATTTTGAACTAGTGACCCCTAGTAATTGAGTTCTGCACTCTGGGAAAAAATCCTTGCTGTCCACCCTGTCTACACCTCTCATGATTTTGTGGCCTCAATCAGGTCCCCCCTCAACTGCCTTATTTCCAATGAAAATAATCCTAATTTACTCAACCTCCCCTCACAGCTAGCACCCTCTATACCAGGCAACATCCTGGTGAACCTCCTCTGCATCCTCTGCAATGCAACCATATCCTTTTGGTAATGTGGCGAGCTGAACTATATGCAGTATTCCAAATGCGGCTGAACAAAAGTCTTATACAATTGCTCATGAACTGCCAATTCTTGTACTCAATACCCTGTCAGATGAAGACAAGCATGCCATATGCGTTCTTGGCCACTCTACTTACCCGCATTGCTATCTTCAGCCAACAATGGACCAGATTTTTAAAAATTTACTGTATAGTTCGCTCTGGAATTAAATCTTGAAAAATGCATCACCTCCCATTTTTCTGGATTGAGTTCCATCTACCATTTCTCTGCCCAACTTTCCAATCTATCTATATTCTGCTGTATTTTCTGACATACCCCTTTCACTATCTGCTACTCTTCCAATCTTAGTGTCATCTGCAAACTTGCTAATGAGACAACATACACTTTCCTCCAAATCACTTACATCTCTCACAAACAACAGTAGTCCCAGCATGGATCCCTGTGGGACAACACTGGTCTCAGGTCTCCATTTTGACAAACTCCCTTCCACGACTACTCTCTGTCTCCTGTTGTTCAACCAGTTCTCCATCCATCTTGCTAGAACACCCCGGGCCCCATGCGACTTCACTTTCTTCATCAGCCTGCTACGGGGATCCTTATCAAAAGCCTCACTGAAGGTCATGCTCATGACATTTATATCCCTTTCCTCATCAATTAACTTTGTCACCTCTTCAAAGAGTTCTATTAGGTTTGGAAGACATGCACAAAACCATGCTTCCTATCACCGATAAGACCATTTTCTTCGAAATGAGTATATATCCTATCCCTTAGTATCTTATCCGTAGTTTCCTTACCACTGACGTCAGGCTCACAGGTCTGTAATTACCTGGATTATCCCTGTTACCCTTCTTAAACAAGGGGACAACATTAGCAATACTCCAGTCCTCTGGGAACTGCCCACTTTTAAGGATGCTGCAAAGATATCTGCTTAAGCTCCAGCTATTTCTTCTTTCGTCTCCCCCAGAAATCTGGGATAGGTCCCATCCGGTCCTGGGGACGTGTCCACCTTAAAGCCTTTTAGAAAGCACAACAGCTCCTTTCTCTTCTGCTGACTTGACCTAGAGTAATCAAAGTTCTAGGAGAAAGTGAGGACTGAAGATGCTGGAGATCAGAGCTGAAACATGTGTTGCTGGAAAAACGCAGCAGGTCACGCAGCATCCAAGGAGCCGGAGAATCGACGTTTCGGGCATAAGACCTTCTTCAGGAATCAAAGTTCTATCCCTAACCTCAATATCCATCATGTCCTTCTCCTCAGTGAATACTGATACAAAGTACGCATTAAGATGGCACACAGTGTGTTTCTTATACAGGAAACTGGCCCAGAAATAATGGACAAAATTGACTCTTTATGTGCTGTGACAATTGTTGACCTCCAAAGACACTTATCAATTATGACGCAAGTTATTCACCAAAGGTATCCTCCAGCCAAGATAAAGGCTTTAGAACCTTGTTTCCATACAGCCCTGTCTTTAATCCCAAATTCCTGTAACAAATATGCAAAACATCACAATCCGTGAAATCATTGGCATATGTCAGGCGGATTGGGGGTTATGATCAAACCTTTCATACCTTCCTTTGTGAGCAAGAATGCGACACATTGACACTAGATTATTTTCTGCTTTAGCTTGATGCAAGGAATTAAATGCACCACTTTCATTTCTTGTATCAGTCTAATATTGCTGCAATCTGCACTTTTATTATTGTTGTGGCAACTGTGCCACATTGAAGAGAAAATCATCGGTAACTCACCAACTATACTTGCGCATAAAGGTTTCTTTTTTACTTCCTTGGGACCCATCCTCCATTTAACTGCCATTTTGTTTTAACATGTTCAAAAAAATCTCTTTCCTTGCCTTTTCTGCTAACCACTTATTGTTAAATGGCACCTCCATTATTTTGTTCTCCTCTACCTTTCTTTGTCCTGCTTGCTTTTTTGCAGTATTATACTCATTGTATTTATCATATATCTTCATTTTTTGTTTCGTATATTTGGGGAAGCTGTCTGTTTTCATACTCATTTTTCATAATCATAGAGTACGCTACAGTTGTCTTAATTGCTCGATAATTGGAAAACTTGCCTTTATACCCAATGTTTAAAAAAAAAGCATAGGAATAAAACTTGAACTCGCCCACTGATTGATCCCCAGGTACAGTTATGATATCTGTAATGTAGGAAGAAAGTCATTTGATCAGGGAAATGACAGGACATTCACCAAAACATTGCCAGGATTGGAAAATTTTATGTATGAAGGTGGGTTAGATAGGTTGAGTTGGTTCATTTGAAGCCGAGTAAAATGGTGCAAATTAGAAGAAAGGTTATAAAACTGTGAAACATCTGGGTAAATGGATTGGGAATACCGCTATCATTTGTAGAGAGGTCAATAACCAGGCTGGATAGAGGTGAAGTTAGTGGCAAAAACGACTAAGCAAAGTTGAGGACATTTGGGCTGAATTAGTGTACAGCTTATAGAGGGAGAACCTCTAGGCACAGTTAAGCAGTTTTTGGAGAAGCACAGAAAATACATTACCATTCAAGTTGTAGACCAAAAGCTAAACACTGAGATAGCCCATTTGGTTCGATTGGCTAAATGGCCACTTCCTGTAATGTAACATTTCTGCAGTTCTATGGATTCAGTGTTGTTGGTCAAATATTTATTCTAATCATAAAGATCAGGTTGTCCTTCAATTCTATCACCTTTCCATTCTCTTGTTAATCGTTCTTCTCCTGGTTTGGAAATCAACATGGTCTGTTCCGTGTTCAAAACGTTTTGACCAGTATTGCACTCACTGTCCTCAAGATGGCCTCAAACTGAATCATCTTCTGAAATGGGAAATTTTGATGACAAGTGTAACACTTCCTGAACGCATTTATTTCTTCGATGTGTTCAGACTTAATTTCTGTCTGAAAGTCTCACTATCTAATGTCGAATGGGACTTAGAATAAATACCACAATTCACTCTCATCAACTATGATATGCTCAATACAATCTCTGTTCTCTGAAACCACAGGAAAAGAGACGAGTTGAATTATATCAGTCCCAGATTGCAGAAAATTCCCACCAACAGAAGACAGCAATATTGTCAGAATTGAAATGATAATCGAAATGCATGGATGGGGGCTTTGGAAGCCTAAACCTGAAACACTGCAGTAAATGCAACCTTCTCACACAACGAAACAGGCTGGCAGGGCCAGTCCTTGATCTTCAGACTGTAGATATTTAGGTAACTAGACACTTGCAAAATAAGTAGGCGATTTCAATTTCAAGAGTTGATATGAATAAATATACAATGGGAAATGTCTGTGGAAATACAACATATGAGAGAATAATTGTGATTTCAGCAGTATTTGAGTTTCTGACAAAATAGCTTGTTGCTTCTCTAATGTCGACATAATTTGTCATAAACTGGGCACAGGAGCAGGGACTGACCTGGTGCGACTTCCTCTTCCTAATGCAATGTGGATCCAGAAACAAAACCACATACGACGCTGTAAGGCACATTGACAGTGAACTCAGATAGACATCACGATCACCAGAATAGACATGCTCAAATAGTCTTGCTGCGACAGGATTTAGAAGATCCTTTTAACGATCAATTAGATTCCAACACATTGAATCATTTCAACTGACTTTGAAAGTGCTTGCAACATTTTATTTGGTTGACCAAACTTGGGAAAATGTTTGAAATAAATTGGTAGGCCTACTGAACAAGTGGTGAAATGCCAAGTTCAACAAATTAAGTGGAAGAAACAATTATTTGAAAAGGACAATTTATTCGCTCCCAGAAAACGTATGATCTCATGAATTTGGAGTTGGACACTTTGAATCACACACTTTATCGCCCCTTTGAGGTGTTGATTAGTTGATTTATCAGCTCAGGTCGTCGATAAATATTTGTATCTTGGAAGGAAGGAGGCCACCAAATGTTTGCCACTATCTGCAGAGAACCAGCCATCAATATCAATGGAATTTTAAAGTTCCATTTGTGGAGATAAAGATAAAGAAAATGAATGTTTCTTTATTCAAGTACTCTGAATATTCAGTAGCCTTGAAGATAATATTGGTCGAATGTTTTCCCTTATGTCCACGCCCACATTTTTTTTCCTGTAGTTGTATTCAGAACGTCCGATGCAAAAGTGCAATGAAAGACAACATAATATCAATGTTCATGTTGATATTTCATAAACATTGTTACACACCTCTGGGGTAGGTAAGACCTGTGTTCCACATATCCTTTGGGTAAAATGGACATAATTTCTGGAAGGATTCATTAACCGGGACTGGAACATTTTCTCAGTGGTCTCACTGAGTAGGGAAGATAGAAACAGACAGTTGTAGCGTATAATAAAACGTCAGCATTTTTTAAAATTCAATGAGTCAGTGTAAAGAAGAAAGACAGGAGTTACAGTGCATTGATTAAATCATGCATGTGCTTGAAATGGACGATCATAAAAATCATTAGCCCTTATTCAGTGGTCTTTCCCCAGAGTGAGGATCACATTTTCGGCATCACAAGCAGTTATGTTGATCAATGATTGTTACCATTCTTTATTAATACTTGGAATGTGTTCATTATTTGGTTACGTGGTTCGAATGTCAATTCCATCGATATCTTGAAGCATCTTGGGGATTGTAGTGATACTGTGAATTTGACAGACATCATGTGCGAAAGCTTTGTATCAGCAGTGCCGAGGATATTTCCAAGTTAATGCCATCGGAAATACCACAGACAATATAACAAGCTTTTGCCTGTGAATGCAGACCCTCCTCGAGGGAGGAAAGGTGGAAACATATATATTAACAACCCTAGATGTCACTGCTTGCTTACAAAAAAAGAAATAGTGTGTTATGGACGAAGCCAGACACCATCAAAATATTTTAAGAAATTGGCCTAGACACTAATATTTTCTTATTTTAAGACATTCTTTCTGGCAATTGTCCTTCTGAATTACATATCTCCTCATCTCTCAACATCAAAGTTTGACATGACCCCGTATCTCTTAATACTGTAATTTCTTTACTTACTGCTCCTGGCCTATGTGAGTAAACCTTGCCTTTGCAAGTATCAAGAAGATCTGGCACTTGCTTTGCAAACATTACCCAAAGAGTTTATAGACTCTGGTGTAGCTTTTTAGCCTCCACTGCACTTTCCTTTACCACTTGAACAAAATTCACTGACTTAGCCTGTTTTCCTACATCCGTCTATTCAGGTTTTTCTCACCCATCAATACTGTGACCATGTGTGACTGAGATCATTACAATGAAACTGCCTGAGCCTTTTAACTTCTCTTTCCCCTTCATGGGTTTCCTTTTCAGCCTGTGGTAAGCTATCCTTATTATCTTCACCACAATCTACTTCTCCCTTACCACCTGATGATTTCTCTTTCCCACAATTTCTACGCCTCACAGAGTGAAAGTTTGGAAGCCAAAATTTGATTTATGGACCAACTAATAAGTATCAACCATTTCAAGTATTAATCTTGCCATTTCAACTCTCTCCAAATGACTTCTCACTAACCCAAGAAGTGAAATTTTGAACTCTACCAAAACAATCGTCTCACCAGGTGGGTCATGTTTGATACATTTTTATGCCCATATCTACCCATTAAAATTACTCTGTTTGATACTTTCAAACTCAATATATGTTTGACCAGATTCCCTCCTTAGATTCCTAAAACATTGCCTGTACGCTTCTGGCACAAGCTCGCATGCACTTTATATGTCTTCACCTCCTCATCCACCCAGATCCCTCTTCTAATAGAGGTGCAAGTACCTCACCAGATCTACGAAATCAGCTTTGTTTGGATCAACAAATGCCACACTGGCCACTTCATTTGGTTAGCCACTTCTTCAAATTAAATGGAAATGGTTTTTACGTCCTTCTCAGAACATGAACAGATTCCCATCAGGCCTTTGGCTATATGGTTTCCTCATAATCATTATTCTGTGCACTAAGCCTACTTTCTACTTTCACCATTTAAGTCCACTTTCTTGTCTAAGTGCAAACTGCTGAACTTCAAACTCTGTCTCTTTTTCCCGTTCATATCTCTCTTTTTTTCTTTTTCTTCTGCTTGGGCCTTCCTCTCCTTTTCTCTTTGTTCTGCCAAAGCAGTTGTTTCATTTTATTTTTGTCCGGCTAAAGTGAGTCTTTTGTGCTTTCCTCTGCTTTTAACCATCAGTGGAACTATTTCAGTTTCTTTTCATATTCAAATTGCCTCTCCTGCAGTTGAATACTCAGCATTTCCAAAGATTCTGATAGGATTTCCAGTAAATGTAAATGCCAAGGTATTGCTGAAATTATCTCTCCTTTTCTCAGAGGCAAAGACAACCCTAACTCCAGCTTGTCTGCCAATTCCAAGGTCTTGCACACCTTTAGTAAAACCACAAATATCACTTCTTCCATCTCAAGAAACTCTTGCTGAAAGAGCTATTACTACACCCAACACTGTTTAAAACAGCCGAGTTGAACACCTGGAACTGAATACACTAACACATACCACTTGTCATCTTTGAGACCAACAATCCTAAACCCAAAGTGGAATTATCAGATCAATCCCTGACGAACCAACAATGACCAGGCCAAACACCCTCAAAGTATTTTAAGAAGATAGCCTGAACCTAACCTTTTTTTTTATTTTAAAGGCTGATGTGAAATGGGTATTTCAGGTTTGATGCAGTTTGTCAAACCACTTGGCTTTAAGCAAAACAGAATTTATTTAAACATTAGAGTTGAAACACGAACAGAAGAAAGCAGAATTTGGAGCAACTTAACTAGCAGAAGTGTTAACCGACCAGGTACAGCAAGTATTGCTAGATAAATGTTCTAGTTCAACAACACCACATAAACACACCCCTTGGCAAAAAGGTGAATTCAAACACCGACTGAAATTTGCAACCCACCTAGACTCGCATATTTTGTGAATGCTGCATCTAGCACAAACTGGAAAGAAAATCTGAACTGGGAGAACTGGCCTCTTCAGTTCCTCTAACTTTACGACCTCCCTGCGAAACAAAAGTCAAAATCTCCGTCATTAAGTGACAGCATCGTCACATGTGAAATGGTTATCTTCATTTTCACTCACAAGGCAATGTAAGATCAAACATTATCTCGTTATTGAAGCATAGATGTCACATAGATAATTGTCCAAAATCTGTATAATCTGCGTTCTGTATAATGTGTGATATTGTCTTTGGAAAAGACAAGGGAAATGTACTTATTTCTTCCTGTCAGTCTTTATAAGATGCACTTAAATCACAGAAATGATGAAAAGTAAAAAGGGGAATTTTGCACCTACACACTCCAGTCTTTAGGGTGCTGAAGAACTGTTGAGATACCTATGTTATTTCAAACTTGCATTTCAGTGTCGATAACAGGTAATGATTCGGAGATGCCGGTGTTGGAACTGGGGTGTATAAAGTTAAAAATCACACAACACCAGGTTATAGTCCAACAGGTTTAATTGGAAGCACACCAGCTTTCGGAGCTGAAGGAGCGTCGCTCCGAAAGCTCGTGTGCTTCCAATTAAACCTGTTGGACTATAACCTGGTGTTGTGTGATTTTTAACTGATAGCAGTTAAGAACGATTCATATAATGAGTAACAGTCTGTAAAGTTATTTAAAATTTATTATATCTGCAGAAATAAAGTCAGACAAACCTTAGGAAAAAAACCATTCACACTAAGAAATCTTTCAGAAATGAACTTCATTGCTTTCGCCCAAATTATCTCATGTTAAAGTTGGTTTTGACCACTGTCAGTTTCTTTTTTGAAAATGTGTGATTCATGGGATGCGGGCGGCGCAAGCTGGGCCAGCATTTATTTCTAGTCAGTTGTTACCATTAAGAAGGTGGTAATGAGCTGTCAAGTCGAACCACTGCAGTCCACGTGCTGTTGGTAAAACCACAATACCATTAGGAAGGGAATTCCAGGATTTAGACTCAACGACACTGATTGAACAGTAAGATATTTTCAAGTCAAGATGGTGAATGACTTCTGAAGACTTTAAAAGCTGTTGGTTTCCCATCTACCCGCAGGTCTGCTCATTCTAGATAGTTGTAGCATGTTATTGGGAGATGTTACCACAGAGACATTGGTGAATTTCTGCAGTGAATCGCCTGGAATATGACGATTACAGCTTATGAATGTTCATGACGAAGGGAGGAAATGTTTGTGGATGCAATGAAATCAAATGGGCTGCTTTT
Source organism: Chiloscyllium plagiosum (assembly GCF_037043375.1). Classification (NCBI taxonomy): domain Eukaryota; kingdom Metazoa; phylum Chordata; class Chondrichthyes; order Orectolobiformes; family Hemiscylliidae; genus Chiloscyllium; species Chiloscyllium plagiosum. The sequence continues at coordinate 61,998,749 of NW_028270173.1, forward strand.
TTTCCTGAACGGTGTCCAACTGCTTAACTGCTGCTGGAGATCCACTCATTCAGGAATTATTCTATCATATCTTTGACTTTGCAGATGTTGACCAGGCTTTAGGGGTTCAGGAGTTCAGTTGCGCACTGCAATATTCCAAACCATTGTATTTATTTAGATCCATAGAGTCATAGAGATGTGCAGCATGGAAGCATGTCCTTCGTTCTAGCTCATTTACACCGAACAGGTCTCCGGAATTAATCTAATCCCTTTTACCAGCATTTGGCCCATATCCCTCCAAACCCTTCCTATTCATGCATCTGTCCAGATCCCTTTTAAATATTGCAATTGTACCAGTCTCCATCACTTCCACTCGCAGCTCATTCCATACGTGCACGATATTTTCCATGAAAAACATACCACTTTTGTCCCTTTTAAATCTTTCCCCTCACCCTCACCTATGCCCACTAGTTCTAGATTCCCTGCCCCCCGGGAAAATACCTTGTCTACTTACCCTATCCATTCATCTTATGATTTTTATAACACTTTGTAATGTCACCCTTCAATCTCCAATGCTCCAGGGAAAATAACCCTAGCTTATTCAGCCTCTCCCTATCGCTCAACCCCTCCAACCCTGGCAACATCCTTGTAAATGCCACCTTACTGGGGCACATCACCATTTAATGGCATTTGGACATGGAGTGCTTCCGTATCTGAAGAGCCATAAATGGTCCTAAACATTGTGAAATCATTAGCAAACATTCCGCTTGTTACCAAATAATGGAGGGGAGGTCATTGATGAAGTAGTTGAAAGTAGTTAAGCTTACTACACTATCCTGGGGAATTCCTGTAAAGATGTTCTGGAGCTAAAATAACTAAATTCCAGCAGCCATCTTTCTTTGTACCAGATATGACATCAACCAGTAGAATGCTCTCCCCCAATGTGTGCCATCGATTTTCAATCACCTATCATTAAAGACTGCATCTTTGTTTTTGAGAATTGAATATATAATAATTTGTTACGCTGCATCAGATTGTTCTTTCTGCATTGAATGGAAAATTGACATCATGATGCTACATCTGAGTATAACGTATTGCTTTCATTTGAGAAATGTATTTCTTTTAAATGTCATTTTATTATGAAAACTTGAATTATTTAATATTCTGGACTGGATTGACATACTTTGTTAAATGAATCTGATTCGTAAGTTTAGGGTGAGAGGGGAAAGATATAAAAGAGAGCTAAGGGGCAACTTTTCCACACAGAGGATGGTACGGGTATGGCATGAGCTGCCAGAGGAAGTGGTGGTAGCTGGTACAATTGCAACATTTAAGAGGTCTTTGGATGGGTATATGAATGAGAAGGGTTTGGAGGGATATGGGCCGGGTGCTGGCAGGTGGGACTAGATTGGTATGGGATATCTTAATTTAGAATTTAAAATTCGACCTGAACAATGATTTTCTATAAAAAAAAATCATTCAGTTGTTTGAACTTGCTTGTTCAAATTATACAAATAATCAATAAGAATTTCATGCCATTAGAATGTTGTCGTAACTAGTCATATCCCATGGGCTTGCTGAGGAGACGAGTTAAAACTCTGGCAATGCTTCACACTAAAGCTTATTGCGTAAAGATTACCTGAAGCACAAAGGGGCAGATTACTTTACATGGAAAATGTTAGGAACATTTTACAGTTTTACAAAAATATACTATCAGACGCTTGCTGTCTTTGCTGTTGCTGGTAAGTGGTAATGCCCGTTCAGATGTAAGCGTGTTATTTGTACTGTACTCTGACTATTTTCGATGTAACTCACAAACTTGCATCCTAGTAAAGAGGGGTTTGTTATAAATATAGATCATTTCAATGATATGATTTCTTCAAACGTAGCTACATTATTCACATGTTTTCATTCCAGAGTCTCAAGTGTTTGGGGGTGGTAGATATAGGACAGATGTCAGTAGTAGTTTCTTTACTCAGGAGTAGTAGAGGCGTGGAACCCATTGCCTGCAACAGTAGTCGATTCGCCAACTTCAAGGGCATTTAAATGGTCATTGGATAGACATATGGATGAAAGTGGAATAGTGTATGATAGATGAGCTTCAGATTGGTTCCACAGGTTGGCGCAACATCGAGGGCAGAAGGGCCTGTACTGCGCTGTAATGTTCTATGTTCCATGTTCTCCGATCTATGATCAGAACCTTCTGGTTGTAACTACCAGGTGAGCTGATGCCAAATGTTATGCTCTTCATAGCATGCTAAACAATTGCATCATATGTGGATTTATCCAAAGCTATAATGGACGGTAACTTTGGGAAACTTTGTTATCATAAAGCCCACTGAGTTTGTCATGACCTAGAGTGAATGGCTGAACATAATGAACATCATTGAGAGTATCTATAAAGTCAAATTGCACTCAATGTGGATAAAAAAAAAGAGGTGTGGAGCAGCCAGTTTGGAAACTGTTGCTTGTTTCCACAGAACAGGTTGATGTTAAGAAGGAGGGTGTGCTGGAAATTTTGAAAAAAACATGAGGAAAGATAAGCCCCTAGGCCAGACATGACGTACTCAAGGTTCCTATGGGAAGTGAAGGAAGATATTGCTGAGCCTTTGGCGATGATCTTTGTGTCCTCACTGTCCAGTGGAGAAGTATCAGATGATTGGAGGTTGGCAAAAGGTATTCCCTTGTTCACGAAAAGGGATAAGGATAACCTTGGGAATAACACGTCAGTCAATCTTACATCAGTGAGTAAATTATTGGAAGGGATTCTGAAAAATAGGATTTATGATTATTTGGAAAAAGAAGAGCTAGTCAGTATGGCTTTGTGGGGGGCAGGTCATGCCTCACAAGTCTCATTCAATTCTTTGAGGATGTGACAACACAATTTGTTGAAAGTAGAGCAATTGATGCGGAGTACATGGATTTTGGCAGGGCGTTTGTTAAGGTTCCCCATGGTAGGCTCATTCAGAAAGTAAGACGATTTGGGGACATTTGGCTGTCTGGCTACAGAATTGGCTGACTCAAAGAAGACAGATGGTGGTTGTGAATGGAAAGCATTCACTGTGGAGCTCTGTGACCAGTAGTTTTCTGCAGAGATCTGTTTGGAAACTCAACTCTTTGTGATTTTTATCAGTGACTTGCATGAGGAAGTGGAAGGATGGGTTGGTAGAGTTAGTGATTGCTCGAAAGTCGGTGGAGTGTAGGTCCTGTGGAGAGTTGTTGTAGGTTGTAACGGTACATTGACAGGATACAGAGCTGGGCTGAGAAGTAGCAGATGGAGTTCAACCTGGAAAAGTGTGAAGCAATTAATTTTGAAGGGTCGAATTTGAATGCAGATTACAGGACTAAAGGTAGATTCTTGGCAACATTGGGGAAGAGAGAAATCTTGGCATCCACGTCCAGAGCTCTCTCAAAATCTCCACCAAAGTTTATAAGATTGTGAAGAAGATATATGATTTGTTTACATTCATTAGCGGGGGATTAAGTTTAAGAGCCACGAGGTTATGCTGCAAATCTGTAAAGCCCCGGTCAGACCACGCTTGGAATATTGTGTTCAGTTCTGGTCGCTTCATTCTAGGAAGGACGTGGAACCTTGAGAGAGGCTGTAGAGAATATTACCCTAGTGCTGCCTGGACTGTAGCGCACGTCTTATGAAGAGAGATTGAGGGAGTTAGGGCATTTGTCAATTGAGTGAAGAAGGATGAGAGATAACTTGATAGAGGTGTGCAAGATGGTGAGAGGCATGGACAGAGTGGACAGCCAGAGACTTTTTCTTAGTGTGAAAATGGCTATCATAATTTTACCGTGATTGGAGGAAAGGTTAGGGAAGATGGCAAAGGTAGATTCTTTGCACAGAGATTGGTGGGTGCATGGAATGCATTTCCAGTAGTGGTAGTTGAGTCAGATACATTAGGGACAGTTAAGCGACTCTTCTACAGGCACATGGAATATAGTAAAATGAAGGGTATACAGATTCGTTTGATCTTAGAGTTAGGATAAAAATGTCTACAAAACGTCGAGGGCTGAAGGACCAGTAATGTGCTGTACTGTTCGATGTTCTATATTCTAATTTGAGTATTGCTGATAGATTATCAAAGATTGTCGAAGATTTTCATCCCTTGAGTCAGTATGGTTACTTCCATGTTTTACTGATGTAATCAGCTCTCAAAGGGAAAGGGTGTGTTTTGCTGATATTTGAAAATATTTTAGTCATGTTAATTGTTCCACTTGATTTTTTTTCCTTGCGTGCTGATTTCTCCCTTTCAGCGACATCGTCCTGAGACACTGTGGATCATAAGGACAGATATCTGCGATAACTGTATTGCACCGAATGAATATTGGGTTGTGGTATTAAACTGAAAAAATGAACTGAGATGCCATTCAAATCCACCATATCTTTCATCAGTTTATTAGGAATCTTTGGTTTTCCCACTCTACATTTTTTTTCTGCAAATTCTGCAAATGAACTCATTCAGTTAAATTTTGACAACGTATGGTTCCCTCAACCAGAGTCTGCCTTCTGGTTAGGCTCTAAGTGCTAAATCACTGATTAATTCTGCCATCGTTTTGCGTACAGTAAGGTATGCTCCCTCAGTGCAAAATCTGTTCTGCAGTGCAGATGTCACTTTGATCTATGCCAATTCGCCGTATTGTGGCCAACGTCCAGAAATCTCGTGATTTCGCTCTATTTACGTGTGAATAACAAGGAAGAAAAATAAATTTGCTGTCCCTAACCATGTCCAGCTTAAAGAAACATGATTGTCAAGGTTGGTTGTGAATCCTGTGAGCTAAAAATACCTTACTGCAAGAGTTATTCATGGGACATTTTCAGGTCAATTACCTTCAGCTGATCTTGTTAAATGGCCGACTGACATGGATTCAAAACTAGGCTATTTGCTGATGACTACATTATGCTCAGTTCAGTTTGCAACTGTACTGATAACGCAGCATGTTTCCTGCCAGGTAATGTAGTCCAATATTGAGAAATAATATTGAGTATTCTGTGCTATGAGGAACCTTACAATTTTCAACAATCGACTTGGAAAATCATTTTAAGACAATGTATAATGCTGAAGCATTGAAATGTCTCAATCGTTGTCCTGGAAGATTTGTGAATGACCAGAAAAATGATGAGTTATATTATATGCACGTTTCTTAACGGGTCAATACCTTAGAGTACTATAATGAGAAATATACCCCTTTACTGTCCAAAGTTTCTTCTGTCTTTACACGCCAGAACTGTGATAGAAATCGACCAATTGTCTTGATGACTGCACCGTAAGTGCACTCAGAAACATGAAAAAATCCCTCTCTGTTCAAATAACCTGCTGGATGGCAATCCATTCATATTTTTAAAAAATCACTTACTTCCTCTCTGGTGGATTACGTAAGACATTTGCAGTTACTATGAGACCAGAGGCAATAACTAATCAAAGCGCCTTTGCAATACATTTCGAATTCTGAACTTTATCACCTGGAAGAACAATGAAAGCAGTACATTTGAACAGTGAAACCATTTCGTTTTCCTTCTAAATACACGCCTGACTTGGAAGCGCATCACTCTTCCTTCGCTGTCAGTGACTAAATGTCATGAATAACCCTCCTTAACAGCTTTGTGGTAGGATATACTGGGCATACATTGCAGTGGTTCAAGCAATTCACTTAACAGGAGTTCATACTCGGGGGCATTGACTGATTGGCATTAAATATTCATGTTTCCAGTACACCAAATCCCATGCACAAATGACATCATGATAGGCTTGGGTAGCCGCACATATATTACAATTGGTTGATTCACAGCATCAAACAACTTGATTTTGATGGGTGAAAATTCCTATGAGTACTTTATCTAAATAGAGAGGATGGTTTATCATTAATTTCCAGTCTTTTCTTTTTTCTCTTTTTCTTACAGTTAACACTTTGACAATTGTGGTCCTATCACGGGGAAAATGTGATCTCTCCAAAGGCACCACCAGTTATCTAGTGGCCATGGTGACAGCTGATCTATTGGTTATTGTCACAGAGGTCATACTGTGGCGAATCAGTTATTTCTACTTTTTTGGATCTTTTCTGCACATCACTCCTGTGTGCAGTACTATATTTGTCATGCTTTACGCGGCGATAGATTGTTCTGTTTGGTTCACAGTATTTTTCATCTTGGATAGACATGTGGCCATTTGTTACCACAAGCTGAAAACTAAATATTGCACGAAGAAAATTGCAACTGTGGTTATAGCAACAGCATTGACTTTGCTCTGTTTAAAGAATGTCCTCTTCTATTTCATATACAAACCCAAAGTAGTAATTGATAATATATCATGGTTCTGTTCTGTCAAGTCAAACTATTATATGGAGCCTTTTTGGGTGGCTGTTGATTGGTTTGATACCGTCTTAACACCATTGCTACCATTTGCTTTAATTTTGGTGCTCAATGCTCTCACAGTCAGATACATTTTAGTAACTAGTCGAGTCCGTAAGGGCCTGAGGGGTAAAACCAATCGAGAGAATCACAGTGACCCAGAAATGGAGAGTAGAAGGAAGTCTGTGATTTTACTTTTTACCATATCTGGGAGTTTCATCCTTCTCTGGTTGGTATATGTAATCGATTTCTTATATTACATCCTTTCAGAAACAGATCAGCAGCATAACAGTGATGCTTTATACCTCTTAAGGCAAATGGCATTTATGTTGCGGAACTTAAGTTGCTGCACAAACACTCTTATTTATGGAGTAACTCAGTCCAAGTTCAGAGAACAGTTCAAATGTCTTTTGAAATACCCAGTGACCTTAATTATTCAATTAATTACTAATAAAAACAATTGACTGCAGCTCAGGGCCAGGCTCAGCTATTTACGGGGCATTGTTATAATAATTAGCCATTTACTTTCATCAAATGACTTGCAACAATACTGATCCGAACATTCTTTCAGAAATGCAGAATTCGGCCAACATCATTTGCATTAATATTTGCTATATTTTTGTTACTGGTGGACAAATGGATTATTTCTTTCTCCTTGAGGTCTACTCAAAATAGTCAGTTTCCTCTTGTTTATGGCAACTAGTTTTAAGCGTTCAGATTAAGAATCATCGAATTATACAATCTCAACAGTGTGGAAGCACGTCACCAACCCTCCTAACAGCTGTCCACCCAGACCCACGCTATCTTGGTAACTCTGCATTTTCCATGGCTAGTACAACTAGATTAGAATACTTAGTGTGGAAACAGGCCCTTTGGCCCAGCACGTCGACACCGACCCTCTGAAGAGCAACCCACCCAGACCCATTCCCCTACATCTAACACTACGGGCAATTAAGCATGACCAATTCACTTAACCTGCACATTTTTGGACTGTGGGAGGAAACCGAAGCACCCGGAGGAAACCCACGCAGACACGGGGAGAATGTGCAAACTACACACAGACAGTTGCCTGAGACGGGAATTGAACCCAGGTCTCCGGTGCTGTGAGGCAGCAGTGCTAATCACTGTGCCACCGTGCCACCCTTTTGTTCTGCAAAAAGAAATTACAAAATTCATAAGCATGAACCAGGTTCGTGTTCCAGAAGATTTGTTACTCAAGAGCTGTCATTTATGCTTATAGGTCTTCTCCCAGCAGTGAACAAATTCTTTCCTTCCAAACTTATTTCAAATGTCGTTAACTCAGCTTGCCTCCATATCTCCCCTGTGGTTCGAAGCAGTTGTGTATTTTGGATTCCAGAACAGTGCACAGTACACTTACTGTAGCCTAACTTGAATCTTGCTCAAGCTCAACGTCACTGCGCTACTTGTTATTGCCTTGGTGCAAACCTACATCTCAATTCTCTTTAACATCAGGTTTTCGCTTTGTTGATCTCGGATTTTGCTTCCAAAGTTTTTTTCAATTGTAATTCTAATTTGTATGATAGTTTTGCCCTTCAGCCTGTTACTAATCTGTAAATCTGGAAGCAATCGTTCAGTTTTGCCTACCATGTCATCTTATTGCACTCGTAACTATATTAGGCAGTCAGATAGAGTCATAGAGTGTTACAGCACGGAGAAGGCCCTTCAGCCCAAATTGGTCCATAACAACCAAATTATTCTAACCGCATTTCCCTGAAGTTGGCCAATATCGTTCTAAATCGTTACTATCCATGTTTTCTTTTTGTCCAAATGCCTTTTAAATGTTGTTAGTGTACCCACCACAAGCACCTCTGCCGGCAGCTCATTCCAGATGCATACTACCCTCCGTGTAAAATAGTTGCCCCTCAGTTTCCCATTTATTATCTCCCATCACAGTTTAACTGATTCCCTCTGGTCCTTGATTTCCCAATTGTGGGGGAAAAACTGAGTGCATTCATCCTATCCACGCCTCTCACGATCATATAAACTTCTTAACATCCCCCCTCAGTCTCCTACGCTCTAAAGAAAGAATCTCTAACTTGTACAGACATTCCCTATAACTCGGAGACAGTGAGGACTGCTGATGCTGGAAGCCAGAGTCGCTTGAGTCCTGGAAACATCCTTGCAAATTTATTCTGCACTCTTTCCAGTTTAATAACATCCTTCTTAAAACAAGATGCTCTAAACTGAACACAACACTCTAAGTACGGCCTCAGCAATGCTATGGTGAACTGCAACATAATTTCTCAAATTCTATATTCAGTGCCCTGACTGATGCAGACCACTGTAGCAAAAGCTTCTTCACTGTCCTGTCTACCTATGAGTCCAGTTTCACAGAACCGTGTACCTGAACCCTAAGATCTCTCTGTTTCATGACATCCCTTAAGAACCCACCATTCATCATGAAACTCTGTCCTTGACTTGATTTCCAAAATGTAAGACTTCACGCTTATCGATATGAATTTCTCTTTGCCCACTTCCCCAGCTGATCGAGATCCTGCTGCAATTTCTGATAACTTTCCTCTCTGTCCAGGATACCACCTATTTTAGTGAAATTTGCAAACATACCAAGTTATGCTTGTAAATTCTCATCTATATCAATGATACTAATAACAAACCAGAAACAAACTACAAGGCAACATAACTTATTTCGCTGAAAATCCAGAGAATGCAAGTGGTCAAGATGCTTTAACTGTGCGAAATATGACCAACAAAGGCAAGGCCAATCGGTTGTGTTTGGGATCTTGAACAGCAAAGTGCAGTGGATATCAGGTGAGGAAAATATTTTGAGTCGTCAGTCGTCACAGTGCAGTGGTTATGACTGGAAGCTGGAGAAGGAAAAAAAATGCCACGCAATAATCCTTCTGCTCGCACCATAAGAACCAAAGCTTATTTCTCCCAGTCATGTCTACGATCCACACGCTCATATTCTTTGTCTTATTTGTCCCACACCAGTTTGCTTGTGGCTCAGATTTATAATCGAAACATTGTTATATTTACGATTCGCTCTAATTTATGTTCTAGGTTCTTAACATTGACTGTGCAGACTGTCTTCCAATGTTAGTAGAACCGCAATGGATGAACTCTTCCCCTCCTACAATAACTTCGTGTTTAGCCTAGGGCAGAGGACCTGAACCCTGACAGAGGTTAGACAACACAACTACCTGGACTCATGTTGTGTACTGCAGGGAAAGCTAATCTCCGTCACAATTTCCGTCCCCTCTCACCGCTACATTCCTTTTGGCAACCTGCACTTGAGTGATTTCTCAGAATGCTTTAGTCAGACAGTTTCTCCACCGTTCCACCCTCATTCTCCTCCAAACAAACGAAGGAACTTCACACTTCGTGAACAATTGCATAGACTGATGCTCCTGCCTGTAGGGTATTCTTACATACCTTACATTTCCTGTCAACGAGCTGTGAAGAAGAAAGTGTCTTTCAGGAATGCTACTGTGATAAGATTTTTCCCGATGTTTACGCTGTTAAGCTATATATCTCTAATATTTAAGGCGGTGTCCCACATTCTCGATTGCAATCTCGAAGCTTAGAACCACACAGCCCTTTTGATTGGGACAAAACTCACGAACTTTAAATTCCTTCCAGCATCAACGTTCAGCACAGCAATGTGCACCATTTCGAAGCTTCCCAGCAGAAATTTACCAAGACTCACTCGGTAGCATTTAGAAACATATGGATGCTACCATTGAATGACAATGGCAACAGTTATCTGGGAACATTACAACCTGCAAGGTATTCTCGAACCAACTGACCATCCTGACATGGAAATAGATAATAAATCTTTCAGTATTTCTAGATCAAATGTATATAACCTGTTCCATACTTCAAACATTTAGACCCAGGCATCGTTCTACCAATCCACGCTTAAACCTCCATCAACACGCCCTCGTCTTGCTGACTCGAAATCAACTTCACTATTTTCGAATATGGCAGCCCAACCTCTGACAACTTGACACCTGTAATTCTACTCTTTCACCCCTGTGTCATAATCTCTGCATGGAACTTTATTAAAAACCAGAGACATTGCATTACAACTTGACAATATGTAATCTGACATTTTACAATATTGTTACTTAAAATAATTACATAACTTTACACCAGAACACAGGATGGCATTACATGGTCAATATTTAAGACTCGGTGTGATGTTATATGTACACTATGATTCCAAATTAATACCTCACTGCACAATCGGGAGTATGCAGGAACTCAGAACGACCATAATAGTAAATCATGATCCCAAACTGAAAACCGTAGAGAAGCAGTTGAGGAAATAAGAACGTGTATTGGAAAATAAAATTCTGGTGTTGATGGAGAGGCAGCATTGTTAATGGTTCAGAAATAACAAAACAATTTGCTGGAGAGGTGAGAAGAGCATTAATACAGCAACACTGATTCCCAATATCAACGTGATTCTGCATCCATTTCCTGGAACAGAGAGAACTGTTTGAATAACGACCACATTAAATGAATTTGCAATAAGTCAAATTTTATTTATTTTATGGAAATCACTGTGTTAGATGGTACAGGACACTCATATTGAACTGAACACTGAATACATTTACTCAGGGATTAACTTAATAGCATATAAGGGAAGGTAATTTGATCAAAAATATTAACTCAATTTTTATCTCTCCAGGTCCTGAGTTTCTCCAGATCTTTCCATTCTTCCTTTGTATCTCCAGCATCTGCAGTTCTTTGTCTTATTAAAGAGTGTACAATCTTGTTGGAGGAGTAAAGGAATATTTAAATGGCAACGCACGAACTATCAGTGAACAGTCACAGAGGGCAGGAAACAGATTGGATTTCTGAGTTTGAATTGAGTGTGAGATGCATGAATATTGGAAAAATGAGTGTCCGAGATAATAGGAACAATTCAGGTATTCTTTATTAATACAGTTAGTAACTGAATATAATCAGTAATAAATCACACAACACGAGGTTATAGTCCAACAGGTTTATTCGGAAGCACTAACTGATGAAGTAGCAGCGCTCTGAAATCTAGTGCTTCTGAATAATCCTTTTGGACTATAACCTGGTGTTGTGCGATTTTTAACTTTGTCTAGCCCAGTCCAACACCGGCATCTCCATATGATGACAATCAGTTATCAGGGACTCCAACAGCTGCTATAATCAAATAGTTAATCAGTCCACTCTGCACACCATAATAGTTACAAAATAAATGGATAAGAGTTGGGAGGAGGTCTCAACCTGTCTGAGAATTGACTGTTTTTTTTGCTGGACACGGATATTCAGCTGGCTGCGACATGGGAGGTGAACAGCAAACGTACTTATGTTTGAGAGAAGCATTTCTTGCCAGGATTCGACAGCAGCTGTGGCTCTGACATAACCTCCGGTCATTTGGACAAGAAGACAACCCCCTTGATTGTAACGCAAATGGAAATTGCTGGAAAAACTTAACAGGTCTAGCAATATCTGTGGAGAGAGAGAGAGAGGGACAGAGAGAGCAGTGTTACCGTCTGGTGCCCATTGACCCTTCTTCAGCACAGTTCAGAAGAAGGATCACTAGGACCAAATTTTACCTCTGGTTTCCCACCAAAGATGTCGCTAGACTGCTGAATTTTTCGAGCAATCTCTTCGTCTGAATTCTAGTATTGGCCGCTCTTTACTTTTACCTTCACTATAATATTTAAATTTTACTCATAACATCCGAATATAGCATGTAAATGTTTTCAATTTAACAGCCCAAAGATGAGAATAACATTTGACCATATTTCCACTCGAAAAAAGAAGTACAGAAAGTCGGTGTCAGACTGCATCAGTACTGTGGATACATGGTCTCACAGGATTGTATCTGGTTTTGGGATCGAGTGGAGGAGAACGGATCTTGTTATGGGAGCTTCTGGTAGTTCAAATGTTGTAACGAATGGGAAGGGATATGATGAGAGTCAATGTTGCGTCAAGCATCTCTTAAGTAGTGCTCATACATTAGGTATGCTTGTAATCCTATAGCATTGCCTAGGCATCTATAAAATTTAAGTGAGTGAAATCATTCTAATTCTCCGATGTTAACAGACTCTCAGAAAATTCAGAATTCTGATCGAGCTCCCTTCAGAAGGGTGCAGAATATCTGAAACTCAAAAGCTCCCTTATTTCGTTAGGTGGTCTGTAGAATTGAAATAATTTTCCGTAGATGCAGTATTCTTTGATTTAACAAACCAAAAGCACACAGTAAGTGGTATCAGAACCATTTGAATTCTTCAATTTTCTTTCCTGGGGAGCTCAGATGCCTGTCTTGTCTCGAATAGATGTATAACTACACTCTATAGTACTCCAATGACTCTCTGACCATCAGCTTATCAAGAATATCTTTGCCCCACTATTCTGAGTAGTGGCAATCACATCCCGTGCTTTACTTTCCCAAGAGAACTGAGTTCTGCAATTCTGACTGGCAATGCCATTCTGTGTTCGCTCTTAAGTGCAGGCAATAGCTGAAAGCCAGCAGTGAGATAGCACAGTGACTCAGTGTTTAGCACTGCTGCCTTATAGCATCAGGCAGCCAGACTCGACTTCAGGCTCAGGCGACTTCTTTGAGGAGTTTGTGCATTAACCCTGTGAGTACATGGATTGCCAATGGTGGCTCCGATTGCCACCCACAGTCCAATGCTATGGAGGCGAGGTGGCTTAGCCATGGGAAACATATAGTTGCAGGGAGTGGGGTGCTCTTTAAAGGTCGGCGTGGTCTCGATTAGTTGAATGGTCTGCTTCTACATTATAAGGATTGTATGAGTTCTCGCATCCAACAGGAAAGTTTGAGAAAGTTAAACTGCATCTCCTTTTTCAGCATTGTGCGATTTAGGTTTCCAACGCAAATACTGACCGTTAGAAATCCTTTGAAAAGTAAGTATGTGGGTTAGTATGCGATTGGATTGGTAGTTGGTTGAGGAATAAGCGAGCCAGGTGGCTTACGGTGCCACGTAGTGCAGGTCCTAATTGGGTAAGCTGCGAGGTAATTAGAATACCAGTGTGCTGGGTCAGCAGGATGTCAGGTGTACCATGTTGCAGGTACATGTTGAAGTGCTCAGAGTTGGTCAGCGAGAGGAGACTCTGCTCTGGTAGGGAAAGGAGTGCTAAATTTCATGAGGAGTGAGGACATTCCAGTTTTCCAGCAGCAACAGGAGTAAGGAGTGGCAACAATGATAAGAGGATGTTTTGTTGATGTGTAGAGCAGTGGGGGTAGTTTCTTTCTGGCGGGCTGTGTCTCGCCTCTCTTGGCAGGGTGGGTGTGTTCAGTTCCAAGGGGCTCTGGTGGTGTTATACGTCCAAGGAGAGAATAGAATTTAGGTTGGGCGGGAGTGGTGGGATGATGGGGTGGTGGGGTGTTGATCCCTAAGTTTCCAAGTTGCTTAACTGGACAGTGGAGGTGTTGTCGTTTGGAAAATGGCGAGGTAAGATGTCAGTCTAACAGTTTGGTTGAGTTTGAGTCGATTTTTTTCATCCTGTATATTTTCCCAGGACGATTAGTTCAACTGATTCAACCCATTGATTTCTCGACTGCATTTGATTATTTGTGAAGATGCTGACCACAGGAAACGTTTTGATGACATTTCGCAGAGAGTCTACTGCCATCGAAATCAGTACGTTTCCGGCAGGCAAACACAGTCAGCACTGTCGCATGAGTAATTTGGACGTCCTGAATATTTGGGCCACCATGAAAAGATGAAGCTCAAATACTTGACTGAAAAATGGACAAGGCAGGAAGCTCATTATTTAGAGTTTTAGATGCGATAAGAAGGATCGAAACGGAGGCAATTGGGGGCAGGGAGAATGCTGGTTGGGGATGTTTGTTTGATTAAGTAATGTAGTACTGCTGTAACTGGAGAATATATTTCTGAAAAGTCATCCAGTGAAAATGTATGGATGAAAATTAGAAGTAAGAAAGGAAATATTGCCTTAAGTGGATTGTACCAGAAGCCCCACAAAAGTAAGAGCGAAATTGAGAGGCAAATATGTAGGGAGATCTCAGATATATGTACGCATAATAATATTGTAATAATTGGATATTAAATTTTCCAAACATTGATTGGAGTTACTGTACGCCACAAGGGCACGTCAAAGGCTAGAAATATAGCGGCAAATGACTCACTTCCGGACTTCGCAAATCTTGTCCACATCTACAGGGCACAAGTCTGTAGTGTGATGGAATACTCCCCACTTCTCTGGTTAAGTGCAGTTTCAACAAGGCTGAAGAAACCAGGCGCCATCCAAAATAAAGCAGCCTACTTGATTGGCGTCACATTCGCATGCATCCATTCTGTCCATCAATGACGCTCAAGAGCAGCAATACGGACTACTTACGAAATGCACCACAGAAGTACATCAAACATTCAAAAGCAGCACCTTCCAAAATCATGACTGCTTCGCTCTATATTCGAAAGGGCAGTAGATGCTAGGGAACAAAACCATCTGCAATCTCCCCAACAAACCACTCGTCATCCTGACTTGGAAATATATCGTTATTCCTTCACTGTCGCTAGGTCAAATTCCATTCTCCAGAATATTGTGGATCTACCTCCTGCACATGGACTGCAGTGGTTCAAGATGGCAGCTCACTACCGCCTTCTCACAGGCAACTGGGGAGGGCAATGAAATCTGGCAAACTACAAGTGAATTAAAAAAAAACTGTGCACTGAATTTCTACAGTGCAGAAATAGGCCACTCAACCAATTGAGTCTACGTCGAACAACCAAAGAGCATCCCACCCAGACATTTTGATTTATTCAATCTTTGTCCACGATAATCAGTTTAAAGTCCTTGTGAACATCCTCATTTCATATTTGTGCTAGGACACTGTTATCAGTTCGTTCAGGTGCAGTCCATGCTCCACGAAATTGAATCACTTTCCCACGCCACTCCTTTTAGCCACGTGTCTCCTTTCTTCAACATCTTAAGTCTAGGCCATTTTTCACTCGGTTTAGACAATAATCCAGAGATTGCCATCTTTGAGATCCATTTGAAGCATTTGTTCTAAATTTCTGATTTTCCAAAAGCAAGTACTCTTCCCTACTCTTGGTATGTCGTTGGTGGTGTAAGGATGAATCACAGCAGCTGGATCCACACCTTCGTCTCCACTATCCACTCACGATGTCTTTGATATTGCGCTATGAAACCGACACACCATGCTGCTGTTGCTAAAACAAATGCCACCTTTCACTGCATTTACAGAATTCGCAACTACATTCACATTTCTTCATGTTCTTCGAGCTTTAGTGGCTCCCTGGACTACGGTGCATTTGTCATTCTCCCTGAAGACTGTTTTTTCATTCGTACAGGGAACAATGCCTCACACTTGCTGGAAAGGTTTAAGAGCTGAGACTTCTCCAATACTATCTTGAGGATCCCTGTATCTATATCACTTTAATGTTTTGTCGTCCTGTCCCTTACCAATGGCGAAATCTGAGATATTTAAGCTGGAGAGTGCGACTGCCTGGAGCATCGTGTCAAGCTAACTCGCCCCTCTCGGATATACCACAATGTCTGACAATCTGATTCCAATTCATGAATTCTGAGCCGAGATTATTTGGGCTGCAAGCATGTATTGCAAATGTGATCAATGTGGCTCACATTAGGATCCACCAACTTGCACATGATGTAACAACAATATCGACTCTAATGCCATTTCTAATGCCGTTAATTTTATTTTATTTGTTGCTAAAATACTATTCTTGCATAATCCCTAAATTAGCGTATTCCTTTCTGAATCAATTGCTATGTAAAGTGGGACGCCGATTCCAATTCTTTACCAGCAAATCAGATCACAGCTCCTCTGTGACACTACTTTCTAAAAATAGGAAAAGAATAGGAGCACCAGAATGAACAAAATCACCATGTTTTTGTTCTTACGCATTTCTGACCTTTAACACGGAAAATAAGCTTAGCTGGTATTCCATGTCTGCTGGTGTGAATTTGTATTTTTTGAAAACTAAGCAGATTTTTAGAATTTTGAAACTTTAAAGAGTAAGATATGCACTGACGCTTGAGAAAGCTGATAACAAAAGATCTGAAAAAAAAACAAATGAAGTAATCTGCTATGGATCAGGTCAGACACCCTCAAAACATTTCAGGAAAGTAGCCTGGACACTAATTTTGCTCGTTATTTTAGGCAGATCCGGAGTGGATATTTCAGGAGTGATGCAACTAGCACAATCACTAATTGCAAACTAAAACAGAATTTATTTGCAAGGTTACCGAATGAAACACAAACGAAAGAGAAGTGAAGACAGAGTAACTCAACCTATCCGAAAACCCAACAGATTATCCCAAGTTAAAGGCACTATTCCAAATACTTGCAACAATCCCCATAAACACCCTTTTGCAAAAAAAGTTAAAATCGAACATAAGATCCTACAGGAGAGATGTCAGAGAGATTGAGCATGGAACATCTTCTTCCATGTAGCTGTTTCTTGAACCAGCAGCTTTAAATCTGACTGCCTGATAAAACCACATCAAACCAGAGAAAAACTGAGTTGAGATGACTGGACACTCTCCTTTTATTGCACAAGTGTTTTTTTTTATTTGAAAGTAGATCAACCCCAGACGTTTCAGAACCTTTGTCTTTACGGCTTCCTGAAAAAAAAATGAACAACATAAACTTGTTAAAGTAGCAGCATCATCAGATATCTAACAAAGGATCCTAATTTTTCCTTTATTAAAAAGCTTTGCTTTTTTTTGCATGATTAAAGGAAAAGTCTGGATCCCTTGTAAGGCATGTCCTTTATGTTTTTCGAAAAGGCTCATTCTTGTGATGCAATTATATTTAACAATCTTTTGTCACACATTTTCTAAAATTCACTAGGGAATTAACTGCACAGCGTTGTTTGACTGCACAGCTCTTTGCACATAATGGCGAATATTTTCAAAGAATTAAAATATCTGAAATTTCAGAGATATTTGGATGAATGAGCCCATTTTCCAAGAAACAAAACGCATTAATCTTATTTTTGATTTTTCAGGTTATTGCAAATGCAGCAAAGTGTCTAACTACTACAGCAATCTGCGAAACTTTTTGCAGACTTCCAATGTTGTAACAGTGAGAAGGATGAAAAATGCTTTAGCGTTGTTAAAATTCATCATCTTCAACCCTCATAAGCCATGCTTTTAGCAACGTGTTTGAAAACTGGAGAACGACCAGAAAGGAAAATGAACTGACATTGAGTTCCAGGCATATCAAAACGACGACGGCTGGGCACAGTAAATAAATGGCATCTAGATTCAGATGGGTTAGTGTTCGAAGCCATTTCAAAGGAACAGCAACAATATACAGAAAATCTTAGTGCTTTCATTTCACAGACGAAAACCATAGTTTTCTTTCAAGAGAATGTCTAACTTTCATTTTTGCATTTTAAAAAAAATCTGGATCCCTTGTTGGACTCGTTATGATGCTGTTTCTTTTAGTAGGCATTGAATGGAAAACATCAATGTTCGAATTTGCGAAAATTTTGAGGTATCAAAGAAATGTCAATGCTTTATCAAGCAAGTTTTAACAAAAAATGTTATCAAAGATGAAATTTGAACACAGTTCTGAGTTTTTGCCGAAAATAAAACAGAAATATTTGATTCCTGATTTAAAGATAGTATGAGTATATTTAATTTGAATATAAAGTTGTATCTTTGATCACAAAGGAGATAGGATGTTAACTATTGGGATATATAAAATTAAACGAGAAGGACGAAAACATATTAGATGGTAGAGACCAAAAACATACAGCAGCAGGTTGGAATTCTATCAGCGCATTAATGTGTAATTCAATCAAATGTCAATTTGACCTTAATATGCATTTTTGCAAAATGAAATCATAGATGTGGGTCGAAATCAGATTTCTATTGATGATGTTTGTGCTCCTTTCCTCTTAAAAGGGAACATAATTTGACAGCTGCGTTTCCCCCAGAGACATTGGGACCCTACCTGGTTTGACGAACAAAGTCCTCACAGATAGTTTAGCAAAATCACATGATTTTCATAAATCTGTGGTGCAGTATTTGGATTACGGATAAATGTGCTAGGATATGCTGAAAACCAGATAAAAATAGAATAGTTCAAAAGATGGAAATTATTACACTGAACAACAGCTTTTAATCAGGCTACCTGCTCCCAAACAGCATGACATGTAATTATTAATGTGGTCAGGCAATTGAGTGGACATTGTTACGAAAGATTATATATTCTCTTTAAGCTTGAAGTGTCTTTTGAATTTTTTGAAGTAGATTTAAATACAGCCAAAGCAACAGAGCAGATCAGCTAAGAAACAGACTGTTCTGAAATAAATGTATATGGAGCAAATGACCGCTAATGTGTACTTGAATTGTGGTTGCTGTTTTGGCAGCAATTCAAATTGAAGCAAATTTAAATTATGCACAGATGCTAAAACCAATTAAGTTTGAATTTATTGCATTGACAACATCGGACCAATTACAGGGTACAGTGTTGTAGAGTTTAAAAACAGGGTACTTTGAAAATATGTCAGAGCCACTGACACTGAATAGCAGAGCGACTGCCATCGTTCCAAAGACTAACTGCCAATCTAACATTTTGTTCTCAAAGAAATAAGAAGATACCATTTATTAAAAGGTTCCTTTTCCTGCAAAATAATAAAAAGGAAGATGACCCAGGGAGAAGACAGCAGATTCGGGAGGAAGTGGCTGGAATGTTGAAGGAAGAGGAGAAGACCATCTGCATAGACTTTGACAATTTCAGTCAATGTAATGTTTAACAATTGTGTCATTGGAGCAGCAATTTTATAAAGCTGGGGTCAGATATTAATTAGTTAAGAAAAGGGGACTCGGATTTGTTAATACTTTACTGTTTAAATTAGAGTTAGATAAATGAGTTGTTACTTTTTCTTTAAGTAGTGAAAATTATGATTTCTCTTTCACTCATTCACAGTTTTAACAGATTAAGAGACAAGGCAAGCCTTTCTGGGTGTGTTTGGTTTCAATTATCAGAGAGATTCTTCTTTTGCGTCATAATAACCTGTCTAAGCTCAGGTCAGCATTGATGAAGCATCAAAGAAAGTATAAATTGACTTTGAAACAATCTGAATAGAACTAAATACGTTGAATACTTTGAAATTGAACAGAATTAACAAAAAACATGGAAAATTCAGATTTGAAAAATGAAGTGTTTTGGCAGAAGGACAATCAGACACTTCCTCAAGATCGATGCAGATCATTGGATAACTTGAGAATTTTGAGTCCATGTATGATGTTAATTAATATTATAAGGTAAAGTGTTCTGCAACAAGAAAAATGGAGATTGTAACTCAACGAGCATTAATTTGAGTGGAAGTTCCGCATATGCTGAATATAATAGAAATACTGACACTTAAGACAAATGTATAGAAATGGAGAACTGAACTCAAAAAAACATAGCGATTCATTACAGACAAACGTTGAAGAAAACGTAGTCAAAGGTTAACACAGGAGGTTTTAGTGAGCTAAGGGCTAGTTGAGTTTCCACACAGATGTTACTGTGAACAACCCACCTTCTCAAGCTCATTTTCCTCTGTGGATTCGTGATCCTCAGATTTCAACCTATCATCAGTTGCCTTTCTGTAAAATGAGAGCAATTCGCTGGGACTACAACATCGTTGTTAAACAATTCCATGCCGAGAAATATTGAAGTCACCCCAATTTTAATCTATTATCGAATCAGAAGTTTATGGGATCAGTGCTGAGAGATGAGAACACTGATTTTGACGACCGTCATGATCTGATTGAGAAAGCATACTTCACTCCTTTAATAGGTATT
This sequence comes from Chiloscyllium plagiosum, assembly GCF_037043375.1. Classification (NCBI taxonomy): domain Eukaryota; kingdom Metazoa; phylum Chordata; class Chondrichthyes; order Orectolobiformes; family Hemiscylliidae; genus Chiloscyllium; species Chiloscyllium plagiosum. The sequence continues at coordinate 62,018,890 of NW_028270173.1, forward strand.
GATTGAAGCCTAGTGGGCGCCATCTACGTCAGTCGGCTGGACAGTTAGATTGTGAAGTAAAGTTAAATCAATGAATGGGATTAATTCACTAAGGTAATAATTAAGCACTTTAAAACAATTCACTGTATCTGACAGGGAGCAGGTTTTCAACGAAAGGATAAATCACTTTGATAAACAGAAGGACGAGAACTAATACTTCCAATATTTGCTGAAGAGTAAGAAAATCTTTGAAAAAGCCAAACATGAACTATCAATGACCAGGGCCAGAGACTGTGAAACAGATTGAATTTTGGCTTTTAGATTGGTGTGAGATAAACGCAAATTGGAAGTGAATGTGTTCAAGACAAGAGCAGAAACGAAGCTATTATTGACTTTTCGAATCAGTAACTGCATATAATCACTGACTGGGAAACCGACCATTGCTATAATCAGGAGGCAAGTGATTGAAACCTGTAAAATTGGCGGGAACATGGTGAATGGATATAAAAGGTGCATGAAACACTTAAACTCTCAGAGAAGTGACGATTTTTAAAATTGTCACTGAATGTAGAAATCAATCAGAATGTGAGGTGAGGAATGGAGATGAAAACCATATTGATTTGACACATGGTGAACTCCCTCCACTGCCGTGTTTGCGTCCCATTCATATAGAGACTGCGAGTGTTTTTATTGTAATAGCTCAAGGCTTAAGAAAAAGTTTGGACATATTTCTATCTAACAATATTCTGAAATCCGGGATCTGACGGTCTCTGTAAATTGTGGTGTGAAAATATATTCAGCTTTTCAAAGAGTTAGAGTATCTGCAGCTCAGACAAAGGCCAATCACCTACCAAGTACATGCTTTCTGTCAAACACCTGTCCATTCCTATCCAATTTCGATCACTTAGTCCGTAACCATGTACATGATTGTCTTTTCAAAAGCTCATCTGATGGCGATATGAATGGCTCGATTTTTCCTTGTAACCACAAATTTAGACAGTGATACCCACAATCCCCTGGATGTAAGCAAAAACTTCAAATCTCTTCTGAACCTCGTTACCCATTTTATCTACTTGCCATTCCTGGATTCCTATCTTTCAGTCCCTTGTACTCCCTTACCTTGTTCAAACCCCCTAAATATATCACTCCCATTTTGCAGTATTAAATTACTAGAATAATTAATTACAGTCTATCTGACCAGCCTTTCTATACTGTTAATGTTCATTCATTCATGGGAGGTACACATAGCTGACCCGCCAGCATTTATTGTCAATCTCTCGTTGCCAGTAAAAGAACTGACCTTTGAATTGGGCGGCACAGTGGCACAGTGGTTAGTACTGCTGCCTCACAGCGCCAGAGACCCGGATTCAAATTCCCGCCTCATTCGACTGACTGTATGGAGTTTGCACATTCTCCCCGTGTCTGCGTGGGTTTCCTCCGGGTGCTCCGGTTTCCACCACAGTCCACAAATGTGCAGGTTAGGTGAATTGACCATGCGAAATAGAACGTAGTGCTAGGTGCAGGGGTAAATGTAGGGGAATGGGTCTGGTTGAGTCTGCGTCGGTGTGGACTTGTTGGGCCGAAGGGCCTGTTTCCACACTGTAAGTAATTTAATGTAATTGTGGTTAGCTGTGTTCTTGTACGGTTTCAATCTATATGCTGTAGCTTGGCACAATATTACTAGAGTGAGAATGCCAATATTTTGACCAAGCAACATTGATAAAGAAAGCAATATATTTCCACGTCAGCATGGTGAATGGTTTGGAGAGGAAATTGCAGGTGCTGCTGCTCTTTGTATCTGCTGACTTGTCCCTCTAGTTGAAAGTGTTCCAGGGATTGGAAAGTGCTTAGAATCTAGTTGAATTTCTGTTTTGTATCTTGCAAATGCTACACATTGCTGTTGCAAAGTGTCATTGGTGGAGAGAATGGATGCTTGTAGAGGTGGTCTTAAGCTTGGGTGTTGTTGGAGCTGCACCCATCCAGGCAAATGTGGTATATATATCACACTCCTATCGCACATTATAGATGGGGTCCAGGCTTTGGAGAATAAGGAGTTGAGTCATTCACCACAGCATTCAATTATTTGACCAAGATTATTGACAGAGGTAGATAGATAGAAAGATACTTGCCCGTCAGGAAAACCTATGGCAAGATCCTCATAATAGACTAATGACAATTGTTCAAAAATCATGAGATTCAGTGTAAGATTGCCAATCGGTATAACCCTAGCTTGATCGCAAGAGGCAGAGAATGGTAGTGGAGGGTAACCGTTCAGACTGAAACTTTATTCCACAGGTATTCCTCAGCGATTTCTGCTGGGTCCAATTTTCTTTGTAATTTATATAAATCATTTAGATGAGAATATAGAAGGAATGGTTAATAAGTTTGTAGATGACACCAAAATTAGTGGCATAGTGGACAGTGAAGAGTGTTATCTAAGATTACAAAGAGATCTTGATCAATTGGGTCAATGGTCTGAGGAGTGGCAGATGGAATTTAATTTGCATAAAGGGAGGCATTGCATTTTTGTAGAACAAACAAGGGCAAGATTTCTGCAAGTAAATGCACAGTCTTGGGTCGTAATATCGAACAGTGAGGTACATAGTCTTTGAATGTAGTAGAAGCTTGCCTTCTTTGACCAGAACATTCAGTGCAAGAATTGATAAGTCATGTTGATGTTGGACAGTTCGTTGGTGAGGCCTCTTCTGGAGTACTGTGTCCAGTTCTGGTCGCCCTATTATAGGAATGATATTATGAGCTGGATAGGGTTCAGAAAAGATTTGCCTGGATTTTGATGCGAATAGGAAGTTAGGTTATAAGGAGAGGGTGGGTAGGTTGGGACTTTTTTCACTGGAGCATAGGAGATTGAACGGTCACTTTCCAGAGATTTATAAAATCGCGAGAAGCACAGATAAGGTGAACAGGGCTTTCGGGTCATACTTCAAGGTGAGAGGAGAAAGATTTTCTACATTGAGCGTGGGTCATGCGTGGAAGAAGTTTCCAGAGGAAGAGATGGATTCAGGTACAATTACAACATTTAAAACGCATTTGGATAAGTGCATGTTTTATAAATGTTTAGAGATAGGGGCCAAATGGAGACAGGTGGACTAGTTTAATTAGTTTTTGTGGTCAGTATGGAATGTTTGGGACAGAAGTTTCTATTAGTGCAGTACGACTCGATGACTCTGTGCTGTTTGTCGTCATTGTGCTTATTTGACGAATCTAGCAAAGTTTATGTTGAAAGGTAACCACCAATATGTTGATAGTGGGGTAATACATAAGTGTAACAACAGTGGATATGATAAGATGGTAGTTAGACTGTCTCCAATTTGGGATAGTTATTACCTGACATGATTTGTTATTTGAAGTTGTTAAATTGATGTACAGACAGATCTGGATGTTTAGCAAAAAACTCATTTAGGGCGACCCCTATCTGCTCAGACTCCACGCACAAGTTCCCTCCGCTATCCTTGATCGGCCATACGTTCTCCCTGATCATTCTCTTATTCCTCACTATGAGTAAAATGCCTTTGGGTTCTCCCTAATCCTTCTGGCCAAGCCTTTTTCGTGCCCCCTCCTGGCTCTCCCCAGTCCATTTCTGAGCTCCTTGCTAGCAAGCCTGTAATCTTCTAAAGCTGTGCTAGATCGTCCACCTTACGTATGCTGCCTTCTTCCTTTTGGTGAGAAGCTCCTCTGTTCTCATCATCCAAGTAACTTCAACAGGTTGACACCTCATGCCCCTTGTTGCTTCTGGTATGTCCTCCTATGCATTCCATTGAAACAATACTGAACTCCTGGCGACATTGTAATGTCGAATGTGGGCGGGGGTGAAGGGATGATATGCAATTCGATGGCGTTGCAGATTGAGTTGGAGTAAAAGTCTGCTGCTGATAACCCGCAATGCGTCATGGATGTTTTGATCATGTCTTTCTCTTTGATGTTTGTCTCTTTCATCATGATATTATTTCCACAATATTTTGAACAGGATTGTCTATTGTCTTGTAATCTAAAGCTTTCCTCCTCTCTATTTACGAAAGCACCAAATTTCACGTCACCTGTGATATTAATGATCATACCTCCTGTGTTCAGTAATGTGCACAATAAAGTGCAAGAGATTCAATACTGAACTCCAGGCAGTAAAAACAGAAATTTCTGAAAAAGCTTAGCAGGTGTGATAGAGTCTGTAAAGAGATATCATAGTTAACATTTTTGGTCCAATGGACCTTCTTCAGAACTCCAAGGTTTGACACCAGGCATATGGTTCCAGTTACAAACACACACACTGACCGTTTCATTCTGCCTACTGTCCATTCTGTATTTAATTTGTCAAATTGCTTTGGACCTGACAGACTGTTATCTGCATAACCAGTCCAGTCCGTGAGACTGTGCCAAAATATTTACTGAATTTGATGCAAACTTTATCAAATATATGAATTGTTACACACATGGAAGACAATTTATCTTTGAAGAGTCAACACTGTCAATACTCACAGCTTGACCACGTGGAATTGCAATGTAAGAGGGAAAGGAGAAAATGTACAAGGTGGAAGTAGACTTCACAGTCTTGCAGTACTGATGTAAAAATGTAGTTCTGCATGAGGTGAATTAATTACAATACAAGTATTTTTGTATTCGATTCAGATTTGAAGATAAACATGATTTTTAAAAAAAATGTTAGCATTAGACCTGTGGACCACATCAGTGGGAATAAAACTATAAAAGTCTCATGGTAGGTGGTCTACCTGTCATATAACTTCTGATGCAACTTATCCTTGGAAAACATTTTTTCGCTTTTTAGTTGGAATTACGTTAAAGCCAGATATTTTTATTTTAGACTGGACTGAAAATGGGGAAAGTTCGATGTTTGTGAGAAACAGTTGCCACTGTTTATAGATGGTAAATAAAGTGAGCAAGAAACAAAAATAAAAATGACTTGAAAAACTCAATAGGTCTGTCAGCCTTTACAGAGTCAAATTGTAATTAATATTTCGGTCCAATGATCCGTTTTTAGAACTGAAGTTAGGTAGGGAAAGAATAATGCCGAGGAGAGGGTGGTGTGCAGAGTAGGAGTAAATGATAAGTGGAGATCAAGCCTGAAGAGAGAGAGAAAAACACAGTTGGTCAGACAAATGAATTGTAAAGGTCAGCCTATGAGAATGAATAGTTGGCGATAGGGCTATTATTAAATGATTTCCATTAGGACTGCCATTGTCAGCTACATTTTCCCGTTCCTTTTCGCGTCCAAATGTTTTTCTCTCTCTTTAGGCTCGAACTCCGTGTATCATTTACCCTCCCCCTTCCTACATACTATCATCTGCATTCAAAATATTTTTTCCAGGCTACTACCAATTCTGAGGAAGGGTCACTGGAACCGAAAAGTTAACACTATTTCTTTCCAGAGATGCTGCCAGACCTGTTGAGGATTGAAGGCAATTTCTGCTTTGTTTCTGATTTCCAACACCTGCAGTTGTTTCAGTTGTTTTTGTCAATGTGCAAGGAGATTCTTTGCGGCTGGGAAAGAACAAGTTAAACCAACTGAAACATAAGAGGCAATATTATTTTTTCGTGACAATGACTATAGAAAAATTGACATAATCTTTCAGATTTAGTGGAAAAACTATAGTAGGACTCTGTGATGACTGCAGCTTAAACATGCACAGTGTGAGTAAGATGCAAATAGAAATCTTCAGGAATCAGCATATCATTTCTGTTCTCTTTCTCTGAAAATTCTCTTGAAAGAGCAGGAATCCTTACATTCAGGCACTGAAAGAAAGAATTCGAAAACTAGAAATAAAAGCAAATAACGTAATTCCAATTAATCAACTATTAATTAGAGACCGAACTTGTCTTTGCAGACCATTTGAATCATCGTCGGTGGGAATCACAAGGACTTTGAAACGAATCAATCTATTTTTGTCATCTGGACGAGTCCCTGACTTTATTTTATTTTCATCACCCACGTATTCATTTTGACTTGTGCGTTTTTGAGCTCCTGTACGCTGGAATTTTAAAGAAATGAAGTGTAAGGCAAATCGTCATAAATTACGAACATTTCTCCATTGGTAAAAAATCAGTTTGGTTATAATTAATACTTAATTTACTGCTAAAGACAAACCTGGCGTGTGTTTCTTTAGTAACAGACAGTGAATGCTGAAACAACTCAGATTTCATTGTTATCATTTGTAACGAGAGAATCAGAGTGAACGCTTCTAGTCTAGTGTGGCTCTTCGCCAGAATTGAGTCATACATGTTCGAAAGAAGGGTCAATCCAGCCTTGAAAAGTTTACTCTATTTTTCTTTCTGCAGATGATAGCAGACTTGATGCATTTCTCTCGGATTCTCTGTGCTTGTTTCAGATTTCCAGCAGCCACTAATTTTTGTCTTTCTTCGATTATCCTTCTTTTGACTGAATCAGTAAATTTGGTAAATTGGATGTTTTACTCGGATAATTGAATTGTTCAGGTGTGGCATACTCTCCTAGTTTTGTAAAGCAATAAAACAACGTGGCGATTTTCGTTTTGGTCCAGTTAGGCCGAAAATGCATGTGCTTTGCAGATTGGATTCTGTAACTGTAAGCATACACAGAAGGAAACAACACCTGATGGTCTGATGGCGCATTTCAGCACGATGGAAGAGTGGGAGTTAGAAAGAATTGTTTTGAACAGTTAAGAGTGAGGAACAGAGACGAGACTAACTAGAAGATGTTTGGATCAGAAAACAATCGCACTCGCGCACACTTCTACTGTGTGTCCAGGAGTCTGGCCTCTGCGAATGTTGTTTCCTCACACAGTGACCCCGGAAATCCACACAGTTTCAGTGTGGATCTAGCCCAGTGAGTTACAAAACTTCTGGATCCTAACACACTGAACTCTGACAGTCATACGTTCCTCAGCTGGGTGTCGGTCAGACACTGCACAGGCTGATGATTTCCCACACCCCGTGTTCTCAAATACATAAGTTGTTCAGTTGAGTCTGAATCACTGAATTCGGTGAATGCTGGTCCCTCATATACAGCAATTAGCTGGACCCTAGAATTTGAAAAATATGAATGAGATCTCCAGATTTCTTTTCACGTTTTAACCACCTGAATGAATAAATATTCTTCTTACCATTGTCCAGTGTCGTTGACCGTTTTATTTTTTTTTTGCCTTGATTGTGACTGAATATGTCCATGGTCCATTGGAGGATTGAAATCTGAAGGAATTTCAGTGACCTCCCACGGGTGCGGCAATGTCATTTGGTCTGTGAGTGGGAAAAAAAAACATTCACTATCAAAGTGATTAAGTAAAGAGTGAGTCTATGCTAGCAAGTAATTGGGAATATGAATATAACAAAAAATATTAATATGCATGGAATTGACGAAAGCAAGGTATAATAGATTTCGAATTGTTGAATGATGTAAATTAGAACAACTGAACAAGTGAACACGGCGAGAACATTTGTTATCTAATTCTAAACCAAAGCCCCAGTTTGTAGCATAGATCTTAAGTGAAAAGGGAATAAGAAAAACGAAACTGTGATAAGGGGTATCTAAAGCTTAAACTGAAACTCAAAACTTCTGCGAAGATAGAAATTCTTTGAAGTCATACAGAAGGATAAATACCCGTCCGAGCAGTGTTGGGGATTCTACAGTACAAAATGATCAGTAAAGAAACGAGGAAAAGGACGAAGTCTACCTTCAGAAGCTATAAATAGGCAATGTTAAAGCGGCTTCAGCTGTTTTGTTTTACTTGAAGATAAATGAATGATGCTCTTTGTCACTTGTTTTTTATAGTGAATAATACAGTAACTTACAGTGAAACGTTTCACCTGTTGTCTGAATCCTGCACCACTTCGAACAGTATAGGAATAAAAAGAATTGAAAATACAACTAACTGAAAAAGAGTCTGTCTTCATTCTGTCTCCTTCACCATGGATGCTGAGGCCTGAGCTGACTCCCCAATGACACGTGCGCTATCACCCTTTCTCCAATTCCTCACCACCACCTGTGCAGAATCCACCAATGTTAAAGTCGCCACTCAATAGGCACCATCTCTTGATTGCTGGGCTCACTTCGCCATAACTGCTGCCAATGTTATATCCTGTGCTCGACCCATGCTTGTCCACTAATGACAAGCCCTCGGTTCCACTGCCACCTTGTCAATAACCAGGTGTCCCTGGCTCCAGGCCTACCGCAATCAGAAGTTGCCGTTGGTACCTTACTGATAACCAGTAGACTCTGGCTGCCGTATACTGGATGTTTGCCTTCATTAGACAAGGCACAGAACATAAGAGCAATGAAATCTTGTTACAACTTTCAAATCATTGGCTTGGCCACAAATGGAATACTGCATCCGGTTCTTGTCAACAAATTAACAGAATGATGTGTTTTCACTGGACCCTTGTTCAGAGAAGATTCACCAGCTTGATATCTAGTATGGCGATTCTCAGTTCAGAGGGGAGACTGGATAGGCTGAGTTTCATTTCCCTGGAGCAGGGGAGGCTATGTTTGAAGCATACAAAGTGAAGAGATGCATAGATGGGGTTGAGCACGAGAATAATTTGCCCATGGCAAACGTTTCTAAGACCAGGTGGTATACATTTATGTTGAGCAGTGAGTGATTTAAAGGGAATCCAGGGAATTATTTTTCACCTGGATAGCGGTGTAAATGTGTAATTCGCTGCCTGTGAGGGAGGTGGAGGCACATATTCTCTCAACATTTAAGACTAATCTGGGCAAGCACTTAAAATGCCAGGTAATAGTAGCCTATGCAAAAAGTGCAGTTTAATGTTTGTTGGTCAGGTTGGTGAATCAAATGACATTTTTCTAAGATATATGATTATATAATATTGAAGGATATGCAGCAACCAAACCACCATAAAAGGGGTATTGAGAATTTCCATCAGACCTGTGTCACTTTTGAGTTTCAGTTCCATTTTAGGCCGCTCTTAGTTGGTGTTAGGTAAATCTTAAAAAGAAGGAATTTAAATTTAAATGTAAATTTAAATGCTTTCAACGAAACTTAGAGGGTACACTTTGCTGAGACAATTTGCACGATCAGACTGTGAGTTTTGATTATATCAAAAATTGTTCGCTAGTTGATGATGGGCTTTATGTAATTAGCGTTCATCCAATATTGTATTTAGTTTCTCCTTCATTTGAGTCCTACATATTAAAAGCGTGTGGATAAATATCAAAGAGGAGTCTTAAGTTCTATGTTCCTCAGTGCAAGTGATTTACTTTCAGAGCTCGGTTGCCACACATGTAGGAGTGGCCAGAGACAACTCCGAATCTAGCTTCCCGGGTTTCTGTTTAAGGTTAGCTTAGATGGGAAGTCAATGTTGCGCTGGGTACACCAGCGAAATAGAGAATGTTTATACTTTTGCTTTACAATACATGCATGCAACATTGACTTCATTGTAAGCCACATCCCCATAATAAATACAGCCAATCCAATAAATAAGAAATTAACCATTGACAACTGTATGGACAACATTATTGCCCTCGCTACCCCCGCCCCCATAACCTCACGATGCCTACCAGATACCTCCATCATCTGATTTTGGGATCTTACAATGCTGCAGTTCTATTCCTTCCCAAATATTTGCCAATAACCTAAATAGATGATTTTCACTGAGAACTCTTTCATGTTAGTACAGCAGATTAGGAAGGATATTAACTTCTACCAATTCTTATAAAGTCTTGAAAATAAATTCCAATATAAAGTCACTGTGACACTTCTGCCAAATTGGGAATAACCCTTTTGTCACTTCAGCTAGAGAGATCAAACAAACAATACTTTCGAAATGCAACTGTAGTGTGCAACTCTGGGTATTTGCACGTTATAAGTGAATTTTAAAATGAATTTTCATTTTAAAATAAATCTTCACGGTTTTTATTCTAGATACTTTCCATGACTAATTATCTTTTGTTAATAAAAGTACCTTTTTGAATTCCACTGACGAGGTTAAAATGCAACCACTTTATGCCTTTATCAAGTATTTAAACAAAAGTTGTTTAGATTCCATAAGCAACTAGGGAACACTTTCACTGTGTATGTTGTAATGTTTCCCCGATCGTGTCATCTCTTTTTAAAACATTCCTCTGAACTTTTTTTGAGGTCATGTTTGCGCCATTTGTTACTTTATCTTCCCCAGGAATTCATTGGGCCCCTTTTCTGCCTGGAAACATTTGCTCAAGGAAAACAACTAACCTTTTCACGCTAACTTGTTATTTGATTTACTAATTCTGTAATTACCTAAACAATTCAGAATAATGTAGGATCGGACTTTTCCCTCTACTTAAAACAGCAGACTTGAGACTGGGACTAAACTAGACCATTCAAAATTTCCCTTATTAAAATATTATCTTTAGGACTGCCTGCATATAGAAACCGGATCAAATTCCCTAACATTTACTCTAGCGGAAATCTCATTTTGTCCAGGAAATCTATATGGCCACTCGAAATCTAGCTGTGAACATCTGCAGTACGTAACTGTCAAAGCATTTCTGTCACCTCGTGTCAGATAAAAGAAAAGCCCCAAGCGGCCACATGATTGAGTGTAGTTACGAAACGCTGCAACAAACTAACAGAAACTTGTAATGTCATTGTCTCAATAAGTAAGTAGGACACCAAATGCCTTTGTATTTTTTCCAAATTTCTGTGCACAGGCATTCTAACACGAGTAACTACACCAATGAATTGCGAAGACGAAGCGAGAACAGGGGCTCATTGCTGTAAACATCATTTGCTACAGACAATGGAATAGGAAAACTCTGTGTTTATAAACACACTTCCCGAGATGTTACTGCTAGAAATGTCACTATTCAGAGATTAACATATAGAGAATTCGCAGTTGCTAATGCTAATGCTCATTGACACATTTTATGAAGATTCACTTCTGAAATTTTACAGCTTGACCTCAATAAAACTGACGTGCAGCACTGCTACTGATGGAGAATACGTTAACAAACTTGAAAGAGTAACACACAAACATTTTGTTTCATATAACTATCATTTTTCTTTCAACAGGCCTTGTACGCACATTTGTCTTTGAATTGCATATTTCCATTCAGTTTTACTTCTTGATAAAAATGACCAAATCACACTCCCTAGGCATTCACCACGTGATCTGACAAAACTCAACTCCTGAATCAGCCTGAACCTCAGTCCTAAAACTTGCATATGTCTCCACCAAGGAGTACGATTCAAGTCAATTGCCGACACAATAAGCATTTAGATCATGTCAACTGTTGGACCTCTGTCACATTCCTGAAGAAGGGCATGTGCCCGAAACGTCGAATCTTCTGTTCCCTAGATGCTGCCTGACCTGCTGTGCTGTTCCAGCAATAAAGTTTCACCTCTGTCACAGACCAAGCGAGGGATTTGACACAGATTTGTGAGAGATTTCCTGCAGAGATTGAGTCAGTTGAAACCAAGAATGGATCACAGAGAAAACCGGGGTAAAGGCAGAATTAATGACGAGTACCACTTTGACATTTCCTTCGCTTCAACTATTTAAATACAACTTTGAATGTATATTTTGTCCCATTCTTCAGATCCGCTCTAAATTTGTTCTGGATCACTGCATAAATACATATTTTTATGCAGCAGCTTAAAAGCAGCAACATAAAGTTGATATCGTTTTTGATAAAGATGGGGTCACTGAAAACTGTTTAATAATAATGAATTATAATTCGCATTCTTGGAGAAATATCACAGACGTTATCCACATCAGTGTAAAAATCTAAAATATACTACAGAGTAAAATAATGGATTTCTTCCGGTTTCCATCTCTGGATCATTCTCAGTCACATTATTCTTGTTCTCTCTCACTTAGTTAAATGCGATCCCCGCAAATGGTCTGAGGTTATAAATTGAAATCATAATCCCATGGTTCATTATCGATAATATCATGAGATTAAAATACAAATTGAAAGAGATTGCTTTTGAAACAGATCAGCAAGAAGTCAGTTCCAATCACGATGTTGCGGCTTTTTCATTGCAATAACCTATCTTGCATTCTGGCAGAACATCATACTCAAATGATCAAAAGCAAAAGCAGGCATAAGTGAAACCAAAATATCAGTGGTTGCACGAACTATCACAAACTATTTACAAGAGCACACAGAAGAGAAAAGCAGAGGAAATTTGGAAAAAACAATCATTAATCCGCCAAACTGTCCTCCCATTGTAGTCCCCAATATTAGAGATCCCTGTCTTCAGGAACTTCAATTTACTGCACGTGATACTTTAGAATCACTGGTCTCAGCAAGGAGAGGAATGGCTTGTTGGCATTATCCTTTCATTACTGATCGAGAAACTCAGCTGATGTTCTGGGCATCCGGTTGTGCATCATGCCATGCAAATGATGCAATTTGAATTCGATGAGAAACAACCTGCAATTAAGAACCAATTTATGAAAATGAAGCTATTGTCGATAACTGGAAACACACAAGTGGTCTATACCTATCCTTCACGGAAGGAAATCTGCCATCTTCATCTGGTCTGACCTACATCAGACTCCAAACCCACAACTACGTCGTTTACACATAACTATCCTCTGAAATGGCCAAGTAAGCGACACAATGCATGAAACACTGCGAAGAGTCAACAAAAAATGAAACCCAGTGAACCACCTGGCGTTGACCCACGCACTGCAGAAGAGAGAGGTAGAAAATTGCTGTGCAGAACCTGGCCAGTCCTCTTCATTAACACCTGGAAGCTCGTGCCAAAACTGAGAGAACCTTTTCACAGACTGTTCAAGCAACAACCTGAAATGGTCAAACTCAAAGGATTATACATGACAAATAAGGTTCCAGACACCACTATCAACATCCCTGTACATATATTATGTTCACCAGCAGAACGGACCCAGGAGAGATGAAGACACAATGGTATAAAATCGGGAGGGGGTTTTCCTGTGAGTCCTTAACATTGACTATGGACCCCATGAATCAAGGTAACCTCCTGCCAATTACCAAGCACAGTACTTCTGGTTGATGAATCAGAACTCCTCCATGTTGAGCAATTCTTATATTTTCTGGGAACAACCTAGAGTGATTTTTAAATGCTTCGTTATTACGGTTAATTCAAAGTTTAGTACAAGTTGAATTATTTCATTGAGTAACAAATGTTCACAGCACACAAAAATTCCCTTCAGGCTATTGTGTTTGCGTTGATCATGAACAATTACCCAGCTAATCTAATGCCATCTAAGCATTTGACCAATAACGGTCTCTGTCTTGGCATCGCAAGGTCACATCTAAAATCTTCTAAAATATTGTGAGGATGTCGGGGAATGGGAAGGGAGGTTAGTTGAAATTGGAGAATTCAGTACTGAGTCCTCCAGAATGTAGGCTGCACAGGCAGAAGACAAGTTCTTGCAATTTGCAGTATGGTTCATTGCAGCAATAAAAGACATCAAGGATGGTCATGTTGGAAAGGGAGTGAAAAAGGGAATTAAAATGTCTGATGACTGAGAGATCTGGTCTTCCCCTGCGTGCTCAGCTGAGATACTCGGGGAACCGTTCCATAAGTTTACATGTGGTCTCCCTAATGCCGAGAAGACCACATTGGGAGCTCCTAATGCAGTAAACCTGGTTGGAAGCGAGACATGTGAAAATCTGCTTCACCTGGAAGGATTGTTTGTGGCCCTGGATGGAGGTGAGGGGAGTGAAATATCGGCAGGTTTTGCATCTTTTCCGGTTGCAGGGGAAGGTACCTTTGATTTCAGGAGTTTGGTGGAGTGTGGCACAAACCAATGGACTGTCGAAGAGAATGGTCCTTGTGGAAGGTAGAGAGCGCTAGGCAGTGAAAGTTTTTCTTGTTGATGGGGTCTAGTTAGAAGAGGCTGAAGTGTTTAAGGATGATGCGTTAGATGCAGAGACTGGTGGGGTGATAGGTGAGGACGAGGAGCACTTTGTCATTAATACGTTTTGGGGGTGTTTCGAGCAGTATACAGGAAATGGAGGTGGTGCAGTGGAGGTCTGTCTGGACGATGCAGGGAGGAAAAGCACATTGTTCACAACAGGTGGATATCTGGTATGCTTGGGAGTGGAATGTCTCCTTGTTCGAGCAGTTTCAATGAAGGTTGGGAGAACGTGATGGAGTTGTTACAGGATACTGGGTGGTCGGAGGTGTAGTCCAAGCAGTTATGGGAGTCTGTAGATTTGCACTTGGCGTCCGACTGGAAGCTATCAATGGAGATGGAAATAGAGAGGTCATTCATGGAATCTGATGACATTAAGGACATAGACTGAAATCTAATTCATTCTCCGTATTGTCTGTGGGACTTTGATGGGAAAATGTAAATGTTAATGTGAAACAGTTCATCCTTCATTTTCATATCTGAGTATTTTTATTGCGATGAGATCTTTTTCTTTTTTTTTTGTCTATCACCCGTTCAGACAATGAATTCCAGTCCCGTGCCACCCTTCAAGTGAAAAAAGATATTCATCAACTCATCTCTAATCCTTCCATTCATTACTTAAAATTTCTGTTCTATAGTTTTAGACCACTCTGATTAGTGAAATAAAATTTAAACAATCCCGTAAGCTGCATCTGCCACTTTCCTGTCTTCCACTTCCTACCTTGAGAAATGTCCAGTAATACACCCCCACAGACATTGCCCCGAACTCACATCTTTCTATTGTTTATCTGTTAACTCCTGTCATGCTGTCTCTGAACTTATGATGTACACAAGAAGAACGTACTGTTCCCTCGATTCTGTTCTCGCCAAATTGCTGATCAGACAATTTCGGGGAGGAATGCGGGAATTGTTAATGGATACACTTCATGATTCTCTCACTTCAGATGCTTCCACCCCCGCCCCATGTTAAATATCATCTAAAATTAAAAAACGGGTTGTCTATGCGTTAGGTGTATTTTTGGGCTAACTCTAAACCTATGAGGAGAAAGTGAGGTCTGCAGATGCTGGAGATCAGAGCTGAAAATGTGTTGCTGGAAAAGCGCAGCAGGTCAGCAGCATCCAGGGAACAGGAGAATCGACGTTTCGGGCATAAGCCCATTCCTGAAGAAGGGCTTATGCCCGAAACGTCGACTCTCCTGTTCCCTGGATGCTGCCTGACCTGCTGCGCTTTTCCAGCAACACATTATTAACTCTAAACCTAGCCTTAACCTCAATGCAACGCTAACAATAATCCGAACCTGACAAGCTACGGTTAATTCGCCAATCTGTGAGTTTGAAATTCCCGGAATATGTTTATACCCCCAAATTGTGTGTCAGCGGCCGACTGAAAGGTCGGGAATTGTTTTAGTATCAGATAAGTTGAAGAGGCTGGCTGGCTGAGAAGTTTGTTGAGGAAATGGGTTAATTCCGAAGTTGTGCTTTCAGTCACAGATCAGTCTCTAAATCAATGCCACTCCAAGCAGAGGTTTTGATGCAACTACAGGGTTACTCCTGAGTCCGCCCTAAGATTTCTGCGCTCTTGTTGACATTCTGATCTACCTCTATACATCATCACTGCGCTGGATGCTGTGGGTATTACACTTTTGCTCTGCTGTCACTCATAACAACCAATACTCATTTCACACTGATGTCGTTAGTTTAAAAGACTCCGAGGATGAACACTGCTCTTCCAATATTAAAAATCTATGTCAAATATTTTACTCGGATAATTTATATATCAGTGCAATAAGTGGGGAGGGACAATGGCACGTTTAAATCACCACTTTATCTGCTGCTCAAAGGCATCTCGATTTCACAGGTCAGTTTCGAAAGTTCCAGGAAATTCCTGTTACTCCAGAAATATTTGGATCGACTGTGAGAGATATCAGCCAGAACGCCCATCCTCTCTGCCCATTCTCTCTTCTTCCAGAGGCGGTTCTCTTCAATAGTTCGCTATTTGCAACAGTATGAAAAATACCACATACGTCATCCACAACACTATAAAGTTTCCAGACACAGTGAATAATAAGACGACGGATTTCATTCATTTTACAATGTTATTGGTACACTATGGACCACGCTGACTGCACTTTCCCTCTGCAACAGTAAGGTCTTTCAAAGATAAGAACAGATATATTGAACCTTGACAGACCAAATCTGCGTCTGGACTTCCACTCTTTGGTGCAGAGAGCAGTGTGGAGACCCCCACTACGCTATCCCCGCCGACTACTGCATTCCTTTTCGTTTCCCTGACTGGAATATCTTCCTATATATTTTTTCTCAATGTTTACCTGCTCTGGAGCCCACAATCTTGCTCAGGAAAGCTGAAGGAACGTCAAAGTTGTTGGACAATTGTAACGTTTGAAGCTGCTGGAGTCCTGGTCACTGAATGCGCCAACTTGCTTCATGCACTGTCACACACTCCCCTTCCTACTAACTAGAAAGCAGAAGACTCTATCCTTAGGGAAGTTTCTCCATGAGACATTTATGTTTTAATGATAAATTCACAGCTCTGATGTTGAAGAGAATGTCATCATTCTTGATTAACACTGAAGAAACGTGGCACCATCCAGGTAAAAGCAGTCTGCTTGATTGGCGTCCAACGGTCAGAGCATTGAGAAGTAAGATTAGTAATGTTGGGAGTAGTGGAGTAAAGGAAAAGTCATTACAGCTACATGTACAGTTTGAGTTTAATATTCCAACTTACTTTTGAAGCTCCGGGCTCCGTTGTCTGTAATAAAACATGGTCCAAACCTAAAGCAGGAAAGATTTTTGTTTAACAGAACGGCAGACAGACAGTTCCTGTCACCAAACCTTTAATTGTTTCAACGTAATATTATGTCCGCAGGTTCTGGCAGCAAATAGTGATAGAAGGATCAAAAGTGAAACAAACAAAAATCTCTCTGGATATAACAGCCAGAAAATATTGAAAGGTACACATGACTATGTTAAAGAAATGTATTTGAGAAATAATAATCTTTAACCTGAAAAAAGAAATCATGTCAGTAACAGGAACCATTAGATTTGTGGATGTAATTGTTATCATATAATTAATGGTACACCTGAAGAAACAACATTTCCCCAGCAAAGGATCAGAACAGTTACCACATATTCACAAGCAGAAAATATGAATCTTAGATCGGATAACAACAAGCTAGTCCATCTGTAGCATTTGACATTGCCTGTAATTTCGTTCTAGATATGGAGATCCTAAATGAAAACTCCCCTGGCTAGAGCTGTGAAACTTATAACTTACCATTTCTACCTTACAGTTAAATGAGTATGAAAGCAGTAAATCAAAAATTAATATCTTTGTTAAAGTACACCGAATTATCCAAGTCATTGTAAAACTGAATTTTTTGGAACTGTACCCTTTCTTCTGAGAAACAGTCGGTATAAGTCATCAGAGGTGAGAGGAACTTATTGGTCTGTTATCTCTATCAGTCAATAAATACATCACATAAACGAGCTATATATAATTGAATAAAAGTAAATGTTACTGAGAACAAGAAAGCATGATGTAATAGATTGAAAGAATTAAAAACGAAATCAGCTGGGAGGCTTAGCTGTCAATGCTCAAAACGACTAACAATAACAAGTTCAAAAAATGTAGGTTTGGATCCGTGACCAAAAACAATTAAATGATAAATGGTGATGTATAAAATCTTCAACTTGTCAAGTTATGTTCACAGACCAGTGGCTTACAATAGGTAGTGGAGAAAACAATACCCCGCAATACAGTAAAAGATGTTCTGTCCCCAATCCTGGCACATGACAACGAAGCAAGGCTAATTTGATCCAGAGGAAATTTTAAGCCACACTACATTTGCTTCTCTAGTTCAATTTGTCTGGCATCAATTTTCTCGTGGTTCAGATAATAATCGAGATGATATTACCTTTGAAGTTCTGATCCATTAGTTGGCCCTAACCCTCTTTCTGCAGAACATTTTCTTGCTACTTCACAATGTTGTTATTATCTGCAAAGGACATGATGACAGCACTCTACTCCCCCCTCCCCCCACAGAAAATTCTTTAGGAGGTCATAGATGTTACAGTTGGGTGGGACTCTAGTTCGGCCACATTTGGAAAACTGCATGCAGTTCAGGTCGCCACATTACCAAAAGAATATGGATGCTTTGGAGATGGTGCACAGTCGGTTCACCAGGACATTGGCTGGTACGCAGGGAGCTAGCTCTGAAGAGAGGTTGAGAAGATTAGAAATACGGAGGCTGTGGAGGACCTGTTTGAGTTCTACAACATCATGAGAGGTGTAGACAGGATGGATAACAAGAAGCTTTATCCCAGAGTGGGGGGACTCAATTACTAAGGGTCACGAGTTCAAGGTGTAAGGGGAAAACTTTAAGGAAGAAATGCGTGGAAAATTCTTTATACAGAGGGTGGCCGATGCATGGAAAGCATTGCCAGCGGAGGTATTAAATGGTAGCGTTATTTGAGATGTATATAGACAGATGCACAAATGGGCAGAGAGCAGAGGGATACAGATCGTTAGAAATAGACGGCAGTTTTAAATTGAGGATGTGGATGGACGCTGGCTTGGAGGGCCGAAGAGCCTGGTTTTATGCTGTAATTTTCTTTGTGCTTTGTTAGATCAAAACTGATGACCTGAACCCTGGTACAGTTTAGAAGCGGGAATGGACTCACTCACCTTGTTACACAGAATGGTACCAAACCGCCTCAGTATGCTATCTCCTCCAACTTCTACTTTCCTTTTTGGTCCCCCTCCTTCAATGGCTTCTTGTACAATAGTGTTGTTGTCCGTTAGTTCGTCCACTCTATAGCCCTCAATATTATCCACCTAAACTGGAAGAACATCAAAACTCTTGGGCAATTCTAAAGTTTAAGGCTCCTGTTCTCATGCTTTCTGTGTTTTCTAACTTGCCTCACACAATTCACAGCATCCTTTCCTACCAGTGAGAAATCAAAATAGGTTACCCTCAAGACGGTTTCTCCGAGATAAATACTTGCATGTTTTCAGCATTGAATTGCAAATCTTGAATATTTTCGACAGTGTCGCCACACTGTGATTAACAAATAATATGGACAAAACAATGCAGTTGATTGTTGCCACATTTACAAATGTTCTGTCCTTTCATCACTGATGCTTAGTAGCAGCAGTGGATTCTATCGACAAGACTCCCCCCACCCACCCCAAATCCACGAACACGACAACCTAGAAGGAAAGGAGCTATTGTTATGTGGAAATGTCAGGACACACATGTTTCTCGTGAAGCCAATCACTATCCTGATTTTGAAATATATCAGTATTTCTTCATTTTCACAGTGACAAAATACTGGAATTCTCTACCAAATGGGATTGTGCAACGACCTACAAAACTTAATGAACTGCAGCTGTTCAAGAAGGAAGCTCAGAACTAATACTTTTTCAAGTGTCAATGAAAGCTGACCCAGTCGGCAATGCCAAACGAACGAACAAAAAGTGCACTGAGAATTAGAAAATGTCTTTGCATGTTTTCGATGTAAAGTTTTTTTTTACAATTTAGGTATGTGCATTATATCATCCTCAAACATCGGAACAAAAGGGGACATAAAGCAAATGTAAGTGACTTGCCACTTCACTTAAACCTTTTTAAGCCAGTCATTATTCTGTGAATCTGCTCTGAAGCCTGTACTACAAATTCTGGAGCTTTTGTGTCATGCTATAAATTCGCTTGGACTCTTAAAGGAACAGCTCACTGCACGAATGGCACTGAGATACAACAACATTATTTATTTATTTATTTTTAAAAATACTTTGTTAACATAGCAAGGAATTTTGTATTGAAAACATCAAATTAAGATTATCAAGAATCGGTGGGCGTGCAACAACATGTAATTGAACCCATTCTAACTTCACACCAACTTTAAATGTGTTATGTGGAATTTTAAACACAAACATACGAATTACTGGGGTTTTGTTTTCCTTCAGAAATCTCTTTAAAAGTAAACTTGAAGGGATTTCCCAGAAATTGCAAATAAGGTCTCATTCCACAAAGTGTCAAATTATAGTTTCCTAATAGAGCTGAGAATTTGCGAACTCCGTACAATTTATGTTCAAATGCATCATGTCTATGGACTGGACTTTGTCCATGATGGACATGAGTAATATTCTGAAAAAAGTAGAAGATTGGAAATTGTGAGGAAAAGATGATAGATTTTGAAGTGAAAGAGCAGAGTTGAAATGTCAATGAAAGATATTGGGAACAGGAAACAAGAGTATTACGTTAAGAAAGGAGGGGTGAAGAGTTCAGAACAAGGATCAGTAGTTTAGCGGAATCTCCAGTCAGGTACATAGTATGAAGATACTTTGAGCACGGTGGACGACAGGGACCACGAAGATGTGGTGTATTCAAATTTTAAAAAGGTGCTGCACAAAATGCTGCTGCATAAGATAAAGATGCAAAGTGTTACGGGCAATGCATTAGCATGGATAGAGGATTGATTAACTAATAGGAAGCAAAGAGCGGGAATAACTGAGTGTTTTTATGGTTGGTTGACTAATGGTGTATCTCAGGTAGCAGTCTTGGGACGGCAATTATTCACAATTCACGATTTGGAGTAGGAGACCACCTGTATTCTTTCAAAGTTTTATGGTATAGCAAAAGGTGCAGAAGAGTGTTAAACTTGCAAAGGGACATAAATAACTTAAGTGAGCGGACGGCGCTTTGGCAGATGGAGTACAATGTTAACAAATGTGTAGTCATCTGTTAATGTAATAATAACAATAAAAAGCACGATTGCTTGAATGGTAAAGAAAAAAATGCAGCAAGTTGCAATGCAGAGGTACCTGGGTATCCTTGTGCATGTAGGTTGGTGTAACAATTCAGAAAGCAAAAGGGGTTTTATTCCTCATTGCTAAAAGGGTTGAATTGAAAAGCAGACAGGTTATGTTGTAGGAGTACTACTCCTTACTTAAGAAAGAATATATTGGCACGAGAAGGAGTGCAGATTAAGTTCACTAGGTTGATTCCAGAATTGAGAGGATTGCCTTATGAGGAGAGACTGAGTAGACTGGGATGATATTCACTGGAATTTAGAATAATGAAGGGGAGCTTCTTTAGACACGTATAAGATAATGAAGGGAATAGATAAGATAAAAGCAGAGAGGAGTTTTCCACTGCCGGTTGAAGAAGGCATAGCTTCAAAATTAGGAGGAACAGATTTCAAACTGAATTAAGGAGGAGCGTCTTCACCCAGAGGGTTGCGAATCTATAGAATTCCCTGTCCTGTGAAGTAGTTGAGGCTTCAGTAAGTGCTTTCAAAGCTAAGATAGATAATTTTTGAATAGTAAAGAAAATAATAGTTATAGTGAGAGAGTGGCTACGTTGAGCTGAGGCTACGAAAAGATCAGCCATGATCTTATTCAATGGCAGAGCAGGCTCGAAGGGCCATGTGTCCAACTCCTGCTCCTAGTTCTGATGTTTTTATGTAAATAAGTGGATGGAATAGGGGTGGAATGTAGAGAAAAAATATCCGTTAGTGAAAAGGATACGAAGTCAAGGAAAATTTATTTTGTTGGGAGCAGTGGTTTGACAAAGCAGGCAGAAAATGGCTTTTCTATTAATGTATAATTATTAATTCCAATCCGAACTGTGTCCTCAGAGTATAAATGAATGGCATCTCAGCATCGGAATGATCAAAGAGATGATCTTCTGTGCAAAATCCGAAGATGAAAGAAAAATCGAGGTTCCCACGTGGGGACAAATGCACGGGACCTTTTGTTTTTAGCTTACTTTGGGTTTAGGTGAATAAAGTTTACTCCACACTTTAGCCCATTCCTGCCCCTGTCGAGAGAGTGTTTGATGGGAACTGAGTTGAGGGAACATTATTTTTCTCTTTTGGAGGAACTTTCTTTTGTCTTAACGGACTGGAGGACTACTGCCCGGTCCGGTTGACTGGAAGGAGGAAACGAGGAGACAGAATACAACTATTTCCCAACGGTTGGAGGGAGGAAAACTCCAATGCGGCAGGAGAAGAAGTGAGCGACTACATGCTGGTGACAGAGATTACTCAAATTCGTTCACTGTAAAAGACCGAATGTAGAATGCTAATTAAAATGAATGCATTTAGGCTTCCAAAACGTACAAAGAATAAATAGCCATTGCTTTAAAAAAGGATATGAACTGTGAGCAAACTGGGGCAAAGTGCGGGAGATTGCATTTCTCCATTTGGATTGGAGTGAGAGAAACAAACATTTAGAAAGAAAGCATCCGAGATCACTTATTGGGATTTCATTTACTTCTAAAATCGGATAATAAATCATTGCAGTCTTTAAAATTGTCGGTTTCATACCAAAAGTAATGATACAGGAACTCTAAACGAATCTGTGATGCACCTGGCTGGACACTGAACTCCACCTGACTGTGTCATGTGCGATTAAGGGAAAACTGTTATTGAAAATTGAGAGTCACCTCC
Source organism: Chiloscyllium plagiosum (assembly GCF_037043375.1). NCBI lineage: Eukaryota > Metazoa > Chordata > Chondrichthyes > Orectolobiformes > Hemiscylliidae > Chiloscyllium > Chiloscyllium plagiosum. Next base: position 62,041,192 of record NW_028270173.1, read on the forward strand.
CATGGAATCAGACAGCAAATTGGCATTACTTAGAGTCATAGAGTCATAGAGATGTACAGCATGGAAACAGACCCTTCGGTCCAACACGTCCATGCCGACCAGATATCCCATCACAATCTAGTCCCACCTGCTAGCGCCCGGCCCATATTCCTCCAAACCCTTCCTATTCATATACCCATCCTTCATTACATGTTTGTAGGCAACAAAAAGGCCTAGTGTATTATTCGGGGAGATATAACTGATAAGTAATAAATCATACAAACACGACATTAAAAAAAACAACATTGGCACAGGAAGAGGACAGATGACATTTGAAAAATGAGAGGTCACAACGGGGAAGAAATAAACAATTGAAACCTAAGTGCAGATGTACGTAACTTGAACAAATTTCGACATTCAAAGATCAAGGTAAGAATACCGATTAAAAATAGAGGGAAATTGTGCTTATGTCCCCTTAGTTGTTGGAGGAATATTAACAACGGCACGGTGGCACAGGGTTAGCACTGTTGCCGCACAGCGCCAGATACCCGCGTTCAATTCCTGCCTCGGGCAACTGTCTGTGTGGAGTTTGTACATTCTCCCCGTATCTGTGTGGGTTTCTTCCCACAGTCAAAAAATGTGCAGGTTAGGTGAATTGGTCATGCTAAATTGCCCGAAGTGTTAGGTGGATCAGTCAGGGGTAAATATCGGATGGTGGGCTTCTCGTTGGTGTGGACTTGTTGGGCCGAAGGGCCTGTTTCCACACTGTAAGTAATCTAACCTAGCTTCCGTTGAAAAACTAAATAAAGATGTAAAGTGCTTGAACTTCATGCTTATCAGTTTTTGTTATGAAAAGATGAGAAGTGTAAAGATGTACAATGCAGTAAAGAATTATCAAAAAATGACACTTTAATTGAAAATTCGTTCACAGAATGAAAATTGAAGAAGGATCAAACTAAAACTGCACATCAGAAAGTCTGTTCTTTTGATCTCTCAGGCTGAAGTTAGAAAATGATTGTACTCAGTTTGCCAGCTGTATCACAGATTGGTAGTGATTTTATATCTGAGTTGATTTTAGAGACTTTATAACAATTGGTAGAAATTAATAATCTTCCTAATGTTAAAGTTAACATAGATTTGGAATGGTTCTTAATAAGAAGCAAAATATTTAGATTATTGGTAAATTATGGGGTGTAGCTGGCAAATATCTGGGAAGGAATATAACTGTCAGAGACATTTTAAAACCCCAAAGACAGTTAATAGAGATATCTGGTGCACATCATGAGATTAGAGGAGAATCTAGGGTTGTCAATAGAGTTTTCCATCATTGATTGCGTGTTTCCTGGAGTGGATATTTAGTTTAGAGAAATGGGACTAACAATGACATCAGTGTTCTATGTAATCATTATAATGGATACTGTATAAAAAATGTTATATCTCACTGCGGACCTCAGAATGTTATTCACCTCTCTTCTGTTCTCAGCTGTGATAATAAAGGTAACTGGGTCCCACGTGACATCCAGATTCAGAAAAACTCCGAGGAAAGGTTGCTTGTACGACGAACACAGAATCCAAAAGTCCTCTTTGATGTTCCTCCCTACAACACGGTGAAAATGCTATTCTTTGCAATCTAAATGTTGTTAACCGAAAATCTCTTTCAGATCTGATGGAAAACCAAACCGAAATTTTATCTGTGCAATAATGAAAGTGAATCTCCGGAGATTTATGTACCCTACGAATTTTTGCATTGTGCTGAGGATTGCAGCCTTTTGCGTGTTGGCATTTTTTTTAGAATGTGATTTTTTTCAACGTGATCATCTAAGTGATATAACAGAAGGTCAGGATCAGTAGCAGTAACATTATGTATCCTGCAGTTGGCCATTCATCCTGTCCTCCTCACCCAACTTTTACTCTGACTTACTTGATGCGCATCCCACTTCTACATCCAGCGATTCTGTCATACGGTTTGTTTACAGAAAATGTAACTTGACAATTATGCCGTTACCTGAGGCATTGGGACGATTTATTTGGTTTGGTTTGATTTGATTTGATTTATGGTTGTCACTTGCTTGAGAAACAGTTCGAATTGTTGCTTTGCCTTCTATACAGACAAATCATACTATATGAAGTCCATTAGGTCGCAGAATATAGAGCAGCATACAGTGTTATAGCAGGAGAGAAGGTGCAGAGAGAGAAATCACCATTAACATTTGTAAGATCCATTCAAAAGTCTGGCAACAGAAGGAAAGAAACTGTTAATGAAAGTGTTCCTACATGTATTCAAACTTCTAAATGCACCG